>NC_143129.1:190058818-190395981 GCF_059928025.1 Delphinapterus leucas | reverse complement strand
AGGCTGGTCAGGAGCAACTCCCCCACAGTCCTGCCGGAGCCCCGGCTCTCCCAGCCTCCCCAGGGCCTGTGTGCAGAGGGTGCGGCACCCGGCCTGCATGGCTGCAACTGTCCAGGACCACTGGCCTGGGCCCTGGACACTCAGGAAGATGGGCCAGGCAGCTAGAGGCCGGGGAGGAACTGGCTTGGTGGGACGTGGCAGGCCCTGCCGGGTGTGCACAGCTGAGTCCAGGAGGGCAGGTGAACCCTGCGCATGACACGGGCACGGGAGCTGATGGGGCCACTGGAGGAGGGGCGGGCCAGCCCCGGCAGTGATTCACCCTCCTCCTCCGCGATGGTCCCTGGCCAGGCAGGCGGCCGGCAACCATCAGGTGAACTTGGCTGTGGTTGGGAAACAGATCTTGCCTCAGCCTCAGCAGGGCTCAGGATGAGACACTGCAGTCCCAGCTGCGTGCCTTGGACCACGCCCTCACCGCACCTGGAGCACAGCCCCCAGCAGCAGCCTGGGGAGGCCTGGGACCACAGGACAGCGACTCCCGGGGTGGCGGGTGGGGGGCCATGCCCAACGCTGCCTAGGATCGCTGTATTGTAGGGTGAACAAACAGCCGGTGCTCAGGACGGACGCGTAGGCCGGACCAATGCCAGTTCCTTTGTACTGAAGGGGGACCTCCCCTCTCAGGGCAGGATGGGGCACACAGCAGGGCTGGACTCTGGCAGGAGAAGCGCCCCAGCACTAAGTACCCTTTGTCGGGCTGGCCCCCGTTCCCTGCCCCTGGGACTCAGATGCCCTCTCCTGCTGGCAGCCCTCTCCTGGGCAGACACTGGCCTGGGGCAGGCTCAACGCATGGGTGGGCACAGGCAGCTTTGTGCTTGGCCACAAGAAGGCAGGACGTGGAACAGGCCAGAACCGAAGCTTCAGGGACAGTCAGCCCTCACCACAGCTCAGCACCAAGACAACAGTGTGAAAATACGTGTCTCCACCTTCCAGGGTCCTCACGAGTGAGAGCGGGAAACAACATGCCCAGTGATGCTGCGGGACCGCTTCCCAGCACGGGGAGACATTCTGGAAAAAGTGATGACTGGCCCCGTCCTGCCTGAGCCTCCCGAGGGACCTCTCACACACCCTCCCCCCCCCCCCACTCCAAGGCGGGTCGCGGCTCCAGCGCAGTTAGATACAGGCAAACGCAAGGCCGGCCGAACCTCCGCGCCGGGCACCTGCGGGCCCAGGTGGGAGCAGAACCCCCGCGGCCCGCCCTGCCCGCTCGCGCGAAGACACCCGCCGACCCCGCTGCCGGGCCTCTGCCGGACTGGACCCTTCACGAAGACGACAAAACAAAGCTCCCGACGCGGTCTCTGGAAATAAATATTTTCTGGCACAGTCTCAGCGGGTTCTGGGGCCGCGACCTCACCGCAGCCACGGCCTCCAGGGTGCACCCCGGCCCTGAGCCGCGGCCCCGGGGGCGGCGAGGGGCTCCCCCGTCCGGCCTGGCAGGAAGGGCGGCGCCAAGACCGCCCCGGAGCGCGGCAAGGGGCAGGGGCCGTCGAAGGCTGGCGGCGGCGAGCGGCCCGCGTAAACCGCGGGCGCCAGAACTTCGGCAGCGGGGGCCGGTGGAAGCGGGCGGCGCAAGGGCCCCAGCCGGGCCAGGCAGGTCGCCAGATGGCCGAGCAGGCGGGACCGCACGTCGGCCGGGACGCCCTCGCAGCCAGCCAGGAAGCGATTCACCTCGGCCAGACACTCGTGAAAGCCGGCGCGGTACTTGCCCAGGACTGCCGGGTCGGCGCGGAGGGCGGCTGCGGACAGGCGGCAGGGGACAGGCGGTCGGGGCCCGCGGTGGCGGCGGCTCCGGCCCCAGAGCCCTCGCCGCCGCCGCCCGCGCTCACCTGTCACCTGCACGCGCCGCAGGCTCTGCAGGTGCTTCACGGTCAGCTCCAGGATGTCCGCCTTCTCCAGCTTCGAGCGGCGGGAGCTCTGGGGGCGGGGCCGGTGTGAGCGGCTGGCAGCCCAGGAGCGCCGGGATTCCAGGCTCCCCGATCTCGCCCTCCCGCCCCCCGACTCACCTCTTTCCTGAGGGCGTCCAGGAGGAGGCTCTGGAGCTGAGCGAGGCTCTCGTTGATGCGCGCTCGGCGCCGCTTCTCCATGACGGGCTTGGAGGACTGCAGGGCCGGCAGCGGCTGAGTCCCCCGGGCGTCAGCTCCCCTCTCCCCCCCGCTCCAGCCAACCGCGTCCGGCCGGGTCCCCACCTTCCGGTGCTCGGCCGCGCTCCGGGGCTGGTCCGGGGTCCGGCGGGCACCGGCCGGCGCTCCCGCCCGCGGCGAGGCCCTCAGCTTCCCCGGGGTGTCGGCAGGCATGGTGCGCCCCCGCGCAGCGCGGGGCCGAGGGCGGGCCGGACGCACGGCTTCCCGAGCCCCTCTCCCGCGGGTTCCAGGCTCCGGGACCGAGCGCGCGCAGCCAGCCGCCTGGCTATTTAAGGAAGCGCCGCCGCGGGGCGTGTGAATCCGGCTCCGCGTTCTTTCCCACACTCGCGCCAGCCAATGAGCCGCCGGCTCCGGGCAGCCCGCTCCCGGCCGCAGCCCCCGCTGGCTGTCAGTCACGCGGCCGCTCCCGGCCCACCGACCCCGCGGGCGACAAAGGCGAGCCGGGGCACCCCGCCCGCGCCCGCGTCTGGCGGCGCCGGGCCGAGGCGGGGAAGTCGCCGCGCCCGCTCCGCCGTTCCGAGCGGTGCGCCGGGAGGGGACCTCTCCGGGAAGGCGGAGGCGCGAGGCTCACCTTCCGGGCGAGCTGGGGCCGCGGGAAATCTGAAAGGAAAACTCGCGAGGGGAACCGGGTGAGGCGCCCCCGAGGAGCCGGCGAGCCTCGGCCCGCGCGCCTCTGCTCTCCGCGGACCCAGCCGGGCCCTCGGGCCTCCGCGCGGCCTGCGAATCTGACCCCCGCCGGCTGCAGCACCTGCACGAGGCCCGTGACACAGTGGACGTGGAACACCAGCCGCTGGGCAGGAGAGAGGCTGGCCGGCCAAGGTCGTAGACAGGCAGAGTGGCATCACGGGACCAGTGAAGGTGATGCCACAAGGCGGGCGGTGTGACGTCATCAGTCAGGCAGGATGACGTCATGGAACAGAATGTAAGGCTGTCACTGGTCAGGCTGGTGACGTCTCAGGGTTAAGGTCGATGATGACACAAGCCAGATGGGGTGATGTCATGGTCGCTGGTGATGTCAGTCTCTTCCAGATTACCCAACAGTGAGCCAAGCACCAGCAAAGTAGGGCTCACAAAAAATGAGGGACACTTGTTAAAATTTTGTTTTTTAGTTCAAAGTGGCGTTGTGGGGAAAAAAGAGGGCTAAGCTTATTTTCGCGTTTGATGTTTTCATTCTGAATTCCCTTGCGCCAGCACTCTGGTCTTCTGAGTACTGAGGGTTCCAGCCCACTGTGGCCTGGCGGCCGTCTTGTCGGCATCGCACAGATGTCTCCTGAGGCCCACGGTAGACCCGTCCTGCCCTTGGGGCTGAGGAAGCGTCTCGCGGGTTCTAATCCGACGCGGGGGGCGACGGCAAACAAAGTTATGTCACAGTTGCCAGAGACAGAAAGAAATGGGTAGGTTGCTGGGGGAGAGGAAACCCCTCTTTCGACTGGGTGGTTCGGACGGCTTCTTTGCGGTGGGTTCCAGGAAAGAAGGCAGATCTGCAAGGCCCGGAGAGGAAGTGGCATGCCCAGGGTGGAAAGGGACCACAGGCCCGAGGGAGGAGGGGCAGGGGCAGGTGGGCGCGGGGCCTGGGAGAGTCGTGCTGGGCTTTTCGGAGCAGCGGAGTGGGCCGACTGGCAGCTCGGAAGGGTCACCTCGGTCCTAGGCGTACCTAGTGGGTGAGGTCGCCGGCTGGCCCCTTACCCATCACCAGTTCCCGGGGTCCCAGCCCGGGGTCACGGTGTAGACGCCTTTTCTCCTTTCTGAGGCCAACCTAGTCTGGCCCCAGCCTCGCCCTCTGGAACCCCCCAACCCCACCCCCGGCGCGAAACCGACCTCTCAGCGGTGTGCGGGGGCGCCCGGGGCGGGGCGGGAGGCGGCTACACTGGGTGTGTCTGTGGGCTGTCGCCCCCGAGGCCAGGCCCCAGAGGCGCAGCCCCGGAGGAGTGGAGGAGCGTGCGGGGCGGGGAGCGTTGGGAAGCCGCGGGCGTCGGGCAGGAGCGGGCGGTGGGGACCCACCCAGAGCACAAAGCCCTGGGAGCGCTGACTGCCCCGGCGCCGGGGTGGCTGGGACCAGCCCTGAGGTGGATGAGGCCGCGGGGGTCGCGGAGTCCCCACCCCGCCCTCACCCCCGCCGGCGGGCTGCGCGCAGGAGAGAAAGCCCGCGAGTGCCCCGCTGGGAAGCGTCGGCGGAACCCCAGGCCGGCAGGCGGGGCGCTGGGACCCGGTCTGGGTGGGCTCAGCCCCCCACCCCCAGGAGACCACACAGGCAGGGGGTTCAGACCGCAAGGAGAGGCTCGAGGAGCCATGTTTGACCATTCTTTACCTGCTAGTGGTTAGACGGGTTCGCTTACCCTCCGGTACCTGTTTCCTCACTTGTAAAATGGGCTATCTTTTCATTTATCCCTGGGTTGTTGGGAAGATAAATGAGCTCCTATTCTGAAAACACGCAGCACATGTCAGCTTCAGTTGTTACTGCCTGGGGGAAGGAAGCAGACGCAGGCAGGGAGGAGCCACCTGGACTCACCTCGGCCATGTGCCCCTCTGCACCCTCTGCCCTCTGAGACGCCCCCTCCCCACCCAGGGTCTCCAGGGGCCTGTGTCTTGGCCTCCCAGCCCCAGCCCCAACAAGGAGACTTCACTAGCCCAGAACAAAGTGAGTTTCCCTGGGGTTGTCACCCACACCGTCTGTGTGGTCATGTCTCTGGGCCCTCCTACCTCTGGCCGTCCCCCCACCCCGCCTTTTACATCTGGGCTTGATCTCTGGTAGGGCCACCGGGTCTCCTGGGGGTCGTAGGGGCTCCCTTGCTCTGAGCAAGGAGGGAGAGTCCTGGGCTGCAGTTGGGAAATAGTGCTGAGGAACACTGTGGAATGTTGCATTTTCCAAAGATGGCTACAACAACATCTCCCACTCCAAATACCCTTATGGTGCACCTTGGCGAGATTTTGTGATGACATCGACCAGCAAAGACAGGGGCAGGGGTGAGATGTGAATTCTGAGGCTGGACCTTAAAAATGCCACACACGTTCACCTTGCTGTCTTGGGAAACCCGCTCTTGGAACCCGTTTGCCCCTCTGTGAGGAAGCCCAAACTGGCCCCATGGAGAGGTCCCAAGGGGAGGCCACTGAGCCAGGAGCCCAGAAATCTCAGCTGCTGGACAGGTGATCCCAACCTGCTGCTTCAGAGCCCCCACCTCATGCCTTCCCAGCTGCTTCTGGGTGCTTTGTTCCAATTCTTGATTCACAGAATAGGACAGTTGTTACTGTGACCTTTGGGGGTCATTTGTTACACAACAGTAGTAACTGGAATAACTAAGATGGCCCAAACCCTGGATCTGGTCCTCTGCCCCGCCCCTCCCCCTCCCCCACCCCACTCCCACCCCACTCCCCATCTTGTTCCTTCCTTTCTCCGGCAGGAAGAGAGGCGCCGGAGCCTGCAGCCCTGGCTGTCGAGCTGACGATCTGAGTTGATTTTTGCAAGCCATCAAAGGCCAACTATTTGTCTTCCTAGATCCAGGCTTGAGTGGGCCAAGCCCCCGTTGGCTGGTGGTCCCAGGGGCATCTCCAGGGCCCACTGGTGGCCACCGGGTTTGGGGAGCAGGGGGCTGAGGCAGGAAAGTCAGTGGGGGAGTCTGTGTGGAAAGACGGGTGTATTTCCCAGGCCAGACACTGGGCTCCAGCCTTGGGTTGCGGGGGGAGGGATGGTCCTCTGCCTACCGTGACAGCGTTCCACACAACATCATTCAGACAGTGTCCCTTGGGGGTCTGCCACGTGCGATCTGTGAACACGTCCCTCCCAACCTCCAACATGGGGGTGGCACCTGCATTCCCACTCTGCCCCTCAGCATTCCACAGGCATATGAGCCCCAGAACATCAGAGACATCACAGACCACCCCCTCCGGCACCCCTTACCCTCCTGTTCCTTCCTCTTCTGCCAAGAGGCAACGGCCTGTGGACTCAGGCAGCCAGGACCAGAGTTGCCAAGTAACCAGGCTAGAACTGTTGCAGGTCCTCTCCTGCAGCACGGGAGTTGGTCGCTGGGACGATAAAGTGGCAGAGGCCAGGGCTGGAGGAATCCAGCCTTCAGGCTAGAAATGAGGGAAGCAGATAGCCAGGACCCAGGCAGAAGCCAGGAGCACCAGGATGCCGACAACGAGGCTTGAGGTTCAAGGGCAGTCCCCACCCCTGTGACTGAGGGGGCGTCTTCCACCCTTACAGGTCATGAGACCAACGTACCTTCCCTCGGCCACCTGATGCCAGGTAGTGGGAGCATCCTCCCAACACCCGATGCATGACGGTACCTTCCCCGTGATCTGGGCGCTGTCAACATCTTTCTCCTGAATTGCGCGTTGACACCTCTCCACATTTGGGGAGCCATGTCCCCCAACTTCTGGGTGGTGACAGAATCTCCTTCCAACCCCTATCTGCCTGGCACGCTGCCTCCCTGTGGGCCCCCGTGGGTGCTGCTTTTCTCTCCACTCTCCTTGGGCCGGCGCTCCTGGGGAGAGGTAAGCTTCCCTGTCCTTCCTGCTTGGCGCGTCCAGACCGGTGTCTTCTTCACCAAAAAAGCCCTAGCTTTGAAACCTCACCTTATTAACAGACCACCGCTTTCTTACCAGACCACACAGACTACAGTCGACCGAAACCTTCCTGAAGGGTTTACTCCTGGTTCCCTGTCACCTTCTCCAGACACTCCTGTCACAGTTTCTGGTGATTTCAAAATCCACACGGATGAGCCTCCAACTTTCTGGACTTCCTCGCCTCCACGGGGTGTCCTGGTGTAGCGTCAATAACTAAGCTCCGGATCCCAGGTGCTGGGTGTTGACTGTAGCTCTCAGTTTCCCACCCACCCTGGAGGCCCCACCCACCGGAAGCCCCGCCCACAGGGGCCAGGTCCGGGCTGGAGCCTGAGGCGGAAGGTCCAGCGCCCTTCGGCTGCTGTTCCAACAGCGTCGCCTGGGGTCCTGCCTCCTCCCTCCACATCCCCAGCCCTTTCTCTCAGGTCCTGTCTCCCGCCCCCCGTGACTCAGCAGGGCCCCAGCTTCTCCTCGTGCCTTTCAGTTCTCTGGTACTTGGGGAGCAAGTCTTCACACTAACTCTTCTGTCCAGACAGCTGGAGAGGTCTCTGCCTGGTGAGGGAGCCTGAGTGAGGCTCCAGCCTCCTCTGCATCTGACCCTCTCAGAGTTCTCAGACCAACATTCTGCCATCATCCTGACGCTTGGAGTCCACTCGCAATGCTTCCCCATCAGGTCCTCCAGCAGCTCTGTCTCCCTGATGTATCCAAACGCCCACTTCTGACCTCTTGCGCTCTCACCACCGGCTGCAAGCCTCCACCACCTTCGGCCTGGATTTTTGCAGAAGCTCTTTGCCATGGCAAGGAGGCCAGTGTTGGAGCCAAGCACTTGGTGGGGGAGGCGGGCAGGAGAGGAGATGAGAGGGCCAGCAGAGTGGCCAGACGAAGCCTAAGCTCCGAAGCCTAAGCATATACGTCCCAGAAGCACGACCACTGGGATGTATACGCAGTAGCCTGGGCGAGAGGTGACTGTGCCCTGGACCAGGGTGCACAGGTGTACGTGGTGAGGACTGCGAACTTCTTGGGAGGGTTTTTTGCTGTTACTGCTGCTGTTAGATCATTGAAGGGCTTAAAAATAAAAGCAAGTGTGTTAAACATGATATAGATACTGTCTTAAAGGTTTAAGGAAGTTTAAGGTAGTTTGTAAATGAAACCAAATATTAACCAAAGACCCCTTTATAAGTGGCTGTTGTAATTTCATAAATAGGATATTCAGGCAGGTTTGTGACTAGAATTTATATATTCTGTGGTCATGTTATTAGGTGCATACAAATTTAAAATCTTTTTTTTTTTTTTTTTTTTTACCAATGAACTCAACCTTATATTGCTATGCAACCTTCTGTATCTAATAATGCTTTGTAAGTGTAAGGCCAACTGGCCCGAGGCAGGGGAACGCAATCAGACTCACAGGTTGCATCAGACCGAAACTTTCCAGACCACCCAGTTCCAGAAACTGACCTGGAGACTTTCCGGACCACCCAGTTCCAGGAACTGACCTGGGGATTTTCCACCCGGCCCAGCCTTCCCGCCTTTCGAGGGGCGGGACTAACGGTCCCCCAGGATACCCGAAAAGACCACCAGACAAGGAATACCCTGCGCCCTCCCGGATTCACCACACCCCTTTCCCTTCTTCCCCTATAAATTCTGCCCAAACCCTCGCCCGCGCGCGACTTCCCTGGCCCCTTTCTCTCGGACCAGTGAACCTCGCCCAATACAGCTTGCTTCAGCTCTCCTCCGTTTCTTGGTGCCGCTCCTTACAATAAGATTTCTTTGTTAATCTGTTAATAAAATCGTTAATGTAGCCACATTGGCTTCCTTTTAGTTAACATTTACCTGGTAGGTTTATTTTCATCCTTTTACTTTCAGTTTCCCATATCCTTATATTTCAGATGATCCGTGTCTTCTGTAAGCCACATAAAATCAGATTATTTTTAACCAGGCTGACAACCCTGGTCATTTAGTCCCCCTGGATTTCAGACCTCTGCTCTGTAGAACTGTGAGGGAATACATTTCTGTTGTTTTAAGCCACCAGTTTGTGGTGACTTAAAAGCCACCAAGACAGGGAGACACGTGCTTCCAGGTGCTATCACTTTGTCTGCCTAAAGCCTTTGTGTTTAGTTCCTCTTGTCAAAAACAGGTGACAGGGCTTCCCTGGTGGCGCAGTGGTTGAGAGTCCGCCTGCAATGCAGGGGACACGGGTTCGTGCCCCGGTCCGGGAACATCCCACGTGCTGTGGAGTGGCTGGGCCCCTGAGCCATGGCCCCCTGAGCCATGGCCGCTGAGCCTGCGCGTCCGGAGCCTGTGCTCCGCAACAGGAGCGGCCACAGCAGTGAGAGGCCCGTGTACCGCAAAAAAAAAAAAAAAAAAAAAGCAGGTGACATTCAATGAAGTAACTAAAAGAAAATACTCTATTACTGTATGTCAGTATTAAGAAATTAGGAGACATATGCCATGTTTTTTTCTCTTTTTAAATTTTTAAAATTTTTTAATTTCTTTTTAAAAATTTTAAATTGTTGTATCTTTGCCATGTTTAATAATGGTCATCTGGGGACTTCCCTGGCGGTCCAGTGGTTAAGACTCCTAGCTCCCAATGCAGGGGACATGGGTTCAATCCCTGGTCAGGAAACTAAGATCCTGTATGCCGCACCGCATGGCCAAAAACAAAAACAAAATAATGGTCATCTGAAGGAGATTGAGAGATTTTCACATTCTATATTCTTTGTTATGTTTCTGGTTTTCTTTTTATAATACTAATATTATTTATGCAAGGAATGTGTCGAGATAGAAACTTAAAATAATATAAAGAAACAAGTTTTTAAACTGTTTTGTGCATGTTAACAACTTTGGTGCCATTTGAGATTATTTTGTGGGAGGGGAGGTGGAGTGATTAATTCATATGCAGAACAATTTGTTTTTTTCCAGTCTTTTACTTATTTATTTAAATTTTTATTTATTTGATTTTTTTTTTTTTTTTTTTTTTTTTTGCGGTACGCGGGCCTCTCACTGTTGTGGCCTCTCCCGTTGCGGAGCACAGGCTCCGGACGCGCAGGCTCAGCGGCCATGGCTCAGGGGGCCATGGCTCAGGGGCCCAGCCGCTCTGCGGCATGTGGGATCCTCCCGGACCGGGGCACGAACCCCTGTCCCCTGCATCGGCAGGCGAACTCTCAACCACTGCGCCACCAGGGAAGCCCTATTTATTTGAGTTTTCATGTATTTTAAAGTATTTTTAAGTATTTATTTTTATTTTATTTATTTATTTACTTATTTATTTTTGCTGTGCCATGCAGCATGTGAGATCTTAATTCCCTGACCAGGGACTGAACCCATGCCCCCTGCAGTGGAAGCCTGAGTTACTAACCAGTGGACCACCAGGGAATTCCCTAAGTATTTATTTTTACTTTTAGCTAACGTATGCCTGTGATGTGCTGTTTGTGATAGTAAAAACTTGAGAATAACCTACATATTCAACAATATGGGACTGGTTAACTAAATTACACTGTATTCTATAATGGACTCATTATACTATGGGCAACATATAAGGCCATGAAAACAACTTGCATAAAAGTATCTATTCATATGGGAAAATGTTTGTGAGATACTTGTGAATGAAGCACTTTAGAAAATGGTGAGAGTAGCATGAGGGTTTCTTTTTTTTCAGTTTTCTTTTTTATTGAGGTGAAGTTCATGTAACATAAACTTAACCATTTTAAGGTATATAATTCAATGGCATTTAGTATATTTAGTACAACCATCACCTCTATCTAGTTCCAAAACATTTTATCATTCCCAAAGGAGGCCTTGTCTCCATGAAGCAGTCACTCCCCATGCCCCCTGGCCCCCAGCCCCTGGCCCCCAGCCCCTGGCAATCACTTTTTTTTTTTTTTTTTTTTTGCGTTACGCGGACCTCTCACTGTTGTGGCCTCTCCTGTTGGGGAGCACAGGCTCCGGACGCGCAGGGTCAGCGGCCATGGCTCAACGGCCCAGCCGCTCCGCGGCACGTGGGATCTTCCCGGACCGGGACACGAACCCGTGTCCCCTGCATCGGCAGGCGGACTCTCAACCACTGCGCCACCAGGGAAGCCCTAATTATTTTTTTCTTTAGCTTTTTTTTGGCTGCGTTGGGTCGTTGTTGCTGCGCGCAGGCTTCCTCTCTAGTTGCGGCGAGCGGGGGCTACTCTTTGTTGCGGTGTGCGGGCTTCTCATTGTGGTGGCTTCTCTTGTTGCGGAGCACTGGCTCTAGGCACGTGGGCTCAGTAGTTGTGGCACACGGGCTTAGTTGCCCCTCGGCATGTGGGGTCTTCCCCGGAACAGGGCTCAAACCCATGTCCCCCGCATTGGCAGGTGGATTCTTAACCACTGCACCACCAGGGAAGTCCCTTGTGGAGATTTCGTATCAGTAGAATCACACAATATGTGACTTTTTGTGTCTGGCTTCTTTCACTGAGCATCATGTTTTCAAGGTTCATTCACATTGTAGCCTGCGTCAGTGCTTCATTCCTTTTTATGGCTAACATTCCATTACAAGGATGGACCACACTTTGTCTATGCATCCACCTGCTGATGGGTTTGTTTGCTCCCCCAGTTTCTACCATTCATCTCCTGTGAATAGAGCTACTGTTAACATTTGTGTGCAAACATTTCTCTGAACACCTGTTTGGAGTTCTCTTGGGCATATCCCTAGGAGTGGAATTGCTGGGTCACATGAAAATTCTGTTTCACTGTGGTTTTGATGTGCATTTCCCTAGTGACCAATGATGTTGACCATCTTTTCATGTGGTTGTTGGCCATTTATATATTTTCTATTTTAAAATGTCTATTTAAGTCTTTTGCCCAACTTTTAACTGTGTTGTTTATCTTTTTGTTGTTGAGCTGTAAAAGTTCCTTATATATTATGGATACTAGACCCTTATCGGACATGTGATTTGCAAATATTTTCTACCATTTTGTGTATAGTTTTTCTTTTCACTTTGTCAATAGTGTCCAGGAGTTCATTTTTGTAGAAAATAAGATACATATCTTTCATTGAAACAATCAGAACAGGGACTTCCGTGGTGGTGCAGTGGTTAAGAATCCGCCTGCCAATGCAGGGGACGCGGGTTCAAACCCTGGTCCGGGAAGATCCCACGTGCCGCGGAGCAACTAAGCCTGCATGCCGCAACTACTGAAGCCCGCACGCCTAGAGCCCGTGCTCCGCAACAAGAGAAGCCACTGCAATGAGAAGCCTACGCACAGCAACAAAGAGTAGCCCCCCCACACACTGCAACTAGAGAAAGCCCGTGCACAACGACGAAGACCCAAGCAGCCATTAATTAATTGATTGATTGATTAATTAATTTAAAAAAAAATCTGAAGAAATATTGTCATAAACAAATGGAGGTTATCTCTGGGTAGTTTAGATTGTCACTATTTTATGTTATTTCTGAATTAACCCTGGCAATGATTTCCGAGTTTACTAATTTTGCAGATTGGTAAATGGAAAGTGAAAGTTTCCAATTGTTAGCTCATGTTATGATGTGTGTGCGTCTTGCAAAGGACCCAAGGTGTTGGACATGCAGGGGGTTTCTGAAGACACACCCCTGGAGGCGGGGATGCTGTCACAGTCCCCAGGCCCCGCTGGCCAGGTGGAAAGCCCCAGCCCACCCCTACCTCGGTTTCTTGTCATTGTCATTCTGTTTTGTTTCTGCTATTCACTCCAGGGCCCGCCTTGGGAAAAGGAAACCGAAACTGAAGCTGAATTCGGCTACTGTGTGGCTGGCTCCCCGACACCGCCCTCTGACATGGTTGCTCAGGCTTTAAAAGGGCTGAGCTGCCAGGGCTGGAGAAGAGCTGAGAGCGGAGAGGCAGCCAACCAGTGCTTGCGGAGGACCTGGCGCCAGAGCCCACAGCCATGGTGAGGCGGGTTTGACAAGTGGGGCAGGTGGGCTCGTACCCCTCCCCCTGGTGGCATCTCCCAGGGGTGGAACACCTACATGTCCAAGGCAGGCAGAGCTGCTCAGAACCCCCAGGTTCTTAAGCGTGAGGGGAGGGACAGGGCTCCTTCTGACAGCAGGGTCTGGGTCCTCAGAGGTGGGTTCTGCCCAGTGGGCAACGCTGAGATCCCTTGGGATCAGCACAGGGGGGCGTCTTAGCAGGTGAAGGGAGGCAACATGATGGTTGTGGGTGGTGACTATTCTTCTAGAAATGCCCGCATGCACTCTCCAGCACCTGGCGTACCCCTCCTGGTGGGAGGGGAGGCTGGAGAGGAGGGGGCAGCATCACGGGGTCTAGCACCTTGCCCCACTGCCAGTGTCACACGTGCAGTGCTCCCAGAACTGGTGCCGGGGTCTCTGAGCCTGTGTGATGCCCACAGGGTAGGAACCTGAAGGTGAAGATGCTCGGGGGCCAGGAGATCCTGGTGCCCCTGAGGGACTCCATGCTGGCATCCGAGCTGAAGCAGCAGATCACCCAGCAGATCGGCGTGCCCGCCTTCCAGCAGCTCCTGGTGCACCAGGACACTCGCAAGGTGCTGCAGGATGGGGTGCCCCTGGTCTGCCAGGGCCTGGGCCCCGACAGCACCGTCCTGCTGATGGTGCAGAGCTGCAAAGACCCCCTGAGCATCCTGGTGAGGAATAACAAGGGTCGCAGCAGCACCTACGTGGTCCAGCTGACGCAGAGGGTGGCCGAGCTCAAGCTGCAAGTGTGCCAAAAGGAGCATGTGCAAGACGACCAGTTTTGGCTGAGCTTCGAGGGGAAGCCCATGGAGGACGCGCACCAGCTGGGGGAGTACGGCCTCACCACCATGTGCACCGTGTTCATGAATCTGCGCCTGCGGGGGGGCGGAGCAGGGCCAGGAGGGCCGCGGGGAGGGCGCCCCACTGAGCACCAGGAATACAGTTGTAGCACCCTCTGTAGCACCATTCTGCACCCTTCTGGTGAGATTGGGGGAGGGGTGGAGGAGGGAGTGGTAAGAGGGGACCCAGGGTCGCTGGGAGAATCAGCAGGCTAGGGTGGCCAAGTTAAGGGACAAGCCTAGTGGGATCAAAATGGTGACCTCCGCCTGACCCCAGAGAAACTGAAGGTGTGTCCCCACATCTTTGGGAAGTTAACTTCTAGAGAAATAAAAAGAGGCATATCTGCTGGAGCCTATCCCTGTCTTCACATTGAGCCATGGTCAGCCCCTGCCTGCACAACTGGTCCCCACCCCTCACATCTGGGTCAGCAGGTAGCACAGGGAGGGGAAGGCCTGGTGAGGTCCCAAAGGCCACAAGGCGAGTGTCCCTGGAAGCGGTGAGTCCGTAGGGCCTGCCTGGGCCAGTTGTGAGGGAGGCTTCCCCACACCAGCTGGGGGCTGGGGGCCTCTTGACCCTCCAGGAACCATCCGCCTACACTGTCCAGCCTGCATTGGTCTGGGGAAAAGTGGTGACAGGGCCTTAGGCATTCACATCACCATCAGGGGGAGCTGCTGAATCAGCAAATACGCCCTCCTTCAGGGTTCAGTTCATGGAGGGGCCACAGCCAGTAGGTGAGGGGGTACCTGGGATAGGGGTTCCTCCCATCCATGTGGAAGAGTTTGTCCCAGATAGGGGGCACCTAATTTGGCAAAACTACAGCCACTTCCACACCGGATGCATTTTTCTGTGCCAGTTTTCCGCATGAGCCACTCGGGAGCCAGGCTGAGTCAGCCTTAGACACGAGGGGTGGGGTGGGGGGTGGGGTGCGGGGGAGCATAGAACGTACACCTCTCTGGGCCAAAGTCCATGACTCTGGGGACACTCAGTCCTCAGCCTTCAGACTCTTCAGTGGCATTTGGCTGCAGACCCAGAAGCCCTCTTTCTGGTCTGTGGGGGTCCGTATCTGAGCTGGGGGACGCCCCAGGTCTGGCTTGCCTGTGACAAATATGTGCAGACATGCAGGTGTATGGGGGGGAGGGCTCCTGGCTCCAACCTCATTTCCTGGGCCCCCAACCTCACCTCTTTGTCATACTGTAACTTAACAAGTGTAAGCACACCCCCTCGGTGCCACCCTCCTTTCTTGAACGCCCCCCCACCAGGGTCTAGGCGACGTAGGGTCCCCCGAGGGGCCTCTGCTGCTGCTCACCCTTCATTGCCTCCAGCTCAGAGGTCTGTGGCTGGCTTGGGTGAGGGGATGTGCAGCAGACCCGGCCCTGGAGGGACAGAGGGATCTCCTCTCCTTCCCCACCTCCACCATCTTCAGCTAGGTCGGGGTCTAATCTGGACCCTCTGGGTCTCGGTTTACCCGCCTGGACCCTGTGGGAATGTCTGGAGAAGCGCCTTGGGGGAGCTGGGGAGGGGGCGTGGCTGGCCGTCCACCGGAGACGCAATCGCCGCCTCGGACAGCAGGGGGAGCCCGCAGCCCTGCAGAGGGGCCGGAGCTGACCCGGGACCGGGAGGTGGGCGGGTCTGCGCTCCGTTGCGACCAATCGCCGCAGCCCCCGGCCCGCATTGGTCCCGGCAGGCCGGGGGTCCCGGGTCGGCCGAGCTTCCGTCCCCAGTTCCAGCGAGGGGCTGGGGTCCCCCGTCAGGTTCCTCCTGCCGGGGGAGGAGCGCAGCCCTGCAGGGGTCGAGGGGCGGCGGGGCCCCGGATCTGGCAGCCCCTCCCCGCGGCCGGGGAGCCCCCGCCGCCCCAGCCCCGGCGCAGCCTGGAGCCCCTTGGAAGTCCCGTCACGTCGCTTCCAGATTATGCATTAACCCGATTTCAGCCGCATTTCCTGGCGGGGGTGGGGAACGTCCGCGCAGGCGGGGGAGGGGCGTCCGTGGGGGTGCGCCGCAGCAGGGAGAGCACCCTCGATCCCGTCCTGCCCCCGCCCCTCGGCCGGGCTAGGCCCATCACCCACATTGGCCCGACCCAGACTGGCCCTCTCCCTCCCCCAGCCAGGCCTCCGCCCGGCGCCGCCGTCCCGGCGCTTTGTTCGCGGCCGCCGCGGGTCGCAGGGCGCCGGGCGGGCCGGGGGCGGGCGCGGGCGGGCCGGGAGGGGGGAGGGAGGCGGGAAGGGGGTGGTGCTGCCCCCGGTCCCGCCCCCGCGCCGCCCGCGCTCCCGCCGCCTCCCAGGAGCTGCGTCCCGTCCTGTCCAGTCCAGTCCCTGGCGCGGCCCGGCCCGTGAGCTTGCTCCGGCCGCCTTCCGCCGTCCTCCGCCCGCGCCATGGCCAGACTGCGGCCGTCCGGCCAGGCTCCTCTGCAGCCACTGCTGCTGCTCCTGGTGGTGGCCGCGCGCGCCCTGCCCGGCGCCGACGGGACGTGCCCCGAACGCGCGCTGGAGAGGCGGGAGGAGGAGGCGAACGTGGTGCTCACCGGCACCGTGGAGGAGATCCTCAACGTGGACCCGGTGCAGCACACGTACTCGTGCAAGGTGGGCCCCCGCGTGACCCCCGGGACCCTGAGCCCCCTTCGGACCGTCCTGGAAGCCTGGGTTGGGGGCCTCTTCCCCGGGATCCCGGCCCCCTAGCCCGGAGGTCCTGCCATCGCGACGCCGGCCGCCCCGCTGAGACCCCCGCCCCGGGCCGTGGGAACGAGCCCCAGACGCTCCACAGCGCCCGCGCCCGCTCCCTTGGCGACCGCCAACCCCCGCGTGGGGCGCCGGGTCTGGGAAAACTCGCGAGCGCTGGAGGGAAAGTTCTTGCGGTGCCGCTGCCATCCCGCCTCGCGGTGCCCAGGCCCCGGAGACCTGATCGTGTCTGCCCCTTCAACCCAAGCCCCCTCCCTTACTGGAAACAAGTGCGCCTCCCCCCAGGGAGAACGTTCGGCTACCGCACCCCCTACCCACCGGCCAAAGAAAAGGAACAGGGACGAGGGGAGGTGACGCTTTCTGCTTGGGGTGGAGGTGGGGTTTTGGCCTGTGGTCAGTGCTGTCGCCCCCCCCCCCCAGAGGCGAGAAGGGGTGGTCAGGAGAGAGTGGAGGGGTGCATATTTTATCTCCCAACCCCAGGGCTCCTGGTGGGGCATGCTGCAGTGATGGGTTTGGGGGCCGGAGCAGAGAAGTGGGCGGGGCCGTTGCTGAGCCTCAAGTGTCGGGGTGCAGGGCAGGTGCCCCATCCTGCTCCTGAGAGACCTGGATCTCCCCCGGCCACAGGGAGGGGGAACTTGCCTGGCCTCTCCTTCAGTTGGATCTGGGAGCCCCCTGGGATAGGTCTAGTGGGGTTTTTCCCACAATCTGTTCCTAGGGAGGGCTCAAGGGACCCAGGGCCCTGCCCCCCTCTGGCCCCTAAAACCACCTCCCCGACCAGAAATCGGATCATTCCTCTTCCTTGGAGATGGGGAGGGGTGGCAGCTTCTTTCAGCCTGGCCTGTGCGGGCTACAGCTGGGATCCCCCGCCGGGCCCCCTCCCCTCCACCACCGCCAGGGCACTTTGCCAAGTCCCTGCAGGATTTTCCCGACTTCCTCCCCGCTGCTCCTGGGTGTGGCTGGGGTGGGGGGAGGCGATGAAAGCCACCCAGCCCTCCCCTGCTAGCTGTCGTCCTTCTAGAGCCTACTGTGTGTCTAGGGGTGGGGGGCGGGAGTTGGCCAAGGCTCCCCCACCTCCCCATGGCCACTGGAGGGTGGAGGGAGTCCCTGCAGATTTCTCAGACCCGAGGCTCCCAGCAGGGGCAGGCAGGTGGACGGGCCACCATTGTCTTTCATTCCCCATTCTGGAAGTCCTGGCTCCCCAGAGCTCCCGAGGAAAGGGGTGTCTTCCCAGGCGCAGCATGCATGGGCACGTATCCCCATGGACCTTTTCCTTTAGGACCGCCTGTTCTGACTGCAGCCCCTGCGACCCTCCTCCCCCCACCCCCAGCAGGCCGTGGGCGTCCCAGGGCCTGGTTTGTCAGAGCAGGTACCCTCAGGGCCCCAAGAGCAGAGTGGGGAGGGTGGGGCTGCCCTGTGCTGCCCAGGCTTGATTGTGAGGCTCACAGGCTGCCTTGACCGCACTCACTGTAGGGGCCTTGCAGGAGGAGGGCGTTTCACCTGCCGGGGGGCATGGTGCCTTTGCCCACCCACAGGGCTGCATGGAGCCCAGCTGGCCCAGAGCCCTGAGCTTAGAGCTCATCACCCTGAAACTTCATCATCCACCTTAGCTGCTCCTGGCTCTGCCCATACAGAATGGCCGGAGCAGTGGGTGGGGCGATAGGGAGAGTGGGGCACGGAAGGCAGGCACCCCAGCCGGCTGGGTCCCCTTCCCGTAACCAGCCTGAGCCGAGAAGGACGTTATTGGAATTGGGGTGGCTGGGGGTTGGGGGGCTGCTTCTTGAGGAAAGGGGTGTGTTTGCAGGCCAGGTGTCCTAGTGTGTGACACACATGGGTGGGCAGTGGCATCCATCGTGTGTGTCCTTCCCTGCAGCTTCCTCCTGGGGGGCTGACCCAAAGATCTCCACACATCTGCCCAGGGTTTGGGTCTATCTACTCTGGACATCTGGCCTGAGCAAGTGAGGTGGGAAGAGAGGAAAAAGCCCAGGTGTCAGCCTCTGCGGCCACCCCTCCCCAGTGGGAAGAGGATCACTGACACCTGCGCACCCCCCATGTCCACCCCAGGTTCGGGTCTGGCGGTACTTGAAGGGCAAAGATGTGGTGGCCCAGGAGAGCCTGCTGGACGGAGGCAACAAGGTGGTGATTGGCGGCTTCGGAGACCCCCTCATCTGTGACAACCAGGTGTCCACTGGGGACACCAGGATCTTCTTTGTGAACCCAGCCCCACCGTACCTGTGGCCGGCCCACAAGAATGAGCTGATGCTCAACTCCAGCCTCATGCGCATCACCCTGCGGAACCTGGAGGAGGTGGAACACTGTGTGGAAGGTGCGTGAAGGGGCAGAGCAGGGGAGGCACCGTGGGGGTCAGGAGAGAGTTTGCTGGAGGCGAGAGCACTTGGCATCTCGTGGTCCAACCTCCTTTTCTGAGTCCCAGCTCCCTGGCTTCCCAGCCATCTCAGCTCCAATCTCTGATATAAGCAGCGCTCCCCACCCTGGCCCTGGAGATGCCACCACTTTTTGTCTTGGAGCCAAGTGAGTCCCAGCCCTGCAAAGGGACAGGCCTCCTCTCTCTTCCCCTCCCCCTCCGTAGTTCTGCATGCCCCTTCCTGGAGTTCCCTGTTCTAGGAGAGAGGCTGGGACCAGGTGAATGAACATCAGTTGTTTGTGTTCTGCAGAAGCCCAAACATTTGTTTAGACAGGGCCCAGATGTTGAGCAAACCCGTTGGGGTGGGGCTTAAGGGTTGTGCTGGAGGTGGGGCTGTCATGACAAGAGGCCTGTCATTTCTGGGAGGGGCAGTTATGTGGAGTGGGCTGCTTCCAGGAGTTTGAGTGGGTGTGGGATCCCCTCACAGAGGTACAGAACCTTTCCATGTCTGCTCTCCCCATGCGTCCGTTCTGAATGGCCCAAGAGCATCCCTCCCCCACCCCAGCCTCTGAGAGGTGAGCAGGAATCACATGACCAGGGCTCACCCACCCACCTCAACCCAGGAGAATCCCAGTTGGGGGCTGAGATCCTTGGCTGAGGAATGTAGCAGGGAGAACATAGGAACTGCCCGTCGCCCTCACATCCTGTCTGTCCCCTCATGGCTGCCTGGGAAGGGATGTACCGGAGAGGGCGGAGAGAGGAGAGAATGCTTCCTCCCAGGGCAGTGGGAAGGGTCCTTGACTTCCTGTCCTGGGAAGGTGACCCTGTCCCTCTGATTTGCTCTGTTGGCCAGCAGGGAAGTTCCATCTTCCACCCGACTTACGGCTGTGGCGCTGGCTTGGCTTTTGCGGGGTCCTGGGTGGCGGGCTGTGCAGGGCGAGGGGCGGGACCTGAAGTGGGGGCCCTGTAGCATCCTGCGGGGCCTGTGGTCCATTGCTCCTGGGGCTGCGTCCAGGGTCCCAGCCTGCAACGTCATACAGAGAGGCCGGCGGGGCTGTGTCACTGGTCCCTTGCAGCACCAGCTTAGCTGAGGAGGTCCCAGCATGGCCCTCCCACCAGGTGAGGACTGGAGACCCTGGCCCTGCTCTGGAAGCTTGTGGTCTAGGGAAGAGATAGGAGGGTGACATGGAGATGGGGCAGGCTGTGGGGTGTGATGCTCAGTTTTGAAAGATGAGTTGGGGGCTAAGGAGAGGGGTCAGGGCACAGAGAGTCCCCTGTTTCTGCAAGATCAAGAAGGCACATCACTAACTCTGCAGCTGGACGGGTCCAGCCTGAGGGTCCACGACTCGGTAACTGAGGCCTTCTGTGGGGTCAGAGGGCATGTGGCAGGAGGGCCACCCCGGGCAGAACAAGATTTGCCATCTTGCCAGATCCTGCTCTACCCAGGCCAGGCCCTGGTTCCGGATACATCAGGCTGGGCAGAGCGACACCTGGAAAGGAGGGCCCACAGGGAGAGCTTACAGCGAGACTTCACCTTCTGTGTGCCGGCTGCCCAGGATAGGGACTGGGCTAGGCCCCCAGCTCCAGTTGGGCCGGCGGGGGAGAGTGGTGCTGGGACCCACAGGCCAGTGTGTAGCAATGGGGTGAGCACCCAGAAGCGGCCGAGGCCACCAGAGTCTTCTGGGGTGGGCCTGCCAGGAGGAGGGTCTTGGGGAAGGAGGTTCATGGAGAGAAAAGGAAAGGAAGTAGCCTTGACTGTAGCTTGGAGCCTTGTGGTAGAGCCAGGGTGGAGGGGAAGCCCCCAGGGAGGGGAGGGTCCCAGAGTGAGAAGCTTGGGGTCCACTGCAAGGGGCCAGGGAGCCCTGAAAGTTTTGAGCCCATGACACGGATCCCTTCTCTGGAAGCAAACTGGGGCACCTTGAGGAGCAGGGGCTGCAGGCAGGGTGGGTGCATCCCAGGGACCCCAGTTAGATGGGGGTGCCTCCCCCTTGAGCCTCCCGAAGGCCTGAGGCAAAAGGCCCCCTGGAGCTGGGGCCAGGCTTGGGGAAGAGACAGTCCTCTCCCCACCTCCCCCAGGAAGGTGCGGCTGGGAGGAGGGCCCACCTTCCACTCTGTGGGAGATAAGGACCTCAAACCCCACTCCAGGCTCTCCAGGGAGACAAGGCCTCACCCTAGTGAGGGGTTAGGGTTAGGGATGGGCAGGGCTTGAACTAAGATGACCCCTCCCTGTCTGATTCTGACCCTGTTCTGTTCCTGAGAGCCCACAGCTGCCCCTGCCCCACAGGGCCCAGAGTGAAGGCTGGGCAGCCACTGATTTGTGGAGGTCACCCTAAGACCACCCAAGACCCCTGTCTCTAACACACCTCTCCCCGGCCCCCAAAAGGCCCACAGCCGTGAAGGTCAGGGGCACATCCTGCCAGGCCCACCTCCCTGGATGCCCCCAGCTCATCCCCACCTGGGCCCCAGCTCTACTGGGACTACCTTCCTCAGTTTCCCCCCCAGGGCCTGCAGGGTCTTCCTGGCTCTGGGCCCCTTCCCCAGCCTCCAGCCCCCAGGAAGCTCCTCCCCAATCCTCCGCCTGGGGAGCCACATTCCGAGCATAACTGAGACAGGTATGTGTCCCTCCCTCTGCGCCACCTGTGGGTGAGGGAGACGATGCTCTGCTTCAGAGCAGCCTCTTCAGGAAGGAGCCCCTCGCCCCCTGCTTTGTCAGGGAAGTGGCCTGGCCTCTTCCAGTGCCAGCCGCCCACGCACCATGAGCCTGCCCAGGCTGGAAGCTGAGCAGGCATCTCCTCCAGCCTTCAGCCACTTTGCCCTGGTCTGGGCAGCACCCATACACTCCCACCACCCTCCCCTCCCCCACCTTATGAAGACTGGTCCTGGGGCCCCCTGAAGCCCCTAGGAGGGATGCAGGGCTGGAGCCCTTCCCCAGGCCTTTCCCTGCCCACTAGGAGCCAGGAGCAGAGAAAGGAAGTGTTGTCTGCCCTCTCCAGGTCTGGCACAGGGACAGGGTCGGTGAGTCTGGCTGTGGCCCAGCTCAGCCCTGCCCAGCCCTGAAGCCCGGGGTCCTGGCGGCCGTGGCCTAGCCTGGCCAGCCTGATTCCAGTGAGCACCCTCCCTCCCTCCCTTCCTCCCTGCCAGGCCAGCCTTCTAGGGCCTTTGGGAAGGCAGTCCTATGTAGCTCAGGCTGGAGAGGTGCTGGGTCCCGGGCCGGCCCCGCACTGGTGCAGGCTCTATGGCCTCGGAGCTGGATGTGGACTGCAGACACCCCCAGACAGGGACTGGCTCTCCCTGAAGCAGAGCGGGGGCAGGTAGAAGTCCAGGGGGAGTTTCCTGGGCAGGCTCCCTCTGCTGTCTGGCACTTAGCTTCTGTACCCCCAAGTCCTCTGAGCCTGTCCTACTCCCGCCACATTCCTCCCTGAGGTGGGAGGTGGCTGCTTCCTGTCCCTGTTTCCCTCTTCCAGACTGTAGGTTCTCACCCCACCCCTCCAGACCCGCCTAGCGCCCTCAGCCCCTCCCCCAGGCAGGCCCAGGCTGGAGGCTGCCCGCCCAGGCTTTCTCCTTCCTTCCAGCAGCCAGGGGGGTGGGGCATCAGCTCAGGTGGGGTGTGACCGCCCCCCCCCCACCGCCCGCCTGTCCTCTCCCCACCTGGGGGTCCGTGGTAGATAGTCAGCGCTAGAATGGACCTGTGCCGGCTTTGACTTCCCCTGGGCCCACGGTGGGCTGGCTGGTGTCCTCCCTGGGGCAGCCCCAGGAGGCTTGGGTGGGGGGCTGCTCCTGAAACCAAAGGCCTTTGGATCCAGTCCCTTCACTGCGCCAGACTGAGCTAGTGGAAACAGCTCTTGGCTTTTTCCAGACCCCACCTCATCCCCCTGCTCCACACCCAGAGAACAGCCCTGGTCTCCATTCTCCCCTGCAGATTGGAAATGCAAAAAAAAAAGTTGTTTTGAAACTGTCCTCCCCTCTCCCGCTGTCTATACTGGCCTCCCCCAGGGTGCTGGACAGAGTGGATTCCGGTGGGGCCTGCCTGTGCCCTTACAGCATCTCTGGGGGTGCTGGGACCCACGTGCACAGAGGAGAAATTAGATTCACCTGGTCAGGGCTAGCTGGCCCAGGTGTGGGGCTACAGCCCCCTGCCCTGCCAGTCCTACAGGCTGAGGTGGGGGGAGTGTAGAGGGTGGCATGGGGCTGCCAGGTAAGGTTAGCAGGGGAGTGGGCCCAGACTTCAGGGCCGTGGATCTAGCCAGAGGTCACTCTCACCATCACCCTGCTACAGTCAGGCCAGCTCAGCCTCCTCCAGCCTGCTTTGCTTCCTTCCTAAAGGGTTAATTCTCCCCAGCCCCCTGAGAAGCAAAGCCTGCCCCCACCCCCATCACCACAGGAAGGTGGAAAACAGCTGCAGAAACAGGCCTCTCTCCTGCCCCTGCACCTGCCCCAGCCCTTTGCCTCCACCTGCGGGCTCCAGGCCAGCTGCCCTCCCTCCCCCCACAAGTTCTACCCTTGCCTAGAGGCCTGGGGCGGGGGGCGGGGGGGGATGAAAACTGGTCTCCGTCTCCTGTCCGGCTCTGCTGGCCCCAGCCGCCCCCCCCCACCATTGAGATAGGGGAACCATGGCTCCCCACACAGGCCCCCAAGGCCCAGCCGGGCTGGGGGCTGCAGGCACAATCACTGAAATAGCCCCAGTAACCCTTGACACCCCAGAGTCCCAGAGAGTGCCCGCCTCTCATTGAAGAGCAACAGGGATCTCAGAAATGAGACAGCACCCTAGTGACAAGCACCCTGGTGACACTGATGCAGCTCATCAGAGGGCACTGTGCCCCCACGGGCTACACTGGGACTCAGGAGGGATCACGTTCCAGTCCCAGGCTGTGGCTGGGAGCCGGGCAGGGGTGACTAGGCCTCTGGTGGAGTTTCCAGTGGGGAGGGAAGCTCCCCTAGAAGGGGCCTCTCCCCCCAGAGCAGATCCTGAGAACTTCCTCTGAGGAAGGCCCCCTGCCAGGGGCTGCTTACAGCTGGACCTGGGAAGGGGAAGAGGGCCCCTCCCACTCCCCTCCCCACCAGGGCAAAGAGGCATGGGAGGGGCCGGCTCTGTGTCCTCCCACGCAGCCTGCTGTTAACAGCTGTGTGGCCTGCACGTGTGCACGTGTGCCTGCAGCCTCAGGTGTACCAACCGGCACACGATTCTGATTGAAATCCCAGCTGGGCTGTGGTTCCTGCCACCCTTGGATCAGCCTGGGGAGGGGACCCTGCAGGTGCTCTGCCAGCAGGCTGGTAGCAGGCAACCTTGGCTTGTGTCCCTGGGGGCCTGGGAACAGGGCTCCAGCCCTCTGCCCTCATATGGCTCCCATCTCCTGCCTGCTGCCCCAGTGTCCAGCTATGCCCTCCTCCCACCCCCCTGTTCCCGGACAAGGTCTGGGCCCTGCCTCCTGTGGGCTCTGCCTCTGGGTTTTTCAATGCCAGAGATGGAAGGACTGTGGTAGGGACAGGAAGAGTCTCTGGGGCCACTTGGATTCCCTGTCCCATCTCGTACCTGCCGGACCCTGAGTCTGGCACTGTTAGGGGTTAGGTGTGGCAAGTCAGGAGAGGCTGGTCTGCCTCTGGCCTGAGGTGGGCCAGAAGCTTCCCTGCCCCTCCCATTGGCAGCTGCCTCTGGGCCGCCCCACGCTGGCCCCGGCAGAAGCAGGCAGCCTGTCCCTCTGGCCACAGACACGGGCTTCCCGTGTACATTAGGGCGAAATAAGAGCACAGCATCTGGGCCAGACTGTGGCCTGTCCCTGACCCACCAGTGGGGAGCAATGTACATCCACTTCTGTCCCTGGAGGGGAGGCGGTGAGGGTCGCTAGGGTCCATTTGTGAATCCATCCGTGGGTTCCTTCCTCAGCCACCCAACTGCCACGGCCCAGAAGCAGATCCTCACAGGGCCGCTGGAAGGGCTGCCACTGCCACCTGCACAGGGCCGTTCGAGGTTCTGGACGGGCTTTCCAAGGAGGCCAGGTGTAGCTGTGTGTTGAGGAGCGAAGGCCAAGGGGGAAGGGTATTCCGGGCAGGGAAGGCAGCACCACAAGGTTGGAGATGCAGGGAACAGCAGGTAGCCCCTGTGGCTTGGCTGAGGGGTGGGAGAAGGCAGCTGTGGGCGTGGTGCGGGCCAGAGAGCTGGAAACCTGGACTCAAGAGCTACAGCCCACGGGCTGGAAGAGGGGGACCCTCCCCTCTGAGCAGGAGGCTTCCCACCTGACGCTGCGCCTTGGCTGCTGGTCCCGGTCACCCTCCCCCACGGGAGAAACTCCGCCTGCACCCTGGCTACGTCTGCAATCTCCTGGTCTTCCGTCTTTGCGGCTCTCTCCTGTCTGGCCGGTCTCTCTGCCCCTTTGTCCCCTGACTTTCTGGTTCCAGTAGGTGTGTCTGTCTGTCACTCCTCTTCATCCTGACATCCAGCCGGTCAGTACCTCCAGGAAGCACCGTCCCCCAACTCAGACTGTGCATCCCTCACTGCCTGGCGTGGCCCTCAGCAGGACACAGGGTCTCCACTCACCAGGCACTGACCACACGTGGGTGCCACCCTGGCTCTTCCAGCTTTCTCTTTCCTCCCGGAGATGGGCAGGGCCTGGCCGAAAGAGGTGGATTTGGGGCTGTCCTGGAGGGGAGGGACCGAAGGCATGGATCAGCTCCACCGCGGCCCCCTTTTCTGCAGGTGCCTTCCGTCCCCCTCCTCTGTTCGTCTGACGCCCCCTGCTGGCTTCAGTCTATGTCTTGGCAGGTGTCCAGGCCCTGGACTGGGCTCCCTCCTCCCAGCGTTCCCCAGGCCGGAGGACCCGCCCATGGCCCCTGTCGCCCTGAGGCCTCACCAGGCTGGCCCCTCCTGGCCTCCTGCAGCCTCCTGAGCCCGTTCTCCCCTGGGCCTCTGTAGTTGCCTCTGTCCGGAGGTGCAAACCCCTCTCCCTATCCTTCGGGTCTCTGTACAGATAACCCCCCCACCCCCACCCCCCGACCCTCCGACCTCTAGTGCTCTCTCTGTCACAGGGTAACCTCCCAGGGTGCAGAAATCCGACCCGACTCGGGACACACCTCCTGCACTGAGCCTACCCCCGGAGGAGCTCAGACGGGCTGCTGAGGGAGGCTGGGCCCCGGGCAGGGTGAAGGCTGAGTAATGAGGGAGGAGGGAAGCCAGGGGTCAGCGGCCGCAGCTGCCGTCCAAGCCGCCAGCGGTCGCCACCCTACGAGCTGGTCCTGCTGAGCCCCGTCTCCAAACTCTCACTCGATCCCACCGCCCGGCGGTGTGGGCCCTGCCCGCGGGGCTGGTGGGTGGGCACACAGCCAGCGGACTCAAACCTGGGCGCCTCCCGGCCTCGGCCTCACCTGAGGCGTTGATCGGGGCCCGGGCTGGACGCCGCCTCCTTCCCAGCGGCGGGCCCGGGTCCAGCAGCGACGTCCCGCCGTGAAACGCCCATTGTCTGCCGAGGCCGAGGGGGAGGGGACGGCCGTAGCCTGAGACCAGACACCAGGAGGCCGGGGCTGGGGGAAGGGGCCGCCCTGCCCCGTCCTCTTCCCCTCCCCCACCGGGGCGGCCAGACACCTGTGACTCCGGGCCGCCTGGCGGCCGGCGCTCGACTGTTCGATGCGCTTCACACACAAGCGGGGTACCCTCGAGGTCCCGGCGGCGGGGACAGGCGGACCGCGCGCTCCGCGGGACCAGCCGAGGCGCCGCCGGCCGCGAGGCCCGACATTAAAGGTGTGTGCGCACGCGCGGTGTGTGCTCGCCGCCGGGAGGGCGGTGCCGCCCCACCCCCACCCCCTCCTTTCCGGGGGAGCTGGGCCCGGCCCCTCCGGAGTGAGGGAGGGGTCATCTGCGTAAGAAAGGTGTCGGCGGGGGGCCAGTAGGTAGGACTTCCCATCCTCTCTAGACTCCATTCCCCATCTTCCTTCTCAGGGAAGCACCTGGAGGGGCGCAACCACACCGTGTACTTGGGGGCACGCCCAGTGTGTGTTGTGTGACTGAGGGGCAAGTTTTGCATTGCATGAGGGCGTGCAGTGTGTATGCACGCAGGTGAGTGTGTGACACCCAGTGCCTGTGCAGACTTGAGTGAGTGGGTGTGCATGTATCTGCGTACGTGAGACCTGGGACATCGAGTGCGTGTGTACACATGGGAGCAGTAGCATGTTGCTGTGTGTAAGCCCAGAGGGGGGCCGATTCTTGGCTCGGAGCACCCTCTGTTCCTGGGGTCTGAGCCTGCGTGGCCTGGTCAGGGCTGAATGATTTTGAGTCTGAAGATCCCAAAATAGCCGGGGTAGCCTGAGTTCCCCTCCCCCAGCTGGCTCTGAGGCCTCAATGGCCCTTTGTCTCTCTGAAGGCATCCAAGCCCTGTGGGGGCTCAGGCTCGGGCTGGGGCTGGGAGGGACCGGGCTGCATGCGGGTCCCCTTTCCCCAGGCCAGACCTGACAGGCCTTGTGCACCGCCACCACCACCACGTGAGCCCTAAGGCCAGCCCATTTGCTGGCAGAGTCCAGGGTCTCTGCCTGGGGGAGGCCTGCCCTGCCAGCATGGGCTCCCCCTGATCCCAGGGCTTGCCCCTCCCACACTCTGGTACCCTTGCCTCCCCTCCTCCAGCAGGGCCCACCCATGATGGCCCAAGCTGCAGTGGCAGCAGCAGACAGGGCTCCTGTGCGGGTGTGTGCTCAGTGCGTACGTCTGTGGTTTAAACCCTGGCACTGTCTGTGGGCCCCTCCCTGAGTGGAGGGATTCCAACTGCAGTCCTGGGGGCTGCAGTGAGAAGTAAATGGGAAATGTGTCACTGCCTGGGCTCACCACACCAAGTTCTGGGCTGTGGGCCAAGCTCTGCCCGGAGGAGATAAAAAGTCAGACCCTGCCCTGGGTGCTCCAAGTCCGGGGCATTGCCACTCTCAGTGTGGTGTGGGCAGTGCCAGGGTGTGGTGAGGTGAGGTGAGGGGGTGGGAGGCTCCCCTGAGGAGACAGTGAGGCCAGCCAGGGGCAGGGTCTCCAGGTGGGCTGACAGATTGCTACTCTGGGTCCATCGCGGCCCGGGGTGGGGGGGGAACCACTTTGTGTATTGACTTTTCCTGCAAGGTTTCAGTAGACCCTCAGGTTCCAGGGCACCAAGAGGTTTGAAGACCTCTGCTGTGGATGATTGGGGACCCGGACAGGGTGGGCTGACCCTGTTAGGATTTGGTACTAGTGTGTCTGGGCGCAGGACTGAAAGGAGTCCAAGGAGATGGACCTGAAGAACTGGGTGCTGGCTGGCAGGTGCTTGACGAGCAGGGAGTGAGCGAGGTGTGTGTGGGAGGACTCCAGGGACATGTTTGTGAGGCAGCTGCACACGTGATGGGGAGGACGGGAGTCCCAGGTGGGCCGCGCGCCCTGGCCCGCTGTGACGTCAGGGTCTCGACGTTCCCGGAAGGCCTCTGGGGGGCGCTCCAGGCTTGCGGTCTGGACCTGGAGCCCCGCGACTATTTGCATAACGCTCATTTACATGGGACTCATTTGCATCATCCTGTCACCTCGCGGACGCGAGTTGGGGGTGTGCGGATGGTTTGAGGTGCTGCTGTCAGGTCCTAGGGAGGGGTGGCGAACCCTCTGAATTGAGCCCAGCCTACTCCCCACCTGTGTGTATGTACCTGGAGACGCTACCCCCACAGTGCCTGGGTCGCGCCAGCGGGAGCAGAGACATTGACACGCACACGCGGTAGCACGCAGACCGCAGCCCAGAAACCGGGTACTTCGTGCAGGCCGATCCCCTCTGCGGGGACACAGACAGACTCTCGGACACTCCGCCGCGCCGCCGCTCACACGCACAGCCCAGCCCAGCCCAGCCGGGTGGGAGCGGGAGGGGACCCTGTCCCGCCCACCTACTCGCCCCCGCTCCGCAGCCCCCCACCCCGACCTCACACGTGCCTTCTCTCCAGCGCCAGCCTCCGCTCCCCCTCATCTCCGGCCCCGACCCCAGCCCCCATCCCGACCTGCACCCTCCGCAGCCCCAGCGCCCCACCTCTGCGCCCTTCCAGCCCCGGTGCCCCCAGCCGTCCCCCAGCGCCCGCGGCCTCTGCGTTCTCTTTTGTGCCGTCGCCCTCCCGTCCTCATCCGCCCGATGCTCCTTGCGGCGCGAGCCGCGACTCCCCGCGGACGCTGGGGTCCCCGGAGGCGTCTTCCTTTGTCTCAGCTCCCCGCCCTCCCTCCGCGGCGCCCCTCGCCCCTCACTCACCGCCTCAGCCCCGGCCTGGGCGCGGGGAGCGGGCGCGGCCCTCCGCGGCCGGCTCTTTCTTCTCTCTCTCCGGAGGCGCGCGCGCCCCTCCCGCTCGCAGCCGTCGCCGCTCCCGCCTCTGCCGGGGACCGAGCAGCCGGGACCCGCCGAGTCCCGGGCAAGGGGCCGCTCGCCGCCCTTCCCACTCGGACCGGCTTCTCCTGGGCGGCCGCGCGGGCAGGATCCGGGGCTGCGGGACTCCCCGAGGCTGGCTCCGGGAAGCCCGAGCCCCGCGGAGAGCTGCTGGCGCCTCCGGCCCAGGCCCTGGCCGGTGTGGACGGCAGGGGTGGTGCTGGCCCTCGGTTCCTCGTCCACCTCCCTCCGAGCCCAAACTTGGGATTTCTACTCCGGGAGAATTCTGCACACCTCCCTTTATGAGCCTCAAGGGCTGTGGAGGGGGCCCGGCGCCCCCGACTCCCCAGCTGTGACTGGAGCCGAACTTTGAGAATATAGCTGCTGTCAACTGGCCCAGGGGTCCAAGAATGGGGCAAGTGGCACCGAAGAGGCCCAAGGGCACCCCGTGAGGACCCCCACGCCTCAAGAGTGGGGGCTGAGGATCCCAGGCCATGCCTCCACTGCCGCTGGAGCGGGACCCCCGGCAGCGGCGCGGGCTCTCCCTGCTGGTGCGATATTTCATGATGCCCTGTAACGTCTGCCTGATTCTCCTGGCCACCGCCACGCTCGGCTTCGCGGTGCTACTCTTCCTGAACAACTGTACGTCTGTGGGTGTGGCAGCCTCCCGGGCCCAGGTGGCCCTGCCTCTCTGCTCGCTGAGGTCCCCTGCCTCAGCCGCCAAAGATTAGGGGACAGGCAGGGTCACAGAGAGGCCACCGGCTGCGACGTGGCTCAGATGCGCCACTGCATCTTCTGGGAACACCATGGGGCGTTCTCTGGATGCCTGGGCCCCCCGAAGGCTGTCTGTGGGCTGGGGGGCAGCCCACATCCTGAGCTGCAGAGACAACTTTCGTTGGGGGGGGGTTGGGGGCAGCTGGCTACGCTGGGAGTGGGGGCTTTGGCAGGACCTGGGGCTCATCTCGGGAATAGGTGGCTGCCCACACCCCTGCCACTGGGCCTCCCTGACAGGTGTCAGACCATGATGATACAGCCGGAGGGGCAGAGGAAAGCCAGGGAAGGGATGTGTGCAGGCAGGGGTGACCCCTCCAGGCTGGACAATGGGACAGGCTATGGAAGGACTGGCTCGGGCTGGGGAGCGGGGCCGGGGGGTGCCTGACTTGGAGATTTGTTTTTTTCCAGACAAACCTGGGACCCACTTCATGCCAGTGCCCCCAACGCCTCCGGATGGTGAGTGAGGGCTCAATTGGTGACAGACTGAGCTTGGCAATCTGTGCCTGGAGGGGCGGTGGCACTCTTGGTGGTCAGGGGGTCATTCTTGGGGTGTGTACATCAGACATGTTAGCTGTGTCTGGAGCAGCAGGAGGCTGGATGAGGAACCTGGGTCCTTCCTGGGGAGTCCACAGTGGTGGACAGCAAAGGGAACCTGGGGTCCGCAGTCCCTGGGCCTGGCCCCACCTTGGCCTCAAAGTTGGGACTGACTTAGTGCCGGAGCCCACGGGTTGAGAGATGGGTCAGAAGATGTGTACAGAGGGCGTGGGGGGCGAGGGGCTTGGGGAGGGGGCCTCAGCAGGACCAGCAGCAGCTGTCTGAGGAGGGATGGGCGGGTCTGTTCCTGGACTGAGCAGGCTGGGCCTGGCCTCCTTGACCTGCTCTGTGGGCTGGGGCCCGGCCTCCCTGGGGGGCTGCTGTAATTAAGCTAATGTGAGCAGGGAAGAGAGGAAGCTGTCAGTGCCTCCGGAGGGCAGGGGAAAGGGGTGGCCTGGGGTCCTCTTGGGAGAGGGGGCTGCTCCCAGGTCTGCTTTCAGTGCCTGGGCCCCCTGCTGGGCAGGCACGGCCCAGGTCCCTGGAAGTACACAGAGGGCCGTCCATACATGGGATGGGCCATGGGAGGGGGCAGGTCTGCACTGGGCTGGGGGTTTGGGCCCAGGACTGAGCCTCTCATAGGCTGTGGACAAGAGGCCTGGAGCTGGCTGGGTTTAAACACCTTCCTCTCTCCCAGCGTCCTCAGCCTTCTCTCCTCAAGCCCCAAGGCCTGCTGTGTCTCTTTTCCTTCACACATGCATTGGCTCGCCCCACAGCCTTCCACACGGGCCCCACACCTGCCCTCGGATCCCATCACACATTTCGGGACAGCTACCCCACATGACCATCGTCATCCCTCCCAGGCGCACACACAGCACATTCTTGGTCACAGGCAGGGCTCAGGGCACGCGCTCCATCCTCCAACCTACCCAGGTCTGGGGAGAGAGTTAAATATACCCACTCCAACCGGCGGAGGCTATAAAAAGCCACCACCGCCTCCGGCATCGCACACTGTGAGGGAGCCTTGGGCAAGGAAGGAGTGAGGCTCCTTCAGGAGGGCAAGCATGGCAGAGCCCCAGAGGTGACACGCTCAAGGGCCGTGAAGCTTGCAGGTCTCTGGGCGCTCCACCTGCGCTAAGGAGGGGCAGCCTGCATGATGAGGGTGCAAGTCTTGGAGGACGAGGAACCTACTGGTCATAGAGGAGTAGGTGTCCTTGGCCCAGGGGTCAGGACCTTGGGTGGTGTCCGGCTGGACCAGGGTGACCAGAGGGAGAGAGAGGCTTGAGCCCGAGGGGCAGTGCGGTGACCAGGTCCTCGGCCATGGGGTCAGGACCCTGGGAAAGACCTTGATCAGCAGGTCCAATTGAAGCCAGATAGAGCAGCCAGCCAGATGGGGCAAGTGCCCCTGGGTTTGGCCTGGGGGTCCCCAGGGCCTTGGGCAAGTGAGGGCTGAAAGTGAGAGGAAGTGCTAAGGGGAGAGAGAAGGAGCCCGCGAAACGGAAAGCGAGGAGAGGGGCTATGAGTAGACAGTGTTGAGCCGGGACAAGGGATGGCCCATATGCTGGCAGCTCTTACTGCTCTAGTCATTGCAGCGGCTGACCCCCCACCCGGCCCGGAGTGGAGTGCTGGGCCTCTCCAAGCCTTTGCAGGTATTGGCCCATTTAGCCTCACAACAACCCTGGAGGGTAGGTTCTATTGTCCCCATTCACTGGAGGAGATGCTGAGGTGCCCACCATCACGTGGCGGGTGAATGCAGGTGGGGCAGCCTGGCTCCAGGATCGGATGAAGCGTCTGCGTGGGTGCCCAGATGAGGTGGGGGGAGGACGGGGGGGGTCTGCAGGGAGTTCAGGCCGGGGTATCCATGCTGGCCCCGCCCTTGCCTCCAGCCCCAGTTCACTCAGCCCGTGGGGGGTGGGGGCAGGGATTCCCAGACAGACTCGCGGGAGCCTGGGGTGGGCTGTTACTATGGTGACAGCACCAGCTGCCTGTGCTGCTCCAGACCCCTCGGAGTTGAGGCTGCTTCCTCCTGCCCCCCTGCCTGAGCCTGCTGGGAGGTGATGGGGGGCGCCCCCCGACCCCCATAACTTATTAATGATAAGTGGACCCAATTAAACATTTATTGCATCCAGACAGCCGCGGCCGGTAACGGGCCTGCCCCGCCTATGGGAGTGTCACCCTGGGTGGGAGTCCTGAGGAGTCAGCCTGCCCGCTGCCCTGACACTGTGCCCAGGAGGGCCTGTCCTGACGGCTCTGCAACTCAGTGAGCGGGTGTGCGCTGGCGACACTGCAAAGTTGAGAACTAAAATGTTTAAAGAAGAAAACAGTCGGGTCCGCAGGGCCCGGTGTGCTAGGGTCCCTGAGGAGGTCATGCTGAGTGTGAGGTGGGGCAGCAGGGCCTGGGGAGGGGGTGGGGGTGGCGACATTTCCTGAGGTGGGGGCCCAGGAGGATAGGTGAGGAAGGATGAGGTGTGTGGGTACCCGCAGGGCCCTAGCGAGAGATTGCAGCTGGGAGACCACGAGCCACAGCAGAGCACGGACCTGGGGGAGGCTGGCTGTGGGGACGTGGAAGGTGGGGGAGTGGGCAGACAAGAACCCAAGTGGGGACAGGCCTGAGGAGAGGGGAGGCCTCCAGAGAAGCAGGAAGGGGAAGAAGTGAGAAGACAGGGGTGGGTGCCGGCAGGGCACTGGGTTCTGGGCCGAGGGTGGAGCATGTGACCTGACCTCAGATAACCCCACCCCCTGTCCTGCAGCTGTATGACCTCAGGCCGGTCCATGAAAGGCAGGGAGCTGGTCCCTGGGGAGGTGGCAGGGGCCAGGTGTGGGCGGGGACACTGGAGCAGCTCCCAGAGAGGGGGCGGGGCGGGCCGGGGTTCTGAGGAGTAGGTCACAGTCGGAAGAGGGGCTTTGATTCTGAGGTGGGGATGCTGATTCCCTGTGATAGAGTCGGCCTGGGGGCTGTCTGTCTGTCCTCTGTGTGGGGAGTGGGTCAGGAGCAGATGCAATGCCCCTTCCACAGTTGCGGGGCTGAGGGGGGCGGGGGCAGAGAAGGGTCTGGGGGGGGGAGGGAGGTTGTTGAGAGGGGGAGGGCATGAGGCCCTGGCTGTGATGGGCGCACCCGGGGTTCCTGTGAGCGCCAGCACGAACATGGGTGGGCACGCATGTGCATGTGTGACCGTCCGTGCAAGGCCCTGGCAGGTGTGCGGACGTTGGACTGTGTGCATGATGACCGTGGGCCTGGAGGCGGCAGGGGCCGGGCCCCTACCCACCCCGTCGCGTCTTCCGCCCCACCCGCAGCGTGCCGAGGAATGCTGTGTGGCTTCGGCGCCGTCTGCGAGCCCAGCGCGGAGGAGCCGGGCCGAGCCTCCTGCGTGTGCAAGAAGAGCGTCTGCCCCAGCGTGGTGGCGCCCGTGTGCGGCTCGGATGCCTCCACCTACAGCAACGAGTGCGAGCTGCAGCGGGCGCAGTGCAGCCAGCAGAGGCGCATCCGCCTGCTGCGCCGGGGGCCCTGCGGTGAGTGCGGGGCGGGGCCTTGGTGAGGGGGATGCGGGGGGGCGGGGACTGTGGTGAGGGGGGTGGGGCCTGCAGTTGCGGGGGCGCGGGGGCGGGGCTGGAGCGGGCCTGAGTGAGGAGGGATGAGGAGGGCGGGGCCTGCGGTGAGGGCGTGCGCTGAGGGCCCGCCGCCGGCCAGTGTGACCCCACCCTGCTCCGCCCACAGGGACCAGGGACCCCTGCTCCAATGTAACCTGCAGCTTTGGCAGCACCTGTGCGCGCTCCGCAGACGGACTGACAGCCACGTGCCTGTGCCCTGCCACGTGCCTGGGGGCCCCCGAGGGCCCTGTGTGTGGCAGCGATGGCACTGACTACCCCAGCGAGTGCCAGCTCTTGCGCCAAGCCTGCGCCCACCAGGAAAACGTGTTCAAGAAGTTCGACGGCCCTTGCGGTGAGCGCTACCCCTGCGCGTGTAGCATGACCTCAGTCAGTGTGTGCGCACAGCGGCAGTGCCCTGACCTCCGCCTCCCCGCCCCCAGACCCCTGCCAGGGCGCCCTCAACGACCTGAGCCTCATCTGCCGTGTGGACCCACGCACGCGGCGCCCCGAGATGCTCCTGCGGCCAGAGAGCTGCCCTCCGAGGCAGGCGCCCGTGTGTGGGGATGATGGGGTTACCTACAGTAACGACTGCGTCATGGGCCGAACCGGGGCCACCCGAGGACTCCTCCTCCAGAAAGTGCGCTCTGGCCAGTGCCAGCCTCGAGGTGGGCGGCTCCTGGGGGAGGGCCCCGTCCTGGCACTCTGCGTGACCCAGGGCCCCGCCTGTCCCCACCCTCCCTTGCATGCCTCATGGGTCCCCACTCATCACCTCGTGTGCCCGTGGATCCCCTGCACATCCCAGCGTGGGGGCCGGCGTGGTACTCTGGCTCTTCTGATCTCCTTGCCTCCCCAGACCAGTGCCCAGAGGCGTGCAAGTTCAGTGCCGTGTGCCTGTCCCGCCGAGGCCGCCCCCGCTGTTCCTGCGACCGTGTTATCTGTGATGGGGCCTACAAACCCGTGTGCGCCCACGACGGGCACACATATGACAATGACTGCTGGCGCCAGCAGGCCGAGTGTCAGCAGCAGCGCAGCATCCCCGCCAAACGCCAGGGCCCGTGTGGTGAGCACCGTGGGCGGGCTCCGTGCTGCGAGCAGCCTGGTCCGGCAGTCCCCGCTGCCTGTCATCACATGCCATCTCCATCCTGAGTCATGCTTCTCCTCCCTGGGCTTGTGGGCGACAGCTGGTCACTCTGGGGAGCCTTGGCAGGGCTGTTGCCTGTCAGCGGGCTCTGGGGAGGTGGCATCTGTCAGGGAGGTGCCTGCAGCACCTGGGGGGATGTGCGGCAGAGGCAGGGGTCCGTGGGCAGGCTCCCTGGGACCTGCCTGACAGCCCTCAAGTCCTCCGGGTGCCACACTCTTGGGACACACAGCCCCCTTAGAGGCAGCGTCTCAGTCGGGCTTCGAGGGACCAGGAATGGGCAGAGACAGCGCGTCCTGAGTGGACTGGGGCTCTGCCCACCTCTACCTCCATCCCCGTCGGCTGGTCTGCCCATCTTTCCGGTCTCTCTTTCTGCGTCTGTTTCTTCTCCTCTGCTCTCCCTTCCCTCTTGGGTCCACCTCTTGTGTCTTCCAGCCTGACCTGCTGGCAGGATGAGGTACCGCGCCTGCCGCCAGGAGCCCACAGCCCGAGGTCTGCCCCCCGCGCGGCAGGGGGGGGTGGCTCGCTGCTGCCTGGCCTTGCGGTCCTCAGAGCAAGTGGACAGACACCTCCTCCCCCGTGTGGCCCTGGGTGTGGCTCTGGGTTGCAGACTCCTCCCCCCACAGAGAGAGCACCCCCGCCCCCACACATGGGCGTCCCAGGGCTGCTGACGGTCAAGGGTCAGTGGCCTGGGTGGGCTGGTAAAGCTGGCCCTCCCACCAGCCCCTGAGACCAGTCCAGAAGCTCCTGGGTCTAGAGGGCAGCCGCTCCCCACACTCACGCTGGGACCTGGGGCCGTCTGAGTCTGTGTCCCTGCCCACGTGTGTCCGCGTCTGTCCCTTTCTCTGCTGTGTCCTGCGCATCCCGCCCTCCTCCTGGTCCACTCTTCCCACACCATCCCCACCCTGGGAAAGGGTCTGCTGCGTGGGGCTGGGGGCTTTGCGCGTCGCCTAGGAGAGCAGGTGGGGACCCTGCTGAGTGGCCACATTCTCCCCAGACCAGCCCCCGTCCCCGTGCCGCGGGGTGCAGTGTCCATTCGGGGCGATGTGTGCTGTGAAGAATGGGGAAGCCGAGTGTGCGTGTCAGCGAGCGTGTTCAGGCATCTACGATCCCGTGTGTGGCAGCGACGGCGTCACGTACGGCAGCACGTGCGAGCTGGAGGCTACGGCCTGCGCCCTTGGGCGGGAGATCCGGGTGGCTCGCCGAGGACCCTGTGGTCAGTGGTGGATGAGTGGGTCTAGCTGGGGGGGTGGCCGTCCTCGTCACCGTGGTGATGGAGCCTCCTCCCCAGACCGCTGTGGGCAGTGCCGCTTTGGAGCCCTGTGCGAGGCTGAGACCGGGCGCTGCGTATGCCCCTCCGAGTGCGTGGCCTCGGCCCAGCCCGTGTGTGGCTCTGACGGGCGCACATATGCCAGCGAGTGTGAGCTGCACGTGCACGCCTGCACACGCCAGATCGGCCTGCACGTGGCCTCGGCTGGACCCTGCGGTGAGTGGGGCTGGGGGCGCCCGGCGGGCTGTGGTCCCGTGGCCTCGGCTGGACCCTGCCGTGAGTGGGGCTGGGGGCGCCCGGCGGGCTGTGGTCCCGTGCCTCCTCCACCCAGTATCAGCTGACCCCCCACCCGGCCCCGCCTTCTGCAGAGACCTGCGGAGACACAGTGTGCGCCTTCGGGGCCGTGTGCTCGGCGGGGCGGTGCGTGTGTCCCCGGTGCGAGCGCCCTCCGCCCGGCCCCGTGTGTGGCAGCGACGGCGTGACCTACCGCAGTTCCTGCGAGCTCCGCGAGGCGGCCTGCCAGCAGCAGATGCAGATAGAGGAGGCCCGGGTGGGGCCATGTGAGCAGGGTAGGCTCGGGGGCAGCTGGTGTGGGCTGCTGGGCGCCAGCCTCGGCCGGGACCCCGAGATGACCTGGCCTCCTCCCTGCAGCCGAGTGCGGCTCGGGAGGCTCGGGCTCTGGAGAGCACGGTGAGTGTGGACAGGAGCTGTGCCGGCAGCGAGGCGGCATCTGGGACGAGGACTCAGAGGACGGGCCGTGCGTCTGCGACTTCAGCTGCCAGAGCGTCCTGAGGAGCCCGGTGAGGCCCCCCCCTCCCCTGACTCCCACTGGGCAGTGAGGCAGGGGCCGTGGCCGCCCACACCTGCCCTGACACCCTTCCTGCAGGTGTGCGGCTCGGACGGGGTCACCTACCGCACCGAGTGTGAGCTGAAGAAGGCCAGGTGTGAATCGCGGCCAGAGCTGTACGTCGTGGCCCAGGGAGCCTGCAGTGGTGAGTGGGCGTGCGGGCGTGTCCGGCTGTGTGTGGGCACACATGTGCCTGTTCAAAGGTACGTGTGCCCACGGGTGTGAGGCTTGTGGGGGTCCATGTCTTGTTCGAAGTTGTTGCATGTATGCTGTGGTGGGCGTGTGTGAACACGTGTATCGTGTTTGCAGTGTGTGCTGTTAGTGTATATCCGCATTTGTGCAGCTGTGGTACGTGGACGTGTGTGCCTGCCGCTCAGCAAGTGTGCACTGAGCACCTACTGTGTGCAAGGGGGCATCAGTGAACCAGCGAGGCCCACCCTCCAGGCACTTTTTCTTCTGGGAGGAGACTGATGGTGACCGGCAATCGTTGAATCTTTGTGCACGCACAAGTTCTCCTGTATGTGTCTGTGCGCGGGGGAATGTGGTGTACGTGTGTGCCTGCCACCTTGCAGAGGCCTGCTCATCCGAGCATGTGGCTCTGGTTGTATGTGTGTGCACGGAGCTTCACGTCCACGATCTGTGGGCGTTTCACGTGTTGCTGGTACTCGGTGTGCAGACACGTTATCGTTCTCATGTGCGGTATGGGGTTCCCGCCTGTGACCCGAGCTGCAGACCCACAGGCCCTGGTGGGAGCCGGCATCTGGAGGGCTGAGTGGTGAGGGCGGGGGTGGTCGAGGCAGAGGGGCCGTGCCCAGGTGGAGCATCTGGCCCTGCCTGGCATCTCAACCCCTGCCCCTCCCTGCAGCCCCCACCTTGGCCCCGCTGCTGCCTGCGGTTCCCCTGCACTGCGCTCAGAGCCCCTACGGCTGCTGCCTGGACAACATCACTGCTGCCCGGGGCGTGGGCCTGGCCGGCTGCCCCAGTGAGTACCCGAGCCTGGCCCTGACCCGCAGCCAGGCAGAGCCACGCAGTTGCGGTGACCCTGCCTTGCCCTGGCCTTGCAGGCTCGTGCCAGTGCAACCCCCACGGCTCCTACGGTGGCACCTGTGACCCGGCCACAGGCCAGTGCTCCTGCCGTCCGGGCGTGGGGGGCCTCAAGTGTGACCGCTGCGAGCCCGGCTTCTGGAACTTCCGTGGCATTGTCACCGATGGCCGGAGTGGCTGTACCCGTGAGTGACGGGGCCCACGATCGGTCCCCAGCTGAGCACTGCTGCCTGCCCACCCTGTCCCTGCTTTCCTCATCCCCGCTGGCAGGGGCTGGGCCAGGCCCTGGAGCCTGCGGGGAAGCCGGGCACAGGTCTCAGCCTCCTCCCCTGCCTCCCAGCCTGCAGCTGTGACCCCCAGGGGGCTGTGCGGGACGACTGTGAACAGATGACCGGACTGTGCTCCTGTAAGCCCAGGGTGGCTGGACCCAGGTGCGGGCAGTGTCCAGACGGCCGTGCCCTGGGCCCTGCTGGCTGTGAGACAGGTGAGGGCCAGACCTGGCACTGCCCCTGGCCCCCTGTGCTGGGGATGAGGCTGTCATAGGGACGGGGTTTCCTGAGCCAGTGGGTTCTCCCGTGTCTGTGCCCCAGACTCCCCGGCACCCAAGACCTGTGCTGAGATGCCTTGTGAGTTCGGGGCGTCCTGCGTGGAGGAAGCTGGCTCCGCCCACTGCATGTGCCCAACACCCGCCTGTCCAGGGGCCAATGCTACCAAGGTGAGGGATGGGTAGTGTGGAGGGTGGCAGGGGTGCGGAGGGGCCTCCCCCCAGCATCCGTGTCCTGTGCCCCAGGTCTGTGGGTCAGATGGAGTCACCTATGGCGACGAGTGCCAGCTGAGGACCATTGCCTGCCGTCAGGGCTTGGACATCTCTATCCAGAGCCTTGGCCCTTGCCAGGGTAAGGCCTCACCCACTGCCCCAGACTGACCAGGAAGGCCTGACCCCGCTCTGACCACCAGTCCCGCCACCTGGAATCTCCTCTCCTTACAGAAGACATCACTTCCGGCCCCCGTCCGACATCTGCCTCTGTGGCCCTCTCAGGGCTTGACCTGAGCAAGGCGCTGCTGCCTCCACCCAGCGCCCTCTCCCTGGCTCCCAGCAGTACCGCTCGACCCGCATCGCAACCTTGGACCACTGCCAGCGTCCCCAGGACCGCTGCAAGGCCTGTGCTGACCATGCCTCCCACGGCCGCCTCCCCGGCAGCCAGCCTCGTCACATCTGCCTTTGGCAGCGCCGATGGGAGCGGTGACGAGGAGCTGAGTGGTGACTTGGAGGCCAGTGCGGCTGGCTCAGGAGGTGAGCACAGGCTCCGGGACGTGGGGGCAGGGCCCAGGAGGGCTGCACCTGGGGCTGGGCTCAGACGGCACCTCCCCAGGACTTGAGCCCCCTGAGAGAGACAGCGCTGGGACCCCCGGGCCACCCATGGAGAGGGCTTCCTGCTACAACTCGCCTATGGGCTGCTGCTCAGATGGCAAGACACCCTCACTGGACGCAGAGGGCTCCAACTGTCCTGGTGAGTGGGTGGCCGGGGGCCTGGGTGGAGCGTGTGGAATGGCCTGGACACATCCAGAGATGCTGTCTCTCCTCCCGGCCACAGGCCTGTCCAGCAGGTGGGCACCCAGGCTTTGTGATCTTCTGATTTTAGCACACATGTGCAAGCGGTCTTGGGGATTCAGTATGTGCACACATAACGTGTGTTCTCGGCCCCCGCACACGCGTGGGTGCCCAGGACTCCGTGGCTAACCTGTTTTTCCTGTTGCAAGCCGGCCTGGGGCACTGCTCCGAGGAGTCTGTCTGGTAACCGATGCCAGCCCTGCCCCGGGGTCCGCACTAACCTCATGACCATCTGACTAACCACCACCTGCCCTGCACCCCGCGTGGCTCACTGCTGGGGCCTGTGCCCTCGGCTGGCCCAGAGGCCAGGCAGGTGCCGGGCAGGACCTCACTGCTCCCTCCCCCGCAGCCACCAAGGTGTTCCAGGGTGTGCTGGAGCTCGAGGGGGTCGAGGGGCAGGAGCTGTTCTACACGCCGGAGATGGCCGACCCCAAGTCCGAGCTGTTTGGGGAGACGGCCAGGAGCATCGAGAGCGCGGTAAGTGTGGGGCCGTGGCCAGGGTGGCAGCCCCTACCCAGCCACTGGCCTTTTTCCCAGGACAGACCCAGAGAAGCGCTGTGGGGGCGGGAGGAGGGCCCAACGGTCCAGCCTGGGCAGCTTCCCGGAGCCCTAACTCACTCTCCACCCGCAGCTGGATGACCTCTTCCGGAACTCGGACCTTAAGAAGGACTTTCGAAGTGTCCGCCTGCGGGACTTGGGGCCCGGCAACTCCGTCCGAGCCATCGTGGATGTGCACTTCGACCCCAGTGAGCCCCCACCCCAGTCCCCCCGGGAAGTGGGGGGCTGCCCTGACCTCCACCATGCTCAGGGTCCCTCCTCCCCAGCCACAGCCTTCAGGGCACCCGATGTGTGCCAGGCCCTGGTCCGGCAGATCCAGGCATCCAGGCGCCGGTCCCTGGGCGTGAGGCGGCCTCTGCAGGAACACGTGCGGTTCATGGACTTCGGTGAGAGCCTGGTCCAGCCGCCAGCCACAGCTTGTCCCCACCCTCCGTCCCCCACGCCGCGCACTGCGCTTGGGATCCCTGCTCCTTGCGGATCCTGACAGCTTCCCCTACCCCCAGACTGGTTTCCTGCGTTCTTCACGGGAGCCACCCCTGCTGCAGCCACAGCCAGAGCCACCACTGTGGCCCGCCTGCCACCTTCAGCTGTGACCCCTCGGGCCCTCTATCCCAGTCACACAAGCCGGCCCGTCAGCAGGATCACAGTGCCCTTCACCGCGCGCCAGCCCCCCACCCCTGCCCCTAGCCGTATGCCTGCACACCGGCCCTCGCCCCCAGGCATCCAGCAGCCCCCAAGGCCCTGTGACTCCCAGCCCTGCCTCCACGGGGGGACCTGCCAGGACCAGGGCTCAGGTGGAGACTTCACCTGCCGCTGCACAGCGGGCAGGGGGGGCGCTGTCTGCGAGCAGGGTAAGGTCATCCAGGTGGGGGAGGGGCAGGGAGGCAGAGGGGGCCAGGTTGGGGAGGGCCGGGCCGCCGGGAGTGGGGGGCCGGGCAGGGGGGCCAGGCTGGGGTGAGCGGCCGGTTGGACTCCCTGGCCCAGCGCTGGGGACAGGGCTGGGGGTTTCGGACCGGCAGTCAGAGCCCGGGCAGCCGGGTCCTCTGTGTCCTCCACTGCTCCTCCGTCTCCTGCAGCACCGCGCCCCTCCGTGCCGGCCTTCGGGGGCCACTCCTTCCTGGCCTTCCCCACCCTCCGTGCCTACCACACCCTGCGCCTGGCGCTTGAATTCCGGGCGCTGGAGCCCCAGGGTCTGCTACTGTATAACGGCAATGTCCGGGGCAAGGACTTCCTGGCACTGGCGCTGCTGGGGGGCCGCGTGCAGCTCAGGTGGGTGGCGGGCGGTTGGGGGGGTCAGGGATGAGGGTGGGGGTTGGGGGGCAGGGCCAGCCCGTGGTCCTGGCTCCGTTTGGCTGTCCCGAGCGCCTGTTCCCGCCCCCCAGGTTCGACACAGGTTCGGGGCCCGCGGTGCTGACCAGCTCAGTGCCCGTGCAGCCCGGCCGGTGGCATCACCTGGAGCTGTCTCGGCACTGGCGCCAGGGCACTCTCTCGGTGGATGGTGAGACCCCTGTCCTGGGCCAGAGCCCCAGTGGCACTGACGGCCTCAACCTGGACATGGACCTTTTTGTGGGTGGCGTCCCAGAGGACCAGGCTTCCGTGTGAGCATGGAGGAGGGTGGTGTGGCCCCGACCGCAGACCCCCGACCTTGGCCCTGATCCCTGACTCTTGGGGTGGCATCCAGGAGGTCCAAGCTCCCTGTGGATAACAAAGGGGTTGGAAGTGTGGGTGTGGCCTATGGCTGTGATGCTGGCCTCAGCCCCAGCCCTTGACCGTGATCCTGATTCTGTCCTGATGCTGAGGACCAAGCTGCCATGTAATCACCAAGGAGGGGCTGGGCTGGCCCTGACCTTCAGTCCAGACCCTTGACTCAGCTCAACCCGCCTCCTGATTCTGTGGGTTGACTGTCCATCTTGTGAGGACCAAAAGAGGGGTCGGGGACAGGTAGCAGCCCTGACTCACGACCCCGGCTGACTGAGGGACGCCAGTGTCACAGCTGGTTGTGAGAGAGGACAGACAGCTCTGGTCTCTGGCCTGTGACCCCTGACCCTCTCATCTCGGTGGCAGGGTGCTCGAGCGGACCTCTGTCGGCGTTGGGCTTAGGGGCTGCATCCGCTTGCTGGACGTCAACAACCAGCAGCTGGAGCTGAGTAACTGGCAGGGGTCTGCGACCCGAAGCTCTGGAGTGGGCGAGTGCGGGGACCACCCCTGTGTGCCTAACCCCTGCCTCGGCGGGGCCCCGTGCCAGGCCCTGGAGGCCGGCATGTTCCACTGTCGGTGCCTACCCGGCCGCTTTGGTGAGGGCGGGCCCTGGGCCGGGTGCTGGGGGGACTTGTGTGTCTGTGCTTGGGACTCAGGCCTCCCGGGACCCCAACCTGCCTCCTTCCAGGCCCGACCTGTGCTGACGAGAAGGACCCTTGTCAGCCGAACCCCTGCCATGGGGCAGCCCCCTGCCGCGTGCTGCCCCAGGGCGAGGCCAAGTGCGAGTGCCCTCGGGGCCGGGAGGGCAGCCTCTGCCAGACAGGTGGGGACAGCGGCGCTCAGGGCAGGGAGGGCGGTGGGGGCTCTGGGGCTCTGGGGTCAGGGCCCGGCACCCTGTGTGATCCTCTCCTGTCCTCGCAGTCTCAGAGCGCGAGAATAGCCAGCCTTTCCTGGCCGACTTCAGCAGCTTCTCCTACCTGGAGCTGAAAGGCCTGCACACCTTTGAGCGGGACCTGGGGTCAGTTGGGCAGAGGGGTCGATGAGGGGAAGCGGCTCCCAACCCCATCCAGCCATGGGGTGAGGGGGCATCGAAACACCCCTGCCTGCCCTCATGTGACCCCAGGGAGAAGATGGAGCTGGAGGTGGTGTTCCTGGCCCGGGGCCCCAGCGGCCTGCTCCTCTACAACGGGCAGAAGACAGACGGCAAGGGCGACTTCGTGTCGCTGGCACTGCACGACCGTGTCCTGGAGTTCCGCTACGACTTGGGCAAGGGGGCAGCGGTCATCAGGTGGGCCGCACGGGGTGCAGGGGGCCGGCCTCAGGCCCCTGCCGGGCAGGCCGGCAGAGCCCCAGTGCGCTCACGGCGCCCCCCCCCCCCCTCCAGGAGCAAGGAGCCAGTGGCCCTGGGCGCCTGGACCAGGGTCTCCCTGGAGCGAAACGGACGCAAAGGAGCCATGCGGGTCGACGATGGGCCCCGTGTGCTGGGGGAGTCCCCGGTGAGCTGAGCGAGTGTCTCCAGGGCTGCCCCCCTGCTCGCCGCCGCCCTCCCCCTCCCGGGAGGCGCGCGGCCCCGCCCCATAGCCCGATCTCACTGGACTGTTTTCTCTCCTCTGCCCTGGGCCTCTGTCTGTGTCTCCTCTCTGCTCTCACTGCTCCCTGGCCCTCGCTCTGCAACCCCACCCCGCTCGCTCTCCGCTCTCCGCTCTCCGCTCTTCGGATGCCAGAAATCCCGCAAGGTACCGTCTCCTCTCATCCTGCCTCCTTCCTCTTCTGCCGCCTCCGCCCCTAGCGTAGCTCCGCCCCCACTAAGCCCGTGTGGCCGTGTCTGTGATGAACGCTGCTTCCAGCAGGCTGGAGGGCGCGGGGTGGGTCATCACCGGCGGGCGGGCCCTGGTCTGGGGCTCGAGCTGTTCCTGCCCTGCCCGGTGGGTGGGCTCCACACCCCTCACCCCGCTGCACCTCCCCCCAGGTGCCGCACACCGTCCTCAACCTGAAGGAGCCGCTCTACGTAGGGGGGGCCCCTGACTTCAGCAAGCTGGCCCGGGCAGCCGCCGTGTCCTCTGGCTTGGATGGTGCCATCCAGCTGGTACGTGGGGCGGGGGCGGTGCCATGGTACAGTCTCGAGGAAGGGCCCATCCCAGAGAGGGCTTCTGTCCTCCTGGGATGGGGGCCGTCCGGGCAGGCTGGACAGAGGCTCTCGCTCCCGTCCCCAGGTCTCCCTGAACGGCCGCCAGCTGCTGACCCGGGAGCACGTGGTGCGGGCGGTGGGTGTCTCGTCCTTTGCAGACCACCCTTGTACCCAGGCCGAGGGTCACCCTTGCCTCAACGGGGCCTCCTGTCTCCCTCGGGAGGCCTCCTACGAGTGCCTGTGTCCTGGGGGCTTCTCAGGGCTGCACTGCGAGAAGGGTGAGTGCTTCTGGCACAGGGCCAAGGCTGGACGGGGCAGGGGGAGCCTGCCCGAGGCCGCACTCACCCCGCTGTCTCTCAGGCCTGATTGAGAAGTCGGCCGGGGACTTGGACACACTGGCCTTTGACGGACGGACCTACATCGAGTACCTCAATGCCGTGGCGGAGAGGTAGTGTGCCCTCCGGAGCCAGGCGCCCCTCCGCCCTCCGCTCTCTGGTCCTGTCTGCGCAGCCGCACAGGGCTAGCTGCGGGACCCTCCACTCCGCCCCGGCTCTGTGCCCACCTCCGCCCCTCCTCCATCCTCCTTCCTTCTCACTGTCTCTGTCTCTTTGATTCCAAGCGAACTGACCAATGAGATCCCAGCGTAAGTAGCTCCGCCTCCACCCTCACTGTCGCCATCCTCTGCTCCCCGCCCACCGGGCAGCACATCCCAAGGGTGGGCGAGGGCAGAACTTTCCATCCCCAGTGGAGGAGGACGGGGCTTCGGGGGAGCTGTTGGTGCTGCCGGGGCTCCGTTTCCCCGCTTGAAAGTGGGGAGCCGCCCCTTCCCAGATGCGTGGAATGCCCCCTGCAACTACTCCCCTCGCCGCGTGGCACCGGCACGGCGTGCGTGCGTGCACACACTTGCAAACGTGCACATTCGTGCCCACGTGTCTGTGTGCATACACGAGCACGTGTGTCTCAGTGTGCACACGAGTCCATGTGCTCCCGTGTGTGCGCACACCCGCGTGTATGGGGGGCCATCCGGGGGTCTCTCCCGACCAGGGGCCCTCGGTCTTCGTTCCGTGTCGCCCGTGCCCCAGCTGTTTCCCCTGCACCTGGCCTGGGCCGTGCCTACCAGCTCTGTGTCTGCCCATGTGTGTTGCATGTGTGTCATGGCCCGGGCTCTGTGGTGGGTGGAGCCGACACCCCAGGGTCCTGTGTGTCTCCCGTGGATGCTTGCTCCGCCCGCCTTCCACTGGTGGAGACGGGGTGTGGGGAGGGGCTGCTGCTGGGTCCCGCCCCACCCCGCACTACAGCCTGTCTGTGCCCCTGCTCACCTGCCTCCCTCTCTTCCTGCATCTAAGCCCTGAAACTCCGGATTCCAGGGCACTTCCCAGGTGAGCAGTGGCCCCTGGCCCCTGCCGTCTGCCTGTTGCCTTCCCATCTCTCTGAGCATCTCTCTGCCGAGCTGTCCCTGTGTCTGTCCACCTCACTCCTCTGATTGCCCGTCTGGCCCCACCTCCCACCATCCATCTCTCGGCCCATCTGTCCCACTGATGGTGTCCACCACCTGCCCATCCAGCTGCCCCGGTGGCACCACTAGCCCTTATGGCCTCTGTAGCCATGCCCCTCACCTTCCTACCACCCCTACCCCGTCCCCGCCACCCTCCCAAGAGGTCCTGACCAGCCCTCTGCCCACCAGCGAGAAGGCGCTACAGAGCAACTACTTTGAGCTGAGCCTGCGCACCGAGGCCACGCAGGGGCTGGTGCTGTGGAGTGGCAAAGCCGCAGAGCGGGCCGACTACATCGCACTGGCCATCGTGGACGGGCGCCTGCAACTGGCTTACGACCTGGGCTCCCAGCCCATGGTGCTGCGCTCCACCGTACCAGTCAGCACCAACCGCTGGTTGCGGGTCAGGGCACACAGGTCAGCAGGGAGCCTGGGGCCACCGAGAATAGCAGCGGGTGCTGCCTGGACTTGCCCGGCCAGGGCATGCCTGGCCACTCGTGGCTAGGGTAGGAGTTTGGTAGGGGGAGGAGGGCGAGGAGGGCTGGTGGCCCGACCTGAGGTCACTGCCAGCATGGGAGGAGGGATGAGAGGGTACAGGAGAAGCAGTGATGGCCAGGGAACCCCTGATCTGAAAGGGGTTTCCCCGCTCTACCCAGACGCCGGCTGGGGATATGTCCCTCTGGTCTGAGCCTTGGCCGTCCCCTCCAGCAAAGCTTGACCCACAGGAGGTCCCCCTGCCCTTGGCCATCTCGTGCTCTCCCGGGGTCAGTGCCGCTCCATCCTGGCCCCCAGGGGTGACACTTGGTGACGGTCCCCAGGGTGTGGTGTTGGGGCGAAAGGGATGGAGGGACCTGGAGGATGGAGGACCTGGAGCCACCTGATGGCCTCACCCCACCCACCACGCCCCCAGGGAACAGAGGGAAGGCTCCCTTCAGGTGGGCAATGAGGCCCCTGTGACTGGTTCCTCCCCACTGGGTGCCACGCAGCTGGACACAGATGGAGCCCTGTGGTTGGGTGAGTGATTGGTCAGGGGGAAGCCAGGGGAGGGACAGCGAAGGGTCTCTGAGGGACAGGTCCCATCCCCTGGAGCTGACAACGAAGAGTGGCACCCGTGTCAGTGCTATCCAGGACAGCAGATGGGCTGGCTGGGGTGGGGCCCTCTCCCCTCCTGTCTTAGCCCCTGCCGTGCCCTGGGTGGTGTGGGGCCAGGAGGCTGGAGCTCGTCTGCTGGTCCCCTGGTCACCCCCGGGCACTGGCAGGCTGCAGGTAACTCACCTGGTCATTCAGATGCAGTGGGGCCCTCTGCCCGCCAGTGTCCGGCCTGCCTGTCACTGAGCCCAGTGACCTTTCCTCTGTCTTCCTGCAGGTGGCCTAGAGAAGCTGCCTGTGGGCCAGGCCCTGCCCAAGGCCTACGGCACGGGCTTCGTGGGCTGCCTGCGGGACGTGGTGGTGGGTCGGCGCCCGCTGAACCTGCTGGAGGATGCCGTCACCAAGCCGGACCTTCGGCCCTGTCCTGCCCCGTGAGCCACAATGCAGCCACGACCCACCCTGCTGTAATTATTTTCTATTTTTGTAAACTTGTTGCTTTTTTGATATGATTTTCTTGCCTATGTGTCAGCCGGAGGGACTGCTGGCCCGGCCTCCCTCCCGTCCAGGCAGGCGCGCTGCAGAGACAGACTTGGTGCCAAGGGACTCCAAGGGGTTGGGGGAGGAATGCTGCACATGGAGGGCTTGGCTCACTCAGCAGCCTTGGGGCGTGCCCCTCTGCCTTGGGACACCGTGTCCTGGCCTCTCAGGCTGTGCCTTCCCCAAGTATCCACTTGTGCTGGCCCCTGTGTTCTCCAGCCTGTCGGCAGGCCCCGCATACATACATTGCCCATGTTCCATCTGGCGAGGCCTGTGTCCCCAGAGCAGGTAGGCACTGTAGGGTTTAGGGTGCCCTTCCTCTGTGCAAGCCCCATGGGGCCTCTCTGGGTTCCCATCTGAGCCGCCCCTCCTCCCTGCCTATGTTGGGCGGGACCAGCCTCACCAGGGCCCGCTGAGCCCAGGCCCCCTATGCCAGTCCTGTGAAACAATGTCACTGTTGAGGCCATGCTGTGCCCCTCCCTCCAGCTGAGTCTACCTTTCCCAGGGCACTGGAGAGCAGAGGCCGGGCACAGGCCTGTTCAGGGCACCCTGGCCTGCAGCTGTGCCCATCCACCCAGCCACCCTGGACATGGCTGTGTCCCCCCTCCTCCCCCCAAGGCCCCACGAGGAACCCTGAGAGGGCGTGGGGCCACTTGTGACGTGGAGGACGTCACTGCCTGCCTGCCTGGGGGGGGGCCAGCATCCCCTCCTGAGGATGCACGTCCAGGCCTGGCCACCAACCGCAGAGTCTTTATGTACTGATTTTATTTGACAGCTGGGGTGGCAGGGCTGTTGTCTTTCCTGTCCTGGCCCGAGGGCAGCTGAGGACGCCGCACAGCAAAGCTGTCCAGTTGTGGTGTGAGGAGGGGTTGTCCTTATCCAGGAGTGACCGGGGGCGGGCTGGGCGTCTAGGCAACACCAAGGGGCAGGTGCGGGGTGGCAGAGACGGCTGCAAAGCCAGAGACACCTTAAACTGCAATGTTAGGTCTCATCTGGTCCCGTCCCCCCAGCCGCCCTCACCTGTCCTGGCGGGGGTGGCAGCCCCTCCCCCAGCCCCTCCCCCAGCCCAGCCAGGCTGTCAGGCTCAGAGGCTGCAGGAGCCTCAGAAGTCCTGTTACTAACTCCAATTTGTGTTTGTGTCAATCACCGTGAAATAAAGTCTGAACACTTGCAAGAGGTGCTTGCATCTGTCCACACCAACACCACAGCGCTCAACCCCGCCTGGCCCTGCGCTCGCCCACCCGGCCAGTTCCTGTCCCGGGAGCTCCTCGCTGAGCTTCATGGTGGCATGCAGGCTTCAAGCTCCCTCAGGTGGCTCTGGATGGAGGAGGGGGTCCTGTGCTGGGGTGGGGGCTGCTTTTGGCGAGGAGACCCTGAGCGGCGAGTGCATACGCTGTTGTGCAAGGGGCTGGCCGGGGGGGCCCGTGAGGCCTGCAGCCCAGGTCGCCTCCTTAGGGATGGCGGGCCTTGCGGGCAGGCTGCAGCCCCCGCCACGTGTGCATGTGTGTATGCGTCTGCACATGTACCAGCCTACGTCCGGGTGTCTGTGAGCACAGGATAGGAAGAGGGGCTGCGAGGAGAGCGGGCTGGCGGTACTAAGGGCAAGGAGGGCCTCTGGGGGAGCCAGGATGGGGTGGAGGTGAGGCCTGAGGGAAGGGGACCCTGGTGGGCCGGTGTGGGCTGGACACAGGGAGGGGGAGGCACTGACTGAGGAGCAGGGGCACCTGGGCAGGCCCCCTGCTGCGTCTGGAGTGGCTGGGCTGAGGGGCTGAGGCCGCCTGAGTGGAGTCCAGGAGGCCGTGGGCTACCAAGCAGAGGGGAAGCTGGGCTGAGGCCAGGCACATGAGGGAGTAGGTGGGCTCGGCTGAGTGAGGGGAGAAGAGACCCCCACGGTGGGAGGACCAGGAGAGGGTGCTCTGGGAGCTGATGCTTCCAGAAGGAGGAGCTCTCGGGGCAACAAGCGCTGAGGGTGCAGGACCCTCCATGTTGTCAGGACGGTGAGGAAGAGGAAAAGCCAAGGAGGGCGAGGGGCACTCCAACCTGCTCTCGGCACTGGTGGTGGTGATTTGGGATCAGGGCTTGCAAGCAAAAGAAGGTTCCAAGCTGGTAGTGTACCACTCCTGAAAAGGTGGGAGGGGGGCGCGGCGTGGCGCTGGGCAGGCCCTGACAGTCCTAACGGGATCCCCAGGTTAGGAGCCCAGGCAAGGAAGGGTGAAACCCCCAGGCGACTGGCCAGCGGGCCCCAGGGAAAGCCGGCCTGGTGGGGGCAGTTGTAGCAGGAGCAAAGGCCCTGAGGTCAAGGGGGTGTCAGCATCACTTAGGAAGTGTGGCGACTAGGCGGGTGGCAGAGGTGGAGAGAAGGGGAGCCGGCAGCCCAAGCTAGGACGGCTAAGAGGGAAGAGCTGGTTATCACGTGGGCTCCCACCTCCGCCCCTCGGGGGTCCCCCTCCGGGACGCGGGGCCGGTGGGACCTGTTCCACCCGCTTCTCTAGCTCCGAGCCCCTCCACCCAGGGTGCGGGGAGCGCAGCCCCTCCTCCCCCAGCACGGAGGCGGAGCTCGAAAGGTTCTTGGAAGGAAAGCACCCAGGCGAACAGGACACATAATTAATCACTTAACGCGCCTCTCGGACCAGGGCCGCCTGGCGCCTTCGCCCTCCTAGCCCGTGATGTGGCGTGAGCCCCTCGTCCTGAAGCCCGGCGCCCTGGGGAACTGGTGCAACCTCCCAGTACCGTAGCGAGACCTGAGGGCGCGGCTCCTTTTAAGGGAGCTCGGGAGGGGCGGGACCTCTAAGGTGGGCGGAGCTCCGGTGGGCGGATCCTCGAGGTAGGCGGGGCCTCCTCCGTGCGGCCGGAGCACCCTGAGCCCAGCCGACATGACCTCGCGCAGGTGAGCCCGGCCTCCCGGTGGCCAGAAGCCGGGACCCCACCACGTGCGGTTCCGGCCGACGGGCGCGGACAGGGGGTGCGGGCGAGATGCTCCCCGGGACGTCTCCTGCTCCCGACCGGTGGCGCTCAGGCCTGACCTTCTGACACCTGCCCCCTTCCACGCGTCCCGGGCCAGCAAGGCCCAGCCTCACCCCGGCGGGTGGATGGGACTCTTTCCGATCGGGGACTGGGTCTCGGTGGGGGGTCAGAGGTACCCTGACCCTCGGGAATGGATGGTGCTCTTGGGTGGCAGTGGCTGGAGCCTAGAGTGGGCAGCACGTGTCAGGTCAGTAACAGACCCTCTCTCACTCCCCTGGACTCCTTGCTTTGTTCCAGGCTCCCTTTGGGCCACCAGAGATGTGTTACACCTGGTGGGGTCCCCCGTTTCCCCAGTCCTGAAACTGGGGCCATCCTGGAGGCTCTGGTCTCCCCCTCTAGTTGTGGCCCCTTGACCTGCAAGGATCAGCCGTCCCTTGACAGGCTCATCCCCCACCCCGACCCGACCCTCCTAAGGACCAAGTTTAGGGGTGAGCTCCCTGGCAGGGGTGTGTGTGAGACCCGGGACGGGGCTCAAGTCAAGCCAGCTTCTGGCCTCCATGAAGAGGGAAGACGGGACTTGCCCTTCCTGCCCTTTCCACCAGACCGCCCCTCCCTCCGGGTGTGCACACACTCCTGTGAGCTCAGACCCCAGCTGGATGTGGACGTCTGTGGTGAGCCACAGTTGTGAGACGCCTGTCGCCACTTCCTGGCACATCCGGAACAGCCCCTCTGGGGTTTGGTGAGGCTGAAGGTCACAGGGAGGGTCGCCCTAAGACCCCGAGTGACTCCCTAGATCAGTGAGGGGGCTGGACAAGATCTGATCTGCGGGGCCAGGGCAGTGCGTCAGCGGTGAGGGCTCCAGAATCCCTACAAGGGGTGTGGTGAGCCTGGCACGGTGGCCTCCGGCAGGGTCGAGGGCCCTCTTAGGCTCAGGAATAGTGGAAGTGGGTTGGGTCTCCAGGAACCTGTCAGCCCCAGAGCCCTGCAATTCCCAGGTTTAACATCCAGCTGGAGCTCAGGCAGGAGGATGTTTTGGGCTCTGCCTGGAACCACCCCTCGGGCTCCACTGGCCTCACTCCTTGTCCCCCAGGCAAGTTCTGGTGCTCAGAAAAGGTCATGTCCGCGTCATGTGCATGTGACCCTGGGCCAGCCTGGGAAAGCCCCGGTGCGGCTCTGCCCGCCCTCGCCAACCCTCCCTGCCCCGCCCTGTGATGGCCTTCTGGACGGTCCCTCCTCTGGCCCCCGGGTCCCTGCCCACGCCCCTATCGGGCCTGGGCAGGCCCAACCAAGTCCCAAGCGAAGCCCATCCCCCTACACCTGCCCCCACCCTGTGGCGCCTCCCCTTCGCCCTGTGGTTTGTGGGTCAACGGGCACCGTCATCGGCACCTCTCGCCCCAGGACTCCGGTGCTGTGGGCAGGGCTGGGCGCAAGTCCTGCCTACTGCTGCTGCCTGACATGTTGATATTGGTGCTCGGGAAGGAGCCGGGTCCTATGGGGAGCTGCTGAGCACCCTCGAGCTCCCCCGCTGTTCCAGATTAGAGAGGAAAGTGTGTCTCTGGTTAGTTCGGTTCTGCATAGACAGGACAGGCCTTGGTTGAGGTTCCTCTGGGACCAGGAGGGGCTGGGGGCAGGGAGATGGAGAAGAACACTGACTGTGCTCTGGGGTCCCCAGCCCTGGAGTTCCAGCCTGGGACCCTCCCCACTTGTCTGTATATCTCCCACCATCATGACAATGTCTTCCCTGCAGGTGTGTCCAGCCCCTGTACCGTGTCTGTAAGCGTGTCGACAGGCCATTCATGGGTCTCCCAGGGTCCCAGGGTTGGAGCTGTGCCATCTACAGCTGGGACACCAAGGCCACACAGAAAGCTGGACCAGACAGTGGCCAGTGGGTTCAGGCTGGGCTGTTCTTGGACTCCGGGGCACTGACTGGGCTCAGCTTGGCCTTGGCAGGCCCAGGCTGTTAGACCCATGGGGAGCCCAGTGTGCCCTGCCCACCTCACCTGCCCCTCTCCCAGGCCTGCCTGACCATGTGACCAGGGCAGAGCTGAGTCACCAACCTGCCACTGAGCAGGGAGCCCTTTGGCACAGAAGTGACCCTGGTGTGGAGACTGGAGATGGGACTGCAGCCTCTCCACCTCGTCCCGCCCCTCAGCCAGGGGCCGCCGGCTGCGCCAGCCTGCGGACACCTGGCTCCACCGCTGGGCCTGGTCGGGGGAGTGAGGCCTACCTTGGCCTGGGGCTGCAGCTGCTGTGGTGTGAGCTGCCGTGTCCTCTCAGGATACGCCACCCCTGGAGATTTCTACCCAATAGAGCCGGGGCAGCTTTCGGGGAGGAGAGAGGGATGGAAAGTATGAACGAGAGTCCCAGAAAGGACAAACAATATGCCCTTCACCTTGCTCTGTGGCTTTGATGCTGGGCCTCCACCCTCTCTCCCTGGTCCCACACTCTGGGCATCGCCCATCTTGGACTGGCGTCTGAGGCTGCTGGGACTGGGGGAGGCGGCATCTGGGCACAGGATGTGGTTCAGCAGAGTGGGTGGCCCCAGGGTGGGGGGGTCGGAGGCCTTCATTTGGGTTCCAGTGTCCCCCGCACACACACTGCCGCGTCTCTGACGGCACGAGGCCTTCGCCCTTTTCCTGGTGGCCTCGCCTGCTGTCCTGTGATTGGCCCTGGAGGTCATCATGTGGCAGCTCCTCCCCCTGGAAGCCTTCCCTGGTAGCTTCATCTGCTGAACCACTCGACCAAATAGCCCCCAGGCCCCACTCCTCTAGAGCCAGCGCGGGAGGGAGCTCGACCCCAGGCCCAGAAAGTGCCCAGGAAGTGCCTGGCTGGTGGCATCCCTCCTTCCTCCGGGGAGAGCTGGATAGGAGCTCTGGGTGGCCCTGTGCAGGTCACCTGAGCTTCTGGGCCTCTCTGAACCAGTACATGGACCCTGGGGAGCCATGGAGGTCAGAACGGAGCCTGTCCTCCCCCAGGGCTCACGTCTGGTGATGAAGACACGGGGAGACAGGTAAACGCAGAAGCCTGTACTTGCCCGTCTGCTGTTGCAGGTGCCACACGTGGAAGGTGGGCCAGTGATGCAGCTGCAGCGTTGATGGCAGGGGCAGCGGGATGGTCAGGGAGGGAGCGTGAGCCGTGCCCCATAGGGCCGGCTGGAGGCGGCCAGATGCGGAGTGACGTCAGTGAACAGAGAGATGGACAACAGGGGGAGGGGCTTTCTAGTGGGGGGTCCTTGAGGTGTGTGTGAGCGTCCTGAGAGCCACGCAGGACCACTGGCAAGGTTTAAACGGCTCTGATGTGCATTTTCTGAGAACCCCTCTGTCTGCCATGGCTCTGCTGAGGGTGAAGCATGAGGCCTGGAGACCTGGAGTCGATACTGCCGTCCAGGCAAGAGCCGGTGGGCACTGGTCCCAGGGCGGTGGGAGAAGCGGTTGGTTCTGGGGTGTCTGGAGGTCAGGATAAGAGGGCACAGCATTGGGAGAGTGCTGGGGAGCTGAGGGCAGGGACCTGAGTGATGGGCAGGCGGTGACCCCCTTCACTGAGCGAGGAGTGCATAGAACAGGGGCCCTATCAGGAGTTTCGAATTTTGCAAACGTTAAGATAGAGATGCTGCTACCTTTCAGACAGAGATACTGGAAAGAGTTGTGTCTATGAGCTTGAAGCTCAGAGCCCAGGTGGGGCTGGAGATGTAGACAGTGCGTGGACGTGGAGACACGTGTAGGGCACAGGTGGTGGGGCTCCAGCACCGCGGGGTCAGAAGAAGGGAGAGGACCCAGGCCGGCTGATGTGGGAAACCAGGGGAGTGTGGAGAACTCCCGTGTGGAGTACGTGCTTCTGGAAGGAGGCCTGACCACTGGCCCTGGGAGGCCGGGGGAGACCCTGAGAGCCCAGGGAAACAGGTCTGTGGTGACTCAGGCGAAGATGGGCAGTGTGGACCAGCACAGGCCACAACTTTCTGTGATGGTGGAAATATTTCTTTCCCACCCGCAGTCGACAGCCTCCAGTGGCCACACGCGGCTTTCAGCAGTGAAACGTGGCCACTGTGACCCAGGAACTGGGATTATGATTCTGCTGAATTTTAATCCATTCACCTGCACACCCCACACCTGCCATGGGCTGTGCGTCAGACAGCACGATGTAGACTGAGCACAGTGGCTCCTTGGAGGGTTCAGGAAGGAGCTGACGGCAGGGACGAAGGGGCCCAGGAGAGGCAAGGGAGCGGCAGGAGGACCGGAGGAGGCGTGCAGGCCGGCTTTTACGCAAGAGATGTGATCTGATTCCCATTCCAGAAAGATCTCAGTGGGGCGAGATGGTACTGGGTCAACTGTGGGGCGGGGCAGGGTCTGCCCAGGGCACAGCAGCCCCACCCCGTTTGTGCCCGGGTTATGACTGCGAACAACTGGACGGGGCCTGGGGGGGTCGCAAGGCAGCAGAGCTGGAGTTGGGGGCCCTGGTTTCCCACTGGATGCAGGATGGGGCAGGACTACCCCCAACACCGTGTGTCACCTGCACAGTGAACCGGGGACACACCTCTGAACCAGAGATCCCAAGCCCTTCCTGCAGTGACCTTTGGGAGACACAGTGTTGCCAATGGAAGGCCAGATACTGTGTCACAGTGTCCCTCTGGGGGATCATGCAGGGACCCTGCTCTGAGACGCTCTGGGGCCACCGCACGGGTACGATTTAATCCCAGCCCCAGAAATTCCTGCCCTAATGGGGGAGACGCACGGAGACAGAAGCCACCGGGGTAAAGTTAACAGCAGTCATGATATGATCTCAGCCGTGGGCTCGTGCGCAGTCCTGATGAGGTCCCCCTGCCCTGTCCCCGCATCTCGTGCGGGAGGCTGTGAAGGTCAGTCCCAGAGCGGTGGCAGCGGCGGGGGTGGGGCTGAGCCCTCTCAGCCTGGACCCCCAGCAGAACAGATGGTGACTCTCTGGGCTCGCCCAGCACCCACCACCCATTCATAGGTCGCTCACTTCTGAATTCAAGGATGTTTGTTAATGCCCAGGCTCTGTTTTCAACCCTGCCGTACACACTGCCCTTGTGGGGCTTAAAATCAAGGAGATAGACTACAAGCCAATAAATATGTAGCATATGTCAAGAAGGTGCCAATACTGGGAAGAAAAATAAAGCAGAACAGGTGCCGCAGAGTGAGGGGAGAGGGTCCCCTGTCACTAGACGTGGGCCGGGAGCCGAGAACAGCTGGCGCAGAGGCCCTGAGGCGCACGGCCTGGTGGGGTGAGGGGCCGGGACTGGCAGGCGGCAACAGGGTGGGGGGTGCTCTCCGGGGTGACGGGCCTGTGGGCTGTGCTCTCGTTCCGGGGGTGCTGACCCAATGACTGGCGTGCCATGCTGGGGTCCCTCGGGAGAGGGTGGTGGCCAGGACCGGGAGGGGCGGTGAAGGTGGGAGGGGTGGGCCACCAGGGTCTGCTGCTGGGCTGTAAGGGGAGGAAGGGAGCCCTGGGTGGCCGTGGGGGCTCCCGAGTGCCTTCGGCTGAGCTGGGGCGCCCGGTGGGCGGTGGGCGGGGGGAGAGACGGCCGAGGGCTTGAGCTGAGGTTCCTGCTGGTGTCCTTGTGGGGGCTCTGGAGGGGGTCTGCCCTCCCCACCTGCCACTGTGGGTCAGTGTCTGCCCACCTGTGTCCCCAGTCCCCCCCAACGCCCCCTCCTTCCCCACGGACTCCAGACCCTGTGGTCACGGCTCAAGGACGGTGGTGAGCACAGGGCAGCCCCAGCAGGCATTGTGGGTGTGGTCAGTACTGCCCAGTGTTCCTGGCTCTCTTGTCACCAACTTGCTGTCCTCGTTCCAGGTGGTTTCATCCCAACACCGGTGGGGCTGAGGCGGAGCGGCTGCTCCTGTCCAAGGGCCAGCACGGGAGCTTCCTGGCAAGACCCAGCAAGAGCCGCCCAGGGGGCTTCACGCTGTCCGTCAGGTGGGTGGGTGGTGCTGCCGGGTGTGGACAGGCCCCGAGGTCCCGCAAGACTTCAAGGGGTCGGAACACCCTCAGCTGGGGGCACAGCTGGGGATCAGGCTCCCCAGTCCTTCCAGAGGGGGTGGGCAGTGAGGACCCCTGCTGGGAGCGAGATCTTGGGGGGGAGTCTGGCATTCCTGGCCAGGTGGCCTCTGGGCAGGCGGGGGCCACTTAGAGAGGCCTTCAGGGAGGGCTCCGTGAGGTGGGCTTCGGCAGGGCCTCCCTCCCACCCTCTGAGGGGCCTCAATGGCCGGGATCGTGCCCCCATCTCCTGGGGATGCCGCCCACTGGGGGTCTTGCCGGAGCCCTGAAAGGGCCAATGTGCGGGGAGGATGGGCAGGAGGAGTCACGACCAGCAGAGTGGACAGCCGGATCCATGTCCATCCACCCTGGGTGAGGCGGGTCAGTCTGGGGTCTGGGGAGGGGTCTGCCCAAAGGGCTCCAGATCCTTCCGGGTTTTCTACTAAACCTGGGCAGTGGGCGGGATGAGGTTAGCCCTCAGGATGGACCTCCCTCACCTTGGAGACACAGACATTCTCTCCTGGGGCCTCCCAGGCCACACTGGGACACCTGGGGAAGCAGTCTCGGGGCCCCAGTCCCCCATCCTCTGGAGCACCTGGGCAGGTGGTCTGGAATGAGGCAGAGTCTGTCCAGAGAGGCTGCCCCAGCCTCGGCCTCCAGGCCAAGGGAGAGTCAGGCCTGTGGTCGACAAGCCCGATCTTGGCTGCCCCATGGGCAGTGGGGGTGGGGTGCCCGCCACCCAGGGTGGGGCCCGGACACTGGCTGGACACGGGGAGCTGCAGAGGGGAGGGGCCTGGCCTTGGCCGTGCTGTTCGTGGCAGGGGGACAGCAGAGGCCGAGATCTCAGGGCAGGAAAACCCCAGGGACTGTTCGGGAAGCTGAGGGTGGTGATGGGAGCAGCAACCCCCAACGGCGGCTGGCGCACCGGCCCTTCCAGGCGCCACAACGAGGTGACCCACATCAAGATCCAGAACACAGGCGACTACTATGATCTGTACGGAGGGGAGAAGTTCGCGACGCTGGCCGAGCTGGTGCAGCACTACACAGGCCAGCGCGGGGGATTGCTCCGAGAGCGTGGTGGGGCCCCCGTGGAGCTCTGGCACCCGCTGAGCTGCCAGGACCCCACGTCGGAACGGTAAGCAGCTGGGTCTGCACAGGTGTGCGTGTGAGTGACCGAGGGGGCAGGGGCCGCTGGGCATGGCCTCTGGGTGTCCTCTGCCCCCAGGACTCAGGGTCAGGCTTGGGCACAGCTGTGGCAAAGCTGAGGGAGCGTACTGCACCCCCTCCCTCGGGGTTCTGGCCTCGTTTCTTCCAGGTCCCAGGCACCAGCCACAGGGGTGAGTGCGGGGTGGGAGGGCTGCAGCCAGCCTGCCCCCTGCCTTCCTGTCTTGTGACTTGGGGAGAGCAGGTTCCCCCAGCCTCGGTTTCCCTATGTGCACTGCGGAGGTCTGAGCCAGCTGCATCTGCCGAGGAAGCAGGGTGCGGCTGGCCTGGGGGGACCATCCTGCCCCTCCTTGCTGAGGACGAGGCTGCCACCTGGTGGTCACCCTGGGGCACTGCAGGGCCCGCCTGTCCTGCCTCCTGCTGCTTTCTGGGTCGGAGGAGGGTCGGAGAGGTGGGCAGGGCTGACGGAGGCTGGCCTGGGTGCGGGTGCTGCCTGGGCCCCCGAGGTCTGGGTGGGTCTGTGCCTCTCTCGGTATCTGTGTCTCAGAGCCTTAGGCTACATGTGGGTCTGTGTCCCTCACCGGGCCAGGCCGGGGCCCCTGGTCTCACCTGTGCCGTCTGGGCCAGGTGGTACCACGGGCACCTGTCTGGCCAGGAGGCCGAGAAGCTGCTGATGCAGAAGGGGCGTCCGGGCAGCTTCCTGGTTCGGGAGAGTCAGAGCAAACCTGGGGACTTCGTGCTGTCAGTGCTCACACAGCAGCTGGACAGGGCGGACCGCCAGGCACGCGTCACCCATGTCATGATACACTTCCAGGTAGGAGGCAGTGGCCGGGGTTGGGGGGTGACCCACGGGAGGGGGCACCACCGGCCGCTCACTGCCGTCCCCACAGCCAGATGGGAAGTACGATGTGGGAGGTGGCAAGAGGTTTGACACCCTGGGAGATCTGGTGGAATGCTACAGGAAGAACCCTCTGGTGGAGAGGTCGGGGACTGTAGTGCACCTCCAGCAGGTATGCCCCTGGGCACCTGAACGTTGGGCTCTGAGTGGGCTTCTCCACCTGGGGGGGCAAGGGATTCTGGCACAGCCCCACCCGGGAAAAAGGACATCAGGCTGGCGCCGGGTGGCCGAGGGCAAGGGTGTGGGCGCCGGGGCACTGTGGGGTCCGCTGGACCCTGCTAAGCTTGGACGCGGGCCTCTCCCTGCCAGCCCCTCAAGACCACGAGAATCAGCGCCACAAGCATTGAGAGCCGTGTGCGGGAGCTCAACGAGGCCATGGATGCCAGCGAGAAGGCCAAGCAGGGCTTCTGGGAGGAGTTCGAGGTGCCGGACTGCTGCCCGCTCCGCCCCCCCACCCGCCCCAACTCCCATCCTCTGGGGCTGTGGCAAGGGCCAGCAGAGGGGTGTGGGTCGGGGATGTGAGCGGGTGTTGAGGGCTCCGGGGAAGGGTTGGGGCCACGGGCTAAAGCCCCACTTCCCCCAGATGCTGCAGCAGCAGGAATGCCGGCTCCTGTATCCCCGGAAAGAGGGCCAGCGGCTGGAGAACAAGCCCAAGAACCGATACAAGAACATCCTCCCCTGTGAGGCCGGGGCCTGGGGCCACATGGGGGGCCAGGGCTCCATTCACCACATTCAGGGGCCCATCTGGCAGAGGGGTCCTGGAGGGTGAAGGCAGGGGTCATTCCCCACCAGTAGTGTGATGCCCCCTCTTGCCCCTTCGTCCTTTGTCTCTGCTCACCACGGGTCAGCGGGCCAGGAAGCAGGTGGGGTCCACGAGCATCCCCTCTGCCCTGGAGACCTAAGCGGCATCTTCCCTTCCCAGTTGATACCACCCGTGTCATCCTGCGTGATGTGGAGGACAGCGCGCCTGGAGCCGACTACATCAACGCCAACTACATCAGGGTGAGTGTGCATGAGGTGTGGGTGGCCAGCTGCACACGTGGCCCCGCGTGGATCAAACACCAGTCACCCCATCCCCCATAATAATGAGCCTGGAGCTCTGAAGTGATCTGTGGACCTTGGCAAGACAATAGATATTCAGGGGGATATTCAGATATTCAGGGTGCGGCAGTCCACAAGGGGTCCTCAGAGGGGTCTTCAGAGCCTGCTGGACTAAATATTGGTCCTAAGACCCTCCCACCCTCAGCGGACTGCGTGTGAGCCACTGGGCTACTTTGCATATCATTTGCATCAACTTGCATTGGTCCTCTGGCACTTTAATCCCTGGAAACAGCAGGCAGTGGACCCCACCTCCTTTCAGAGTGACCCAGAGGAGAAGCCAGGCCACGGACCAGGCAAGGTGTACATCGCCACCCAGGGCTGTCTGCCAACTACGGCGGCTGCCTTCTGGGCCATGGTGCACCAGGAGAACACGCGTGTCATCGTCATGACCACCAGAGAGGTGGAGCGAGGCCGGGTAGGGGCTCAGGCTCGTGTCCCTCCCCTCCGCCTGCCGCGTGCCCCACTGGACCGGTGCTGGTGCTGGCCCAGCCTTGCTTCTTCAGTCTTAGGGATGCTGGGGGAGCAGGGAGGGCACTGAAGAGACCCCGTCTGTGTCCCACGGGGCAGAGGGGCAAGGGTGCTGGTGGTCTTCCAGTATGGCTGATGCCATGCCCCCACCCTCCCAGAACAAGTGTTTCCGATACTGGCCAGAGCTGCACGGCAGCCAAGAGTATGGCCGCCTGCGTGTGTGCAACGTTGCTGAGCACCAGGCCCAGGGCTATTGTGTGAGGGAGCTGCAGGTGTGGCGGGCAGACCAGGTGAGCCTGGAGGGCAATGAGACCTGTGGGGCCAGGGTCAGAGTGGTCGGGAAGTCCCCAGGTCTGCGCTGGGGTGAGGAGGCCCTGGGCTGGCCCTGGTGGCTTGCACGTCCCTCAATCCAGTGGGCACAGTCTTGGACTGGGCTCTGCTGGGCAGTGTTTCCAGTCGGGCACGTTCTCAGCCACAGTTGCCTGGCTCCAGGGCGGCCTCACACCCACATGCACCTCTCCCTCCAGCCCTCCCTGGGCCGTCTCAGCACCTTCGGCCTCCTTTGTACGCTGGTGGTGCCCATTCCTGTCCCAGGCACAGATCCCTCCTGGCCAGTTCCCTTTGTCTAAGCACCTGGGGGGGTCCTGCCAGCCTCTGCATTTGGCCTTTCCCAAATCGAATTCACTTCCCAGAACGCTGCTCTCTCCCCCAGACCATCCTTCTTCCTTTCCCCAGGCACCTGAGCCTCCTGGGGCCATCTGGGGGGGTCCCCCAAGCCCTGAATCCCATCTTTTCCTCCCACTCCCTCTTGCTCTGTCCGGGCCCCGCTGGTCACTCCTTCTGGCAAACCCCACCGCGCCACAGCCTGCCTCCTCCCGGTTCAGTCCCTGGGCCCCTCCCCACCGAGGGTCACAGCAGCGTCAGCCCCGACACTGCGCGGGGCGCCTGGGACCCGCCCAGACCCCCCGGTTGGCGCTCACCAGCCCGCCCTGCCCAGGAGGAGTCACCGCGTACAGTGGCGCACTGCCAGTACTTCGGCTGGCCGGACCACGGAGTCCCGGCCGAGCCCACCGGCGTCCTTGGCTTCCTGGACGAGGTGAACCGGGCCCAGAGCGGCATGCCGGGGGCCGGACCCATGGTAGTGCACTGCAGGTGCGACCAGGGACGGGGCGGGGCCAGCGGCACAGGTGCGACCGGGGAAGGGGCCACGGCTTTGTCCCGTCAACTGGCCACAGGCCTCCTGGTCCGTCCCCACAGCGCCGGCATCGGACGCACTGGCACAATCATTGTGATTGACATCTTGGTGGACGTCATTCGCAGGCAGGGTGAGCCACCCCAGGCAGGCCCCGCCCCGCAACCGAGCCCCGCCCCCTCCCATCTAGCCCCGCCCCGGTACCGGCCCCTCCCCTTCCATCTAGCCCCGCCCTCCTGCAGTTGCCGGCCCCGCCTATTTCATCTGGCCCTCCCACCTCCTCCCTGCCTCACCGCCCCGCCCTGAGCTCGCTCGTCCCCAGGGCTGGACTGCGACATCGACGTCCCCAAGACGATCCAGCATGTGCGGCGGCAGCGCTCGGGGATGGTGCAGACCGAGGCGCAGTACAAGTTCGTGTACCTGGCGCTGCAGCGGTACATCCGGGGCGAGCAGCTACGCCTGCGCGAGCAGGTGGGGGCAGGGCCGGGCCGGGGCGGAACCAGCGGGGGCATCACCATGGTGACCAGCGGCCCCTCCCCTCAGCGCGAGCCGCCCGAGGAGCGCGACTCCCTGAAGGTGGGCGCCTCGCCCGCCGACCCCGGCTGTAGCCCCGGAACCGCGCCGTCCCGGGCGCCGGCGGCGTGAGTGGGGCGTCAGGGACCGGGGCTGGGGGTGGGGCGGAGTCCCGGCAGGGAGGCCTCGGGGGCGTGGCCCGGGCGTGGGGGCGTGGCCCGGGGCGAGGGGGCGGGATCGCAGGTGGCCCCCAGCCGAAGCCCGTCTCCGCCCGCAGCACCCCGGAGGCCTCCGGCCACGTGTACGAGAACCTGCTGCGCCTCTGGCCGTGAGGGCCCCGAGTGCGCGCGCCCCGATTGGGGCTGGAGCCGTGCGAGAAGGCGGGAGCCCAGCAAGGCCGGCCCTCGCGTTCCTCCAAAGGACTGTGTTTAGGACTGTGCAGACCGGCGCCCAGCCCAGAGCGTTGCGGGGTTGGGGGGCGGGGGTCCCGGGTCTGCCCCTCAGACCCTCCCTGACCAGGTCTGCACGTCCAGAAATGGTGAGGGAAGTTTAGGAGATCCGGTGTCCCTGCCCCTCCTGGAGGAGGGGAGGCAGGGCTGCAGGGCTGCGGTTTGTCTCAGTGTGGGAGGCCACCAGTGACCACCTGCACGGCGCAGTGACGATGTGTGACCTTGTGTGTGCCACCCGTTTGAGTGTCAGCCTGTATGTGGGACACGAGTGACCAGCAACTGAGTGCCAGTCCGTGGTCACCAGCGTTTGTGCCCCTCTCCCCTGCATCCTGCATGCCCCCCACCCCTTCAAAGCTGCTTCTCAGCCCTGCCCACAGCCGTGGTCTAGGATGTGGGCCAGGCAGTGGCTCCGTCCCTGCCGTGTCCAGGCCTAGCCCAGACCGTCACATTGCTGTCACGAGTGAACACGTGTTTGTTGAATGAGAGAATATGTGACGTGCTTGTGTGACCACGGTGATGAGGGCGGGGCTCCATGTGTGCCTGGCTGGTTTGTGATGGTGTGATGTCACTGGCCTGTGGTCCACGGCTGCACCCTCCCCTCATGGATGTCCCTGTGGCTTTGTGGTCCCCTCAGTAAAATGCCTTCTTCTCAGTTCTGCGTCTTTGTTGGGGCCTGGAGAAAGAGAGCGTGTGGGTCCCCACGACTGGGCCCAGCTTCCCCAGGGCGTCCCTGAGCCAGAGGCCCAGCTGGTAGGAGCAGGAAGTCCTGGGCTTTGGGGTGAGGGGTGAGGAGGCTGGACCTGTGCGAGAGCCAGACCGGCCTGGCCTCTCTGCCATGCCAAGCTGGCAGTGCAGGATTCCTGGGGCTGAGGGCAGAACCGGGTCGGGGAGGGGTGGGGGCTGGCAGGACTCCCGCCCGCCCTCGCGACACTCGCTTCACCAGCCAGGCCTGGCCCAGCCCGGGAAGGTCTGCTGGAGGAGCCTGAGGTCTGTGGGTCTTCAGGACACGCTGGTTGTCGCCAGCCCCTCTTCCGTGCACACTTGGACTTCGGTTCCCGGGGGCCACGGGGTCCTGCGGCCCTCCAGTCAGGGCTCCAGGCGGGACTGTGGGGCCGTGACTTCTGGGGGAGGCGGCCTGGTGTGACCGTGGTGGGGGCTGGGGGGGAGGGCCCTGGACCAGGCCAAGGCCCCACAGCAGTCCCGCCTGCCCCAGGTGCCCCAGGCCCTCTCCATCTCCCTGGGAGAGCCTCACGGCCCCCGGGGGCAGCCAAGTCCAGAAGTGCCGCAGCCCATCCACAGCCCAGAGGGGACAGCAGTCGGACGCCCTAGAACCTGCGACCATCCACCCTAGGTGCTGCTGGGAGTGCAGTCCAGTGGGGGTGTCCTCTGGATTGAGGGTCTTTGCAGAAGGGGCAGACTGGGGGTTTTTCTGGAGGGAGGGGCTTAATGGTGCAGGAAAGAGGACACAGAGAGTGAGGACCCCTTACCAATTGCAAGTACAAAATAGTTTATTTAAAAATGTACAGTTCAGGAGGGTGGGCTGGGCTCCCCGCCACTGCCCTCTGTCCCCCTGGCCACCCGAGGGAAGGGGCCAGCCCTGCCTGGGGAAGGGAGGAGCCGTGGGCGAAATGTGAAAATGAAAGAAAGATGGCGAGCCCGCTCCCTTTTCAGCAAGGGGCTGGTCTTGCGTGCGATTCACAGTGTGTATGGGGAAGGGGCCTCGCCAAGCTCTCTCCTGGACCTCAGTCTCCCCATCTGCAAGATGGAAGTTAGGGGGGCGGCCTCTGAGGCCCACAGGGATCTGTGATCCCTGGGAGCTCGGGGGACCATTTTGTCCACCCGACAGGAGCCAGCCCCAGAGAGCGGGGGCAGGTGTGCCGAACCGGGTGTGGGTTCCTCAGAGATCCCAGGGGGCTCCTCTGGGATCCCGGGGGTGGGGGCGGTAACCCTAGTTGTCAGCCAGCGACCCGAGCGAGAAGGTGGCGGCGCCGGGGGCGGCGGCGGGGGGTGGCCGGGGGAGGCAGTGCAGGCTCCCGGTCCTGAGCGCGCACTGCACGGGCCAGAGCACCACGCATAAGAGTGCGAGCAGCAGCACGGCGATGAGTGCCGCGCGCCTCCAGTCCCTGCGGCAGGCCCAGCAGCGGGCCAGGCAGCCCTGACGGCGGGCAGGGCCCGGGGTGGGCACGGGTGCTGCGGGCGTGGCGGGCTTGCTCGGGCTCACATCCACGTACACAAAGCCGGGCGCTGCAGGGCCAGGCGCAGAGGGCGGCGGGCGGCAGCACAGCTTGGTGCCCTCCAGCCACACGGGCTCCTCCCGCCGCAGGTGTGCTGGCATCTGAGCCTGCAGCTGGCGGCTGGTGTGCAGCGCGGGGACCCCGGCAATGGGCACGGCTGTGGGCCGCCGGCAGAACGGGCAGGGCACGACCTCGCTACCCGGCTGGCCTGTGGGCCGGGCGGCTGCCATCCGCGCAAGGCACTCCAGGCAGAAGACGTGGGTGCAGGAGAGCTCCTTGGGTGTCCTGAAGATGTTGTCGTAGCCCGAGAAGCAGATGGAGCATTCCAGCGGGGAGGCCGCCTTCTCTGAGCCAGGGCTGCCGGGGGACCTGGGGCTGCCGGCCGAGCCGCGGGACCTGGGCACTGTGGCGGTGGGGCTGCTCCTGCCGGCAGACGGCAGGGCCGTGTGCCACACCTGCGGGCCTGATGACATGGTTCTGGGCTGTGGGACAAACAGAGACCCCTGTGAGTGACCTCGATTGCCCCTTTCCTGCAAGGTCTGTCTGTCGCTGTCTCCCCGTCCCTCTCTTGCATCACCCAGAGATTCCGGGAAGGACACTGCCCATCTGCAGGCACCCCCACCAAGTCCCACCTGTCCCTGGCTCAAGGTCTTTCTGCTCAAGCTGTAACCCTGCACTCCCCAGCCCCTCACCTGCTGAGTCAGGGCTCAGCATCCTGGGGTGTCCCAGCCTGCCTGGGCCCTGTGGACCACTGCTCTGTAGACCCCTCCCACCAGCCCTGGCCTACCTGGACGTGCCACTGGGCAGAAATAAAGGTGATGATGACGATGGCCCACAACAGTTACTATTTACATCGGGGCTCTGCCAGGGTGGGCCCTGGGCACATGATACAGAACAGCCACGGTGCAGAAGAGGCGGCTCGGAGGCTGGGGTGACAGCCAGCGGGGCCCAGGCTCTCACAGGAGGAGTGTGGCTCTGGGTCAGGTGAAGTGGGTTTGAACACAGATCCCAGTGTGGGCGGCCGATTTGGTTGGCATGCACGATCTGCGGGCAGTTGTGTGAGGGTGGGTGCCAGGCCTGGCTGGGTGAGGGTTGGGACTCTGGATCTAGAGCCGGCCTGAGCTGGATGCGCTGCGGGAGACTGGAGGGCCCGAGCAAGGGTGGTGGCCGTGGCCCGAGGAGGAGGTTTGTCCCCCAGCCACGGCCTGAACCTGCAGGGCTGCCTGGTGCTGGCCCTCAGGGCCTGGAAGTGATCCTCAGCCTGTGGCCAGGGGAGCGGGGGGCGGGGTGCTGGATGGGCCCCAGCCATCCTCCCTAGGCCGGCCCGCCACCTGGGAGCGTCACACCAGCCACAGCTGCCATCAGGAGGCAGTGGGACCTTCTCCCCCTTGCCTGCTGCCCCTTCACGGGGCCCACGTCTCCTTCCCAGGCAGCCACGTGGCTCCTGCTTGGAGGAGGGCGGGTAAGGGGCTGGCTCGCCCTTCACCTTCACGACGGACGGAGGAGGCCAGGGCCTTGGGAAGACGCTGGCCACGTGACCCCATGGAGCCCAGGAGGCCCCCCAGGGGTGACCTGACCCTGACTTGCTGGTCAGTCCAGGAGCGGTGGTGGGATGACTTCGCAGTGACGTGTCACGAAGGCTCGGTGACCGCCGTGAGTCACGGTGACACCAGTGCCCCGGCGTCGCAGCATGAAGCGTCGTTACGTTTGGTGACAGCAGCTACCACAGGCCAGGCGGCAGCCTCAGCAGGGTCTGGGGGTACTACAGGCTGTCCTGCCCCAGCCAGTTCACCCCACATAACCGGTTCCTTGGCACGGAGGCCCCATCCCTCTAAGGAGGGGCCCCACCCTGAGCCCGTACAGGTGAGAGGTGAGTGCCAGCTGAGCCAGCCTTACCTGGTAGCCGGGGTCAGCGGGGCCCAGGCACGACCCTCTTGGCTGGCACGGCCAGGCTGCGGCCGCGAGCTCACTCGTCCTGGCAGCGCTGGGTCCTTCCCCTCCGGGCCTGGCTGCTGTTCCTCTCCAGGGCCGCCGGGGGGGCGGGTGTGTGCACTCCTCCAGGTGTGGAGCGCTGTCTGAGGCAGGTGTGAGTTCTCTGGGCGTGGGCTTCCGGCAGGTGTATTTATACACTTGCTGGGATCATGCTGGCCGGGGGCGCGGCCCGCTTCCGGGATTGGCTGGCCTTCTGTCCTGTCCCTGGCAGGCTGGGCAGCCAGCCGAGGGCGGGGAGTCAGAAGTGAGAGGTCTGGGGTGGAGCCTGGGGTGGGGCTAGGGGTCGGTAGGGCTCTGTAGTCTGGGCAGGTCTGGTGGGGTGGCTGGATGCCTGGGTGAAACCTCTCCCCTACCCCCGTGGCCCCTGAGATGCCAGAGCAGCCCCTCTGGAAACAGATCTGCTCACCAACCCTGTTCCAGGTGGCGGCACCTGAGCTCCTGGGTGGGCCCCCCGGAGGGTCCCTGCCAGGAGCCCCCCACTCACGATCAGCTCACTGACGTGCTGCCCGAGCAGCCCCTGCCCCTCGCCCCAACACCTGCCTCATCCGTGTGGCTGCCCACCCCAAACTTGGGCTTCTGCTGCCCCCGCCCATCCCTCCCCACCTACAGCCTTTGGGGGCCGGGAGGGAGCTCCCTGCTCTGGGTCCAGAGAGTGGGGTGAGGGGTCAGGGCTGGGAGCACCCAAGGGCTGAGCCAGCGGTGAGGGCGGGCCAGGTGCCAGGCTGGCCACACGAACTTGTTTCAGGGGAGCGTCTGCTGGGGCACCTCAGTTACACATGTAGGGCAGGGACTCCAAGGCAGCGCCCACCCAGCCAGGGGAGCCGGAAGTCTCCCGGGGGACGGGGAGCGGTTTCAGCCAGTAGGTACGGGGTCCCAGCAGACCACAGGGCCAGCCTGTGCAGAGGCCTGGCTGGAGGGCAGGATGCAGGGGGTGAGGGCTGGGCTGGAGGGGCCCGGGTCCTAGCCAGGGGCTCCCCCATCTGACACCTGATCCTGGCCCCAGGGTCACAGCAGGCTCTCCCCCACACCCCGTGGCGTCCCTGCCCCCACCCCCCAGCCGCACGCAGCACACCTCAGTGTGCACCTGATCTAGACTTGGGGCCCAGCCCTCCTGAGATGGGACCCCAGTCACGAGCCTGTGGGGAGCGGATGCTGGGCTTGGCGAGGCTGGGAGCAGCGGTCCACCCTGGTGGGGGACGGCCCACCTCATCCCCACCCACTGGGCAGGGGCCCCCTGACTCCTCAGCGGGTAGTCCAGGACCCCCGGAGGCTGCCCAGCCCCAGTAGCACTAGGAGAGGCACTGACAGCCAACAGAAGTCAGAGGTCAGCAAGAGGAAGACCCTCCCTCAGCGTTAGGAGGTGGGTGCCCAGAGCAGGCTGCCTGGGCCAGACCCCAAGAGGAGCCACAGCGGGCTGGGGGGGCAGCCAGGCCTGCAGCCACAAGGAGGCTGAGCTGTGGGGTGGCTGCAGGGGCGGAGGGGACCTGGGCTTAGGAAGGGGCTGGGGCTCCCGTGTGCTCCAGGAGGGGGGAGGAGCCTCAGCCAGGGGCTTGACGAGGGGGTGAGGAGTCTCTGTGAGGGGCGGGCCAGTCCGTGCGAGATGGGACTCGGGGTCGGTCACATGCTGCCTCCAGGAGGCATCCTCGGTCCTCTGAGAACACCTTCCCAAGGGCTCCTGGGAACCTCCAGGCTCCTCAGTGGACAGTCAGTGCCCAGAGGCAAGGGGACAGGAACACCTGAGGGATGTGCCATCTGCGGTGGTGGCCAGGGCTCACCGCACGGGATCTCAGCACATTTGGGGCCCACCTGGTCCCCACACACCTACTTGCTCTCCACCTTCACGAGGGAAGAGCAGCTGCTCCAGGTGTGAGCGTGGGCTTCGCCTGAGTGGGTGAGCTGTTCACCAACCCAACCTGGCTGGGTGTGCGAGCGCACGTGTGCAGGTGTCTGTGCGCGTGCAGGTGTGTGCACGCGTGAGGGGAGCACGGCGGCCGGCACATGACCCTGGGGCTGGGACTCACTTGCCGGACCGGGCAGAGAACGAGGCCCACGGCGACCGCCCCTGTCCAGTTGCGGCTCTCAGATGTGGGGTCCTGGAGCCCTCAGGACACCTGGGAGTCCTGGGCTGGACACAGAAGCTGTCCTTGGCCAGAGGAGCAGGAGAGAGGCCTGTCCCTCAAGGGGTGGGGTGAGGACCGGCTTCAAATCCCTGAGGGCTGCCAGGGGCACACGAAACGGCCAGTGTGGGGAGAGGTCCCCACACGGGTGTAGATTCTGGTGTCCCCCACAGGCCAGAGGCTGGGCTGAAGCCGGGGCTCGGGGGGGCGCACTTGCGCCCGGCCTCCCCCCCCCCCCGCCCACCCGTCCCCACACACACTCTGGGCTCCCGACAGGCTTGGTGAGGCCCTCTGGCCATGAGGGGGACTCCTCCGGTCCTGTCTCTCCAGCACCCAGCAGTGAGCTTGGTCCCCAAAGTCGGCCTGGCCTTGGAAGTCGGCTCCTACTGGGGCCCGGCGCCCAGGCCCCTGCCAGGCCCTCTGCCCTCAGGTCACCCCCTCAGGCCCCGCTCGCCCTGCCCTGTGCTGCCACCTCCCACCTCTGCAGTGGGTGCGGCCTCTTGCTGACTTCTGACTTCTGACAGCTCTGGGTGCTCCTCCGGCGCTGAGTGAGCGGATGAATGGACGAGCGAGCTGCAGCGTGGCCCCCGGGCCGGGCTCACCTCCCGGGGCAGGGGTCCCCGTGGCGGTTGACACAGTGGGGCTGGGGGGACGACAGGCGCCCCACCTGCCTGCTTTGGCCCGAACTGACTAGCCCACAAATCGGCCTTATCTTGGCTTCTTACGTGAGGGCCTGGAGTCCGGGTGAGGAATGGGTGACGGAGAGAAACTGGGGAGGCGGCTGTGCGTGGTGCCCGGCCCAGACACCCTGCGCCTGCCAGCTGCCCCACCCTATCTCGGGTGCCCCCCAACCCTGCCCACCGCTTTCTGGCCAGGATGCCCATCAGGGTCACGGGCTCACGAGTCCAGTGATGCCCCCCCAACTATTTGGGGGCCTGAGACAGTCGCACCCAGGCCCAGGGGTCTCCGGCAGCTGAGAGCCCAAGAGACCAGGCCACATAGGCCTGGGAAGTCAGGGGAAGCATCTCACGTGTGGGGACCAGAGGGCTGCAGGCTGAAATGCAGAGTTGAGTTTTGCTGCCGGGGATGGGGCAGGGCTGAGGCTGGGGGCTGCAGGCAGGGCAGGGGACAGGACATTAGAGAAGAGGGGCTCTGGGGGGCCCCAGGGAAGCCGAGGGTCATCTTGCGCCCACAGGAACCCCATGGGCGACCCACAGCCCCTTAAGGCTGTCAGCCTGGAGGCAGGAGGTTCCCGGGCAGCCGCCCCCCAGAACAGAGGGCAGAGCCTCCCCGCAGCCCTGGCTGTGCTGACGCAGCACCCAGGGCCAAGCAGACGCCCCCTGGGTGCCCCGATGGCTGCAAGCCTGACGGGGTGGGCCAGGCTCTCTGCCCTGCCCCAGCTGTGTCCTGGCAGCTCTGACTGGGACGCCCGGGATGAAGCCCGCTGCCAGTCGGCAAAGGTCCCTCCGAGGGCCACCCACCCACGGGACCCCACCTCCCCAAGGTGCCGCCAGCCTGCACTCTGTACCCACGTGTAGCTTCCTCCTGGGGGCTCTGAGCCAGGCACCACGGTGACCTCCCCGAGAGGCCCCATGGGTGCCCTGGCCGCACGGGGGCCTGCAGTCACCCGTGACTGCATGTCCCCCATGGGCCCGGTCACTTTACAGAAAAGCCCCCCTGGGGGCACCCACACTCTTTCCCATCTCAGTCCTGACGGCTGGGGGCCACCAGGGACTCCTGCTCTCTGAGGCAGCTTGGGACAAGCCCCCTTCTCCCGAGGCTAAGATCCTGAGAGCTCCCCGCCCTCCCCAGTGCGAGGCAGGGCTCAGCAGCAAGGCTCCACCCCTGCTGAGGAGCTGGTGAACCTTGGGCCGGCGAGAAGGGCCTGAGTGGTTTATTGATGCTGATTTCAGGTGGCCGCCCCTCTCAGCTGCCGGTCAGTCATCGTTCATGTCCTGGCGACCGAGCTTGTGTCCATAAACCACAAACACCCCAGTGGGAATCCCAGTGCAGAAAGCAGGAGGCTGGCCACACAGGCCCTGCCGTGGGCCCTGCGGACGTGGACCAGACACCGGAGGAGAAAACGTCAGTCCCCGTGGAGGCTCTGGGGAGGCCAGGCAGCACCCTGCCCGTGCTCAGTGGGCACCCCGACGCTCCCCCATTTCCACAGGAACCCAGAGCCGTCCCTCCGCAACCGGCCGAGGCAGGGAACACGGGCTGCTGCCTCGGGGCGGGGGCAGCGGGACGGGACTGCTGGCCAGGGCGGCCCTCGGCAGGTCCAGCGAGACAGCCAGTCCAGGCGGCAGTCACAGGTAAACGTGGCCCCGGGTTGACACGTCCCTGGGGGGTCTCGACCTCCAGCAGCTTCGGGCCAGTGTCCATCCCAAGGTGGATGAGGACCTCCAGTGCCTGGGGCGCAGGCGGGGTGCAGACGAGGGCAGCGTGCCGCTTGGACTTCTGTGCAAAGTGCTTTCTGCTTAAGCACAGGTAAGAGTCAGCAGGAGGCCAGGCGACTCACTCCCACGGCGCCTGGAAGTGGGCAGCTGTGGCCGCGCAGGACAGCCCTGCGGGCGCCTGAGCCCGGGGGCCGGTTTGCAGGCCCCAAACTGCCTGTGTATGGATGCGGCCGGACCCCCCCAAAGGCCTCGGCCTCACTGCTCTCAGCGGGGGTGCGGGGGGGGGGGGTCTGCCCACCATGCGCTCCAAGGCGGAGGGGCACCCGGGTCCTGCAGGTCGTCTCTCCCGAGGAGCCTGGACCCCATGCGGCCTGGTTCCCCGGCCCGGCTCAGGGCCAGAGGCTGGAGTGCTGCCCCGGGTCAGTCACGCTGAGCGGCTGTGTGCGCTGAGGAAGGCCTGCGGGCAGGCAGCTCTCACTCCACATCTGTGGCTAGAGAGGGACGAGCCAGGGCCGTGTGCAGGCCTGTCCTGAGGCCTCGCTGGGCAGCGCCCAGCCTTCGTGTGGGCCCCCCCTCAGCAGCACGCGGGGCTGTGGATGGGCCGCGGGATCAGACGTTGCTCACCCGGGCCTCCACGGAGGAGACGGCAGTGGGGCCCACGTCCCTGTCCGAGGGCCGCTCGCGCCGGACGTAGCGCGGCTTCCGCACTGAAACAGGGTCAGAGACAGGCGGGATCAGAGTGGGGCCTGGGGCGGCAGGGAGGGCCTGGGGTCGTGGGCCTCCCTGGGGCTCACGGGAGTGGGGCTGGAGCAGCCACCAGGGAGGAAGCCCACCGGGCTCCAGCTCCCGGACACCTGGTGCCCCTCGGCCCGGGAGAGGGCCCGGCTCTCCCGAAACACAAAGGCACAGGTCATGTGATGCACTGCAGGGTGGATGGTATCCCCCCAACTACAAACGCGTGTCCACGCCCTAAGACCCAGAACCTGCGGGTGCAACCTTACTTGGAAAAATGGTCTCTGCAGATGTGATTATCTGATGGGCCCTAAATCCAGCGACCAGTGGCCTCGGGAGAGGGAGGGAGATACAGAGGGGAGAAGCCAGCGGAAGACGCAGCAGCGGCTGGAGGGACGCGGCCCCAAAAGCCCAGGGACACCTGGAGCCCCAGAGGCTGGGAGAGGCAGGAAGGACCCACCCCAGAGCCTCCGGAGGGAGCAGGTGGCCTCCAGAACCGTGAGAGAAGACACTTCTGTTCTCCCGAGCCCCCGGGGCTGCATACTTTGTTACGGCCGCCCCAGGAGACTGACGCAGGCACCTTGTGCTTGGACATGGTGCTGCTTTGGAGAGATCAGACAAGTGTCTCACTGGACAGGGCAGATCTCGCCTTGACCGAGGGACTTCTCTGTCCCCAAGGAGGAGGATGTCCTCACCTGTCCCCACTCCAGACCTCCACACGGTGGCAGGAACACGGTCTGGGGAAGAGGCAGGTGGCCTGTGTGATGTGACCTCTGTGCTCACAGGGTCAACTGTGACACAGCTACTGCTCAGGAGGGACCACGGGAGGGCCCCGCGCCGGCCACTGGCTCCCTGCTCAGGCAGAGCTGGGACCTGGTGGAGGGCTGAGGGCGGCAGGGCTGACCCCTGACCCGTGTTGGGAACACCCTGCCCCCCTCGACAGACACAGCATCTCAGGAATAAAAGGGAAAAGGCACGAAAGCTGTGGATGATGAAGAGGGGCTTGGCCGGCACCCCTGCAGCGGCCATGGGCCTGGCGTTTTGAAATTCCCACCAGAGACGAGGCATCCCGACAGGGCGAGGGACAGGAAAGCACTGACGCACCTGAGGACGGAGGTGGGGGAATCATCGCGGCCTTGAAAAGGGGAAAAGGCACAGTGAGAACTGGACATGGGATGGCCCCCAGCCCAGACACACAGACACCCAGACGCACACACACGGGGCCTCAGCCCGCCTATCAGGTACTTACAGCTTCGCCAGGCTGCAGGCTGGGGGCTGTAGGGGAGAGCACAGGTGTCACCTGGAGGCCACACAGCTGCCTCAGCCTGGGGGGGCCCTCAGCCTGGGCGGGGGTCCCTCAGCCTCGGGACAGGGGTCTCTCAGTCTGGGAGGGACCCTCAGCCTCTGCTGCTGGGCCCTCAGCTTGGGCAGGGGTCCACAGGCCTGAGATGGGGGTCCATCAGCTTGAGGGTTCCACAAGCCTGCAGAGGGTCCCCGGCTCCAGGCTCACTCCAGTCCCTCACTCCTGTGCCCAGTGGTGCCCTCAGCCTGCCCGGCCCCATCTCCCACCACACTCCAGTGGTGTCCTGCCAGCGCTCTGGGGCCAGCCGCCCCCACCCCCAGCTTCCCACCAGAGCAGACAAGCCGGCCTGCAGAGTGTCTGCCCCCGTCACCCTCCACACTGAGACCCCACGACATCCACCCAGAGCACTCCCAGGACGTGACCGCCCCTCTTATCCTCAGGCCCGAGAGCCACGTGACAACCCAGTCCCCTCCAGGGTGCCGCAGATGCGGCCTCGCACCGGACACCTGCATCTCGGCCCCAGCCCCGCTCCGTGCCCCCGGGCACACCCCGGCAGGAGGGGTACCTTTGTTTCTTCCATAGAAGACGTCAGGCAGCTTACTGGCACGCTTGAGGTAGAAGAATGCAGCCACGGAGAGGATGAGGCCCGAGCTGATGAGAAACGTCCCCAGGAAGAGGGAGGCTGCCACCTGGGGGCCCCCTGCAAGCGAGGTGAGGGCTGCCAGGGGTGCACACCTGGGCTCCCGCAGGGGCCAAGGGGTTCACACACAGGGGTGTGGGTCCCCCCTGCACTCAAACTGCCCAGGCCTCAGGTTCTCCAGGGCGTGGGCTGTCAAGACGTTCAGTGATCCTGGCCCCCGAGCCCCCCATCTCCTCCCTTGACACTCAGTACAGACTCGGGCCACCGTGGCCCTGGCGTGTGGATACACCCCACCTTGCCTCTCTGGAGCTGGTCAGCTGTCACCCGGGGTGGCCCTCCCAGCACCAAGATGCCTGCTGTCTTCACCTCCACAGGTTCAGGCAGGCCAGCGGGCGGATGCCAAGCTGGAGGCTCTGCGTTTAGGTGCCCGTGGGAAGCGCCTTTCTGACCCTGACACACAGGCACAAGGCCGGCCACGCTAGAGCCTCAGGAGGGACGGGTTCCAGCTACACCGCCCCAAACTTGCCAACTGGAAGCGGGCTCAACACTGGACTGCAGGGGCCTCATCTGCCACCCTCTGGTGCAAGGCCCAGGCCCACATCGCAAGAAGCCGGGGCTGTCTGGGCCCACCCTGCCCCAAACACTGCTGGTCGGCCCACGCCAGCACAAGGCCACTTGCTTCCGGTCCTGAGACTCGCAGGGAAGGCCTAAGCCATTGGTCTAGGTCAACGTGTCCTCTGCTGAAGGACCAGGATCTGGGGGGTCATGACCCCCATCACAACCCAGTCACCTCAGAAGAGGTGGCTACACCCTGGGGCAGGTCCCGTGCCGTGACTGCAGTGGTCACTGGTGGCCTGGGCACCACACCCCCGCAGCCTGGCCACTCCCTGTGGCTCGGCCAGCGTCTCAGGTACGACAGGACGCCTCGCAGCAGGAACAGGCGGGGTACCAGGGCGTCTCCCGTGTCTGCACCTGAGGACCAGGTGGTATGGAGGGTATGTCTGCCTGCCTGCAGCGTCTCAGTTCCCTCCAACACCTATGTCCTAGAAGAGCCACCGGGGACAGTGCAAGGGGACTTCAGATGCCCTCCCACCTTGGAGAACTGCACATCCTGAGCTCCCAGGGACCAAGGGGCCGGGGTGCCTCTAAGCCAGGCAAAGGGTTAAGACGTGCAGCCCATTCAGAGGCACGTGGAGGTCCACGCCAAGCGACCCCAGCCGCACCCACCCTTTTATTTACTTATTTATTTTTTGCAGTACACGGGCCTCTCACTGTTGCGGCCTCTCCCATTGCGGACCACAGGCTCCGAACGCCCAGGCTCAGCAGCCATGGCTCATGGGCCCAGCCACTCCACTGCATGTGGGATCTTCCCGGACCGGGGCACGAACCCGTGTCCCCTGCATCGGCAGGCAGACTCTCAACCACTGCGCCACCAGGGAAGCCCAGCACCCACCCTTTTAAATCAACCCCCGACCCTGACTTCAAAGCCGACCGAGCTTCCATACCGTCCGGGGTCCTGCTCCGTGGCCAGGGCTGGGTCCCAGTACAGAGCTCTTGGCTGGGGTGGAGCCTGCCCTTGACTGTGGACATGGCCCTTCCGTGGCCAGCATCGGTGATTGGGTCTGCGCTGGGAATGGCTCTGATGGTGCCCTTGTGTCCCCCCAGGACTGGTCCGGTGAGCCGAGAGACTTACCAAAACTCGGCCGCCCAGGCATCCCCGTGCTCCTGTTCATGGGGAAGTGCGCGCCCCGGGCAGCGACTGCGGGGGAACACAGCAGTCAGTGCGGCTGGCTCCATAGGCCGCCCAGACCCACGTGAGGTCCTGGATCAGGCACGGGGGCCCCGCAGAGGAACCCTGGGGAGCCAGAGATGCAGCCCAAATGGGCCGGAAATGCGACAGGGAGGTGGCCGTGGGGACAGAGCAGCCCCCACCCCACAGCTGTCCTGGGGGGCAAGAGGACTCGGGGAGAGGGCTCCTGGGAGGTGTCCACCGAGGGACAGTGGCCCAGGTGTGGGGACAACAGCGAGAACTCCCACCCTTTCCTCCAGAACGTGGAGGTGTGGACCCTTGGTGAGCAGCAGGCAGGGGGAGGGGCGGGGGGACATACAGCCTCTGCACTCGGAGCTGTTGTGAGTCCCGTTCCTGCAGCGGATGCAGCTGACGGTCCCGTCCTCGGCCCGGTGCCCGTAGCAGCCTGTGCCGGGAGACAGGAGGCTCGGCTCAAAGCAAGGCCACGCCAGCCGGCTGCCTTCAGGGAGTGCTACGCTTTGAGTCTGTAAAACCACATTTATTCCAGGACGCTAGTTCACCCACTCTGGAAGCTTGGATGGACTTCAGAACAAGAACCGCCTCCGCGGGAACTGAAGCCAGCCCTCTCTCGCACAGGCATTCCCACCGGCCCCTTGCCAGATGCCTCGGAAAGGGTTGCAGAGGCCCGGATGGGGACCCGAAACTGACAGGTGCCGAGTATACATGCTGGAGGGGACGAGAGACGAGCCCCACCTCCCACATCCACCAGGGGCTGCAGCGCACTCCCACTCGGCCGCCACGAGGGACAAGGGCCGTCTGCGCCAGTGTGCTGCCGCCTGCGCCCGCCCCCGCCCCCGGGCGGCCCAAGCACACTCGACCCGCGTTCCTGCCCTGCCCAACGCCGTGGCCAGCGGCCTCCCCACAGCCTGCGGCCCGCCCTGGGGCTGGGAGCGGTCCAGCGCTTGCCAGCCGGCGGTCTGCAGGCAGTCCACCTGGCCCACTGCGCCCTTTAAGGGCAGAGATTGCGTCTTACACCTTTATTTCTTCTCAACACCCCGGCACGTAGCACGGGCTGAGAGAACGTACTGGAGAAATACTGATTGCAGGTGCTGGAGGCCGGCACAGACTTGACCAGCACGCAGTCTGCACACAAACGGGTCCCCTCAGAGGAAGGCCTTCCTGCTGTGACGCCAAGCAGATGGCAGGGTCTGAAGAGTGACGGGGGCGCACGGGCTGAGCGCCGTGCCAGGAGGCCACGTCAGACCCAACGTGGAATCATACAAGTATCAGGAACAGGCCTTCGTTTCTCGTAAGACCAGGGCTTCTCTTCTGAAGTAGTTGGGCTCTTTCCCTTCACTCGGCATTTCTTGGGAGGGGCTGACCTCTGGGGGGGCTGATCGAGGAGGCCTAGGAACATGGGGTCCTGGGTACAGACCTGTCGCCAAGGCAACGATTCTCCCGAGAGCTCCCTCCGCCAGCCCCAAGGTACCTGGGCTCCTTGGTGAAGCCGCCAGGGCTGCTGGCCACAAGGAGGCCCTGCGCTGTGTGTACAGGAACAAAGCACAGCTGGGGGCCAGGCCCAGTAACCAGATCTAAGGAGCGAAGGTTGACTTTGCTGAGCCCTAAAGCCCCTTGAAAAGCAGCGCAGGGCCTGGCTCACTGGGTTCCCTGCCTTGCCCAGTGAGTAAGGAAGGTCACCGCCCGGCAGGGCCAGGGACCTCAGGAAGAGAGGAATTCACCCAAACCTAGAGGTACTGCAGGCAAAGTCTGGTGCTGAGTCCTTGGCTTGGCTTCCTGGACTCAAGAGGCCCTGGGAAAAGGCCAGCAAAGCAGACTTAAAAAGAGCCTGTGTGGTCAGTCGCTGTTGTGGCTAAATTTCCTTCAACAATCAGGCCAAGTTTAGTGAGGCTAGGCTTATTTGTAAGACAATTAGTGTCATTGTGACTCTCTTTGGTAGAAAGCGGGCTGGCTGCGGAGAGAAGTGACCTTTCAGTAGGAAACTATGATCTGCCTGATGGAGAAGATTCCAGTCCTGACCTGGGCCTCGAGGCCCAGCTGCCTGTAAACTGGACCGGGTGCTGAAATCTCCCAGTCTCCCCCACTGTCTGGCTCTGACTCTCCATACTCACGTTTCCACTTCTCTCCCACCCTTCTGACCTGGTATCACAAGGACCAGAACTGCCGTTTCCCAAAGCCCTGCAAACTGATGTGAACTTCAGGCAGTCACCTCGACAGGTTGCGGCAATGGCGGGCCACTGGGAAAGTTCCTGAGAGACTAGGGCTGCGTCGAGGGTCTCCACGCTGTCCCCGCCCCACCTACTGCCCACACACAGAGGTTTCACTGGTGGGAGCCCACCCACAATCCTCCTCCTGAGCTGAGTCTGATGGGACGGGCTGTCCCAGGACTGAGGGTCAGCGAGACACGGGAGCTGGTGCTTATCTGGTTCCTTTCTGCTCGCTCCATCTGTGTCCCCTCCCCTTTGCCGACCTCCTATCCCACAACTTCTAACCCAAATCTCTCCACAGCTACCAACTTGGCTTTTAATATGTGAAACTTTCTGAAGGTAAAGTCTCAAGTGGGGAGGAGACAAACCCCATATGCGAGCTGCCCCCCGCCCCCCAACCAGGAGAAGACGGGAGTCAGGAGACCATGTTACAATCATCCCCGTCTCCCTTCGGCTGCCCCAGTGTTTCAGCCACTTGCCCACAATCGCCTCCTGTTCAACCTGCTGTGTAAGCGCTGATTCTGCCACTTACTTGGGACTCCACTTCCTCCCATGTCCTGTAAAACCTGTACACGTTTCTGTACTTTGCTGCTCCTGTCTTACGTCAGCTTATCTCAGGGCAGCTGAAACTCCCTGCGAGGGAAGAGGCAGTCTTACCTGCCCCCACCCCGCAGGCCTGGAGCCACCGTGTCCTCCTGGGGTCCTGCCCCCACCTCCCAGGACAAGGCCCCATCACGCTCGCTGCCTCTGCCCACCCCTCTGGCCCCTCCTTCCCGAGGCCATCTAGGCTGGCTCATGCCAAAGCTCACCTGGGCCACACAGGTTAGTGCCTGGGCAGGTGGCGTTGGTGTCCACCACGTCCACACAACACTTGGGCTGCTGGCCCTAGAGGGGAGATAGTGGTGAGTTTCCAGACCCTGCGGCCGGGCAGCTTGTGCGGGCCAGGCCCAGGGCGATATCCGCAGAGGGGCTCCCGGCAAGCTCACCCCAACACCTGGGGCTCTGGCCTCTTGTAGTCAGCGTCCGGTGACTGTGCCTCGCTGACCCAGAGCAGGGTGAGGACGCACGGCCACACCGCACAGACGCTCCCTGGGACAGCACTTGGTGTCCGGCGAGCGTTTGGTGACTGAACCAACAACCGAAGTGTTGGGCTGGGACCTGCCAGGGCACATTCCGTGGCACCTGGACTCCCAAAGGCAGGAATCCCTCGGGGCCCACCCAGAGATTCTGTTGGGGGTGGGCTGGAGCAGCCTGGTGGGCAGGGGGTGGTCCTCTCCTCCACTGCCCGCCCACCCTCCCCTTGGGGCCTCCCTGCAGCCCTTTCTTTTCTCACGGGGGTCTCCTGGGTCATGGGAAGAGCCGCCACCTCTCGCCTTGTGGGCCACAGGTGGGCACAGGGCAGGCATTTCAACCGTGAAGTTATTTATATTAGTCGCCACTTGCAGCTGGTGGCTTTGAAAATCAAAAGATGAAGCTGCTAAGAAAGGAAGCACATGTGTTTCTGGGCAGTGGTGAAACAGGAAGATAACTCCAGGCCCCCTCGGCCTCCCTACTGAGAGGCCTGTGCAGCCCTCACAGCGCGTCTGCCCGCGCTCCCGACCAAACAGCCCACATTCCTGGACACTTCTGTGATGCTTCTGCAAGTCTACAGGCACCTCCATCGGGGGTCCAGCTCGGCCCCCACAGAGGAAAGGCCAGGCCCACGCGCAGGAGTGGGCGCTGCGGGCACTGCACTCACAGACCAGGCGGCGGCAGGGGCCTCAGGGGGCGTCCGGGCAGCTCCGCTCCGTGCGCTCAGTCCAGCCGAGCTGGTTTCCCAGGACTGGCACGCTGTGATTTGCAAGGGGCACCTCAGGGCGGCTGAGGAATGATGGGCGCACCCTGGACTCCAGGGGGCCAAGGCCAAGCCCGAGGGGGAGGCCTGGCCGTCCTGTCCCACCCAACCCGGCAGGGGCAGAGTGGCTGGAAGGCTCACCATCCTGGAGGACGAGCAGCTGGGTGTGTGCACACATGGCCGGGCACCTCCAGAAACCACAGCCTGGCACACCTGTGTCACCGGCTTGGGAGAGCCATGACCTGGCCGAGTCTGAGCCTGAAGTGGGCGTCTCTGTCCGCCCCACTAGCTGTGGCCAGTGCCAGTGGGGGCAGCTCTGTGGAGACCCTATTTCAGCTCCAGAAAGAGGTCTAGTTGGGCAGAGGGAAAGGAGGTTCTAGCAGGCAGAGTGGAGCGGGTGCCAGAGGCGGGGCTGTGCGTCTGCTGCCCGCCCAGAGGCACAGGCCCCTCTGACCCTGGCAGTGGGCACAGCCAGCATCTCGGGGGCCGGGACAAGGGTGGCACCTAGAGGTGGAAGGGCGAGCCCCTGGGTGAAGAGCCCATGAGCCACGTGCTGGGTGCTCACCGCACTTCCTGAGGATCTACTGGCAACTTCCACCAGGAGGCTGGCCAGGAGGACGGCGCGCTGGAGCGCCATGTCCCGGAGCTCAGGGTCTGCGAGAGAGAGGGGTGCCGTGTGGCCACAGGCGACGCCTGGCAGGGCAGGGCACCGGGCGGGGGCCAGGGCGCAGGATGCTTACCTGGCCCTCCTGGAGCCCGGCAGACCCTCGGTCCGGGGCCTGCAAATCGAGGTGGATAGGTGAGGCCATGCTGCTGGTCAAGCGCAGCCAAACCACGCCCGGGGCTCGGGGTCCAACTGGACTTTTCATCAGGAACCCCCATGGCTCGGCCCACCCGGACCAGGATCTGATGGACTCACTCCCTCCTCCGCCAGTTTCCCACCGTTCGCTGATGCTTCCAGGAAGAAGGACTGAGCAGAGAGGGTCTGGGTGAGCCAGTCCTGCCCCAGAGCTCGGACGGCCCTCCCACCCGCCATCTCATCCTGTCCTCATAAGACCCGAATTCGATTTCCAGTATTTCCACCCAGAGACGGAATGGCAAGGGTACCTCTGGGGCGGCCAGGCTGGTCAGGACCCCTCGGTCTTAACAGTTTTGTGCCGTTGGCCCTGTTGTCATCACGGGAGGGTGTGTGGGAAACACCCAGCTGGGGCACTAAAAGCCATAACACAGGCAGTACTGGGTGCAGGTGCCTCTGGCGGGTGATGGATCCAGAGAGCAAACAGACTGCAAGTAAACTTCCTAACGCTAAAGCCACACGAAACGCGACAGCCCACGCGATTCAGCGCTCACGGTGCCACACTTCTAACGCAACCAGGGAAACACGCTGGCCTGCACAACCCCGGAAGTAAATCGTGAGTCGGGTTTTTATTCTGAAAGGTGGGAACTACAATTATAATCTGTCCCAAACACATAAAAGTCACCTCTAAAAACACTTTTTTCTTAACAAAAACAGCTGCAGAGTGGAGCTGCGCATGAGGGGGGCTGGTTCCGGTTCCACAGAGGGCGCGCTTGGGGCTGGGGGGCGAGAAGCCCCTCCGCCCACTGGCCCAGGGCCTGGGGGTCCCGGGCTGGGGTCTGTCCTGCCATTCGCTCTGTGCCGCCTTTAGTCCAGGCTGATGGAGCAGACGCCGCCCCCCACGTCAAGTCCCCCCGTTAAAAACACCTGCTCTTGGGCTTCCCTGGTGGCACAGTGGTTGGGAGTCCGCCTGCCGATGCAGGGGACACGGGTTCGTGCTCTGGTCCAGGAGGATCCCACATGCCGTGGAGCGGCTGGGCCTGTGAGCCATGGCCACTGAGCCTGCGCGTCCGGAGCTTGTGCTCCGCGATGGGAGAGGCCACAACGGTGAGAGGCCCGCGTACCGCAAAAACAAAAACAAAAACAAAAAGAACACCTGCTCTTTCCTGCGGCACCATCCCCTTTCTAGAATTTGAAATCCCCTCAGGTGGCAACTAGTGGTGTCACAGCCGCATTGACACCTTTGATTCAGGAATCAGGTCTCAGTCGACACCTCTGTCTGCTACTCAGTGGACACGACTGAGTACGGTGTCCACACCGTGCGGCCCCTCCACGGCCCCCGCCTGCCCGGCCAAGCCCTGCCGCTGCATGTGGACGGCGTCTTCTGGAATTTCAGAACGGACCACACTGTCCGCGCACCTTGTGTCGGGCTCCTGCCCTTCAGCATGGCCACAGCGATCTTCAGATTCCTCCATACTTTGCCCTCTCGTGGCTGAGTGGCATCCACTGCAAGGACACTTCCCTTGCCCGCTGCCTGCTGATGGCCATGTGGCTTTTTCCACATTTTGGTGGCTAACGCTGCTGGGGACGTTCTTGGGCCCGTTCCTGCACAGTCGCTTGCTTTCCTTCCTCTTGGGTAAATACTTGGAAGCACCAGGTCAAGGGGACTCTCTGGGAAGCTGCCCTGCTGTTCTCGGGCAGCGGCTCCGTGTGCAGTGGGCGGCTCACCTGCTCTGGCCCTGCCAGCTAGTGGCCTCGCACCGGTGGGCGGGCAGCGGTTCTCCTGCTGTTCCAACCTGCGTTTCCCTGGTAACTAGCGACAGTCAGCACCTCTGTCCTGCTTGTCAGCCATTCACACATCTTACATCTCTCATAATGTGTCTATTCACATCTTTGGGCCACGCTGTTTGGCTGGGTCATCTGTCTATTATTATGTGCTAACTCTTCATGTATTTTGTCAGATATATGTACTGTAAATATTTTCTCCCATTTTGTGACTTGTCTTTTCATTTTCTAATGGGTATCTTTAGAAGAACAAATGTTTTCATTTTGATAAAATCGAATGCATCCATTTTTTCTTTTATGGTTCTTGCTTTTTGCGTCCTAAGGAATCTCTGCCTTGACCTCAGGGTCATAAGGATTTCCTGTGTTTTCTCTGAGTTACTTTTGTGTCATGGTGTGAAGTAAAGATCAAGTTCATTTTTCTTCCCTATGTATATCCAGTTGTTGTAGCACCATGTGTTAAAAAGGCTTTCCTTTTCATATTAAATTATCTTGACATCTTTGTTGAAAATCAATTGTCTGTGTGTGGGTCTACTTCTGGACTTCCTATTCTGTTCCATTCATCTGTGTGTCACCAGTACCAACTACTGAAGCTTTACAGAAAGTCTGAAGTCAGGCAGAGTGAAGCCCTGCTTTGTGTAATTGCTTTGGCAATTCCAGGTCACCTGCATTTCCATGTTTTAGGATCATCTTGTCAATTACTACAAAAAGCCTTCTGGAATCTTGACTGGGATAACTGACATTTTAACAGTATTGAGTCTTCTAATCTACAAACATGCTCTCTCTCCATTTCTTCAAGTTGTCTTTATTTTTTAAAATATTTATTTGGCTGCGCCGGGTCTTAGTTGTGGCACGCGGGATCTTTTTTTAGTTGCGGCATGTGGGACGAGTTCCCTGACCAGGAATTGAACCCGGGCCCCCTGCACTGGGAGCACAGAGTCTTAGCCACTGGACCACCAGGGAAGTCCCTTCAAGTTGTCTTTCTCTCAGCAATGTTCTGTGGCTTTCAGTGAAGAGGCGCTCTTACACATCTTTTGTTAAACATATTACTAAATATTTTGTCTTTGGGTATTATTGTAAATATAATTAACTCTCTAATTTTTTTTTCTTTCTTTTTTTTGAACAACACTTGAATGACCTTTAACGTGCTTATAACAAATCACTTTACAAAAAGCACGAACACTTTTTAAAACATAACTTTGGGGACTTCCCTGGTGGCGCAGTAGTTAAGAATCTGCCTGCCAATGCAGGGGACACAGGTTCGAGCCCTGGTCTGGGAAGATCCCACATGCCGCGGAGCAACTAAGCCCGTGAGCCGCAACTGCTGAGCCCGCATGCTGCAACTACTGAAGCCCACACGCCTAGAGCCTGTGCTCTGCAACAAGAGAAGCCACCGCAGTGAGAAGCCCACACATCACAACAAAGAGTAGCCCCTTCTCGCCGCAACTAGAGAAAGCCCACACGCGGCAATGAAGACCCAACACAGCCAAAAATAAACAAATTAATCTTTTTAAAAAGTAACTTTGGACACTACACAAATTAATATAATAACAACACAGTCACACGGTCTGATCCTCTAAACTGGACTTTAGGAATCTCTGAGCAATTTACTAGAATTCTAAATGTTCATCCAATGAGCCTAGGTGTGTTTCTACAGATCTGAATGTTGCTTTGAGAACAGGTGCTCAAAGACGAGTTCCCTCTGTCAATCTCCACAGTTTTCCAAGGTCAAGTCACCTGTGAACCCATCTGCAACCTCACTCCTTAAAAGTGTCCTATGAAATAAACCAGCAGGAAGTACTGGGCAGAAACTGATTCCCAGGAGACATATGGATAAGCAAGTCAAACATGAAACATTCTATTTGAAAGAGAAAAAAAGCAAAGAAAGATGCACCAATACACGTCGTTCAAGGAACAGAAGTTTCTACTAAAAGGCAGAAGTTGCACAGCAGCAGTTACGACTTTTAATGGTATTTTGTTACATGGGAAGACATATCCTGCCATATACCTTGCAGGGAAACTTTCAAGAGGGGTCATGCCTAATCTACCCAATAAACTTAAAAATGGCCAAATCTGAAACTCACCAAGCCATTTTGCAGATGGGGAGCAGGGCCACAGGCGTTAGGTGCCAGCATTTATGGCCATCAGGAGTCAGCGTTTTATTCACTAGCCCCTGGCTGAAGCACTCTACCCTTTACTAAAGGACTTCATCCTCTTGCTAAAAACCCACGCCATCAAATGTCCCCCTGTTCTAACCACAAAGTGGTCTGCAACGTAAGCCACCTGCTCCTCTGTTTTCCTTGAGGCCAGATTATCACCGGCCAGGACTTCTGTATAAGGACCTTCCCCACGCTTGAAGTGGTAATTAAGTCAACCGCAGGCCAAGCTCTTTAACGTTTTCTCTGTCGGGATTACTTCTCTGCCCCGGACGGGCACCTGCTCTGCACCTCTCGGGCTGGGCAGCCCCGGATGTGCTAACTGTCCTAACAGAGGTATGTCCACAGGGTAACCTGAGCCAATGCTGACTGTCATGGTGACGTGACATCAGAAAGTTTGAGAAGCTTAAAAGTTTGAAAAGGTTAAAACGGTCAAGTTCAGAGTAACACTGGCAGACAGGGAGGAAAAGAGCGTGCGAAAAGATGGTCTAATTCACCTGCGTGAGTCGATCACACTTGGTAAGGCGGTGGGACTAGAAGTGAAGAACGGAGAGGAACACTGAGGGGAAAGAGACCACAATGGAAAGCAACGGTAACTCAAGGTCAGAGGAACAGAAACACCTCAGTCTGTGCTCCTGCAAAATATACACAGTGATCTGCCAACTCTCATGCTTAATACGGTGTGTTGCCTCTGGAGTCCGTAGGAGGAAGCGGTGAAGGGCGCAACATTTCAGAGGTTTTCCGGGGTAATTTCAAGCTCTGTAGCCCCAGCTCTCAGACAGCGGCAGTCTGATTCTACTATGTCTTGTCCTCCTCTTGAACTTTGTCCACGTGTCCCGCTTCTGGTGGTCCCTCCTCCTTCTTGCTTTTATTCAGCGTGGCTGGTGCGGACCTCCGCCAGACCCTCGCAGCAGCAGCGTCCCACCCCCACCGGCCCCTGCCGCCCGGGGACTGAGCCGTTCACTGGCTCGCAGTTCCCCCTTTCCAGACTCCCAGGGGGCTGCGGTGGCCTCTAATTGCATTTCATAACGGTTTGCTGTTAGTATACAAAAATACAAGTAAAATTTGCATATTAACCTGGAGTTCTGAGATTTTGCTAAATTCACTTAATAGTTCTAGCAGTTTTTCACAGATTTCTTAGTGTCTTCTATATAATCATGTCCTATGCAAATAAATACAGCTGTGCACTACTTTTCTTAGAAACTCGTTTTAGGGCACAGCAGCTGGTCTTTGTTAGAGAATATGCACTTAGAAGGGATTTGTGCTCTGCTTCTGATGGGTGTGGCTTTCCACAAATATCAATCAGGTCAAGATGCTTGGGAGCACTGTTCAGATCCTCTATGTCTTTACTGATTTCTTTAGGTCTTTTGTTCTAATACCTGGTGAGAGAAAGATGCTAAAATTGCCTACTATGATTGCTTATTACTCCCTTTATTGGGTGCATTCATAATTGATGTTTTCCTGATGAAACAACCTCTTTATTATTAGAATTTCCTCGTTCTCTTTAGTAATACTCCATATTGTGAGTCTACCTTATCTGATATTAATATAGCCACTCCAGCCTTCTTACGCTATTTGTATACATACGCATTTTGCATTCACTTATTTTCAACCTGTGTTTTTGATATTTAAAGTGAATCTCCCATAGACAGCATGTAGAGGGTCTTGCTTATTTACGCATTCTGATAATCTCTACCTTTTAAGTGGAGAGTTTAGTCCATTAACATTTAATGTAATTATCACTGTGGTTAGACTTAGGTCTACCATTTTATTATTTTTGTACTTGTTCCTTGGTTTTAATACATAAAAGACTTAATTTTTTTAGAGCAGTTTTGGGTTCACAGCTAAACTGAGCAGGAAGTAAGATAATTCCCATACACCCCCTGCCCCCACACAAGCAGAGCCTCCCCCACTGTCAACATCCTGCCCCAGATAGGTACTCTGATGAACTTACACTGACACATCACTGTTGCCTCAAGTCCATATTTACATCAGGCTCACTCCTGATGCTGGGCATTGGCAAATGTATAATGACGCTATGGTTGGATTTAAGGCTACCGTTTTATTATTTGTTTTCTGCTGTCTCTCTGGTGTTTTATTTCTCTGTTCTCTCTTTCCTGTTTTCTCTTATATTATTTGAATATTTTTAAAAATCCCCTGTCAATTTATCTTTTGGTTCTTCAGTTATGAGTCTCTGCATTATTTTTATGGTTATTGCTCTAGGACTGCAACACACATACCCACTGTTTCACAGCTTACTTAGAATCAATACTGCAGCACTTCATGTAAAGGCAGAACCTGCGGGTCCACAGATCCCCTTCACTGTTCCTTATGCTACAGTTATCATACGTATTTCATCTGTATGCATTACAAACCCAAGACATGTTCTGATTTTTTCTTTAAATACGTATTTTAAAGAAAACGTTCCCCCCAGATATTTACCCTTTTTGATGCTCATCACTCACTCATAAAGACCTGAGTTTCACTCTGGTATCATTTTCCTTCAGCCTGGAAAGACTTTCTTTAGCATGTCTGGCAGTACACAGATGATGGCAACAAATTCCATCAGTTTTCCTTCTTCTGAAAACATCTGTATTTAACACACACTCCTGGAGGGTTGACTATCTTTCTTCCAGAACTTTATAGATGCAACTCCACTTGCCTTCTGATGATAAGTTCCTAGTCTTTGTGATGCTGTGTGTATGCAGTCTTGTTTTTCTCTGGCTGCCGTCAAGATTTTTAAAGTTAATCTTAAAGTTTTCAGTAATTTGAAAATGATGTGCCTAGGTATGGTTTTAGTCATATTCATCCTGTTTGGGACTCACTGAGCTTCTGAAATCTATAAATTTACGTTTTTCACCATATTTGGAAAGAGTCTGATCATTGTTCTTCAAGTACTTCTCCTGCCCCACTGTGTCTCTCGCCTCCCCTCTGGGCTCCATAGTTACGCTGCAGTGAGACACTTCACACTGCCCCATGAGTCCCTAAGGCTCTTCATGCTTTTCCCTCAATCATTTCCCCAGTTTTTCTTCAGACCAGATGATTTCTACTGATTTGTCTTTGAAGTCTGACTACTTCCTGTCATTTCCATTCTATTATGCCCATTCAGTGAATTTTTTATTTCAGGTGTTTATTTTCCAGTTCTAAAGTTTCCAACTGGCTTGTTTTGAAAAATATTTTCTACTCCTCTACCGAGATTTCCTATGTTTCTGTTCATTATGAGTGCATTTTCCTTCACCTCACTGAGCACAGTTACTAAGCCAGCTGTGAGGTGCTTGTTTGACTATCCAACACCTGGGTCATAACACGATTGGCGCCTGTGGACTGTCTTTTCCCTGAGGATGGTTCACATCCCCCTGGCTCTTTGTATGTTGAGTACTTTCAGATTGTAACATGTATATTGCAAATGTTATGTTGTAGAGACTCTGAATTCCATTATATTGCTCTGAAGAGAGTTTATGGTTTTGCTTTAGCAGGCGATTAATCTCATTAGATTCAAACTGCAAACTGTGTTGCTGTCGATTTTGTGGGAAGCGGTGGCCTCGCTCTCACTCCAGGTGGCTTCTCCCCATGCCCTGTGTGTGTGCACGGTTCAAGGCTTGGACAGAAATCTGAGCAGAGTTTATTCGCAGAATTCCTCGTTCCAGGATTTCTCCCCAGCAGCTGTGGATACCAGCTCCTCCCCTTAGTCTAACGAGGAAGCGCACGGTCTTTCCACCCAGAGTTTTAGCCACCACACCACCCCTGCAGTGACTGTGCAGCCCTCAGAGGGAAGATGTGCAAACAAGAGACACACTGTGTGCCGGCCCTGCCTCTAAGTCTAAGCTGCCCTCAGGATCTGCCTGCTGTCCCCTCTTCCAGAGTCCTCAGGTAGCTGCTTTTCTATCTTGTCCAGGGCTGATAATTGCCATCTACGGGAGAGTCATTTGTTGGAGCTGATTCTTCTATGCCGGAAATGACTCTACTGCATGGCTTTTCTATTCAGAAACCCAATGGTAGGCACAGAGGTCAGCAACAGGGCACTCGGAGAGAACTGCAGTGCCACCAGAGCCTCATCTCCACTGGGCAGGAGTCGGCCTCAGGGAAGCAAATGGGGATGGATGCTAAAACACTCTTCTCGGTTAACAACATGAATCCAGTTGCAAAAGGATAAATTTAAGATAATAAGTTAGGGCTTCCCTGGTGGCGCAGTGGTTGAGAGTCCGCCTGCCGATGCACGGGACACGGGTTCGTGCCCCGGTCTGGGAGGATCCCACATGCCGCGGAGCGGCTGGGCCCGTGAGCCATGGCCTCTGAGCCTGCGTGTCCAGAGCCTGTGCTCCGCAGCGGGAGAGGCCACAGCAGTGAGAGGCCCACGTACCGCAAAAAAAAAAAAAAAAGTTATACTTAACATTATTTTAGTAGCCCTTTTCATCTCTAAAACATTCCCCAAAGAATGATCAAATTAATAATCTGAGGTTTATTCTCCTATGAAAAGTAATTTCACACCTTAGAGGTTTGTCACATACACAGCTAGGGCCGGACTTTCATGCCCATGTTGGTTTGCGAAGGATGAAAAAGTCTCTTTTTGCTGCAGATCCTGGATCTCCAAGGGATGTGAACCTACTCACTGTGTAACAACAGCAAGAACAGCAATTATATAGCACTTGCTGTGTGCCAAGCACCACTCTGAGTTATTCATTCATATTAACTCATTTTACCCTCCCAGCAATGCCTATTATCGACCCCCCTTTTTTTTAAATTAATTTATTTTATTTTATTATTTATTTTTGGCTGAGTTGGGTCTTCGTTGCTGTGCACGGGCTTTCTCTAGTTGCAGCGAGAGGAGGCTACTCTTCGTTGCGGTGCGAGGGCTTCTCATTGTGGTGGCTTCTCTTGTTGCGGAGCACAGGCTGTAAGCATGCGGGCTTCAGTAGTTGTGGCACACAGGCTCAGTAGTTGTGGCTCACAGGCTCTAGAGCGCAGGCTCAGTAGTTGTGGTGCACGGGCTTAGTTGCTCCGCAGCATGTGGGATCTTCCCGGACCAGGGCTTGAACCCGTGTCCCCTGCATTGGCAGGTGGATTCTTAACCACTGCGCCACCAGGGAAGTCCCTGGACCCCTTGTAAGAGGAGAAAACAGGCTTGCACAAGATCACACAGCAAGTACATGGCACAGCGAGTACACGGCAGGGTGAGGACTGGCCAGGCCCCTGGCTCCAGAGCCTCTACTTACCCCCCACACTGACCTGGGGTCTGAGGGTTTTCTACAGGCGCCAGTGGGTACTGCTTGTTTTACAACGTTCAACTAATACATTTAGCATGTCAAGCCAAGTACGGTGCAGTTCTACAGAAATTCTCTCTTTTTTTTTTTTGGCTGCACTGGGAGGCTTGTGGGATTTTAGTTCCCCGACCAGGGATTGAACCCGGGCCCTCAGCAGTGAGAGCACAAAGTCCTAACCACTGGACCCAGAAATTCTCAATTTAGTAAACAAAGGCATCCAAGACCTTAACAATTAAATGTAATACACCTCTAACTATTTTTAAAGACTATTAGCTAAAGTAAAGATGAAAACTGTGTTGTAGAATTTTCTAGCACAAGAACTAAAATATATGCGGCCAAGAGCACTAGAAGTAGAAGGTGGTCACTGGGACCCTCTGTACTGTTTGTGAAGTACAGGATTAACTTTTAAGGTAGACCATGATAAATTAAACACACATATTTAATCTCTATAGGAACCACTATAAAATAACACAAAAGGGCAGAACTAAGAAGTCAATAAAGGACATAAAACAGAATTTTAAAAACTTGATTCACCAAAAAAAGAAAAAAGGGAGGAAAGGAGAAACAGATGGAAAAACAGAAATCAAACATCAAGATGGTAGATTTAAACCCAAGCACTCTAATAACCGCACTAAATGTAAACAGACTAAAGACTCCATCAAAAAGCAGAGATTAGCATCACTGATCATTAGAGAAATGCAGCAAATATACTACTCCACACCCATGAGGATGGCTACTATCAAAAAAACAGAAACAACTGGGACTTCACTAGTGGTCCAGTAGCTAAGACTCCATGCTCCCAATGCAGGGGGCCTGGGTTCGATCCCTGGTCAGGGAACTAGATCCCACATGCCACAACTAAGACCCGGCACAGCCAAATAAAATAAATAAATAAATAAATATTTTAAAAAGAACCAACCCAGAAACAATGAACGTGGAGAAATCTGAACCCCTGTCTGCTGCTGGTGGAAATGTAAAGCGGTGCAGCATTACCATATGATTCAGCAATTCCACTTCTGATTATATACTCAGAAGAACCAAAAACAGGGTCGTTAAGAGATATTTGTACACCAGTGTCCACAGCAGCATTATTCACAACAGCCAAGAAAGAAAAAAGTGGAAGCAACCCAAATACCCATTGACCAATGAGTGAATAAACAAGATGTGGTCCATCCATACAATGGAATGTTATTCAGCCTTAAAAAGGAGGAATTCTGACACCTGCTACAACATGGGTGACATTACACTAAGTGAAATAAGCCAGGCACAAGAGGACAAATAATGTATGATTCCACTTACATGAGGTCCCCTGGGTCGTCAAATCCATAGAGACAAAATGTAGGAGGGTGGGTGCCAAGGCTGGGAAGGGGACGGCAGTTAGCGTTTAATGGGGACAGAGTTTCAGTTTGAGAAGATGAGAAAGTTCCAGAGGCGGGTGGTGGTAAGTGTTGTACAACATCATAAATACACTTAATGCTACAGGCTATATATTTTTAAATGGTTAAAATGGTAAATTTCATGTTATGTATATCTCACTACAATAAAAAAATCTGGAAAAAGTGAAATTACATAATGCATATAAAGTGCCTCAATAAATGGTAGTTATTATAGTTATTTTTTTGAAAAGTAGAGATCGTCAGATTGGATAAAAAGCAAGACCAAATGATATGCACTTTATAACAGACAAGCTTTATACATAAAGACACAGAACACTGAAAGCACAGGATGGGAAAGATAGACTATGCAATTACTGAGCACAGGAACACTCATGCAGATATACTGATAGCAGACAAAGTAGACTTCGATCTTTCACAACAATAACAGCGTAAATTCATCAGGAAGATAAATCAATCGTCTTGGATTGATTTGTATGCACTGAATAAAACCTTGCAAATACATGAAGTTGCGAGAACTAAAAGGAAAAAGACAAATCCACAAATGTGATTGGAAACTTGAATACCCCTCTTTCAATAACTGATTGAACAAGTAGACAAAAAAAAAAAAAGAGTAAGGATATAAAAGATTTGGGCAGGGCTTCCCTGGTGGCGCGGTGGTTGGGAGTCCGCCTACCGATGCAGGGGACGCGGGTTCGTGCCCCGGTCCGGGAAGATCCCACGTGCCGCGGAGCGGCTGGGCCCGTGAGCCATGGCTGCTGAGCCTGCGCGTCTGGATCCTGTGCTCCGCAACGGGAGAGGCCACAACCATGAGAGGCCTGCGTACCGCCAAAAAAAAAAAAAAAAAAAAGGATTTGGGCAATATTTGACTCAACTGACAATTACAGAATATGACACTCAAAAAAAGTGTAATACACACTCTTCTTAACTGCAAACAAAATATTCACTAACAGACCGTATGCTTGACCATAAAACAAGTATCAACAAATTCAAAGGGTGAAAATCATACAGAGAATATTCTCTGACTAAATGGAATTATATTAGAAATCAGTAACAAAAGATATTTAGAAAATCTCCACATACTTGTAAATTAAACAACAGACTTCTAAATAACTCATGGATCAAACACTGGATATTTTAAAATATTTTTAACAGAAAGATAAAGTGCGACCTATCAGATTTTGTGTAGGAAACTAAAGCAGCGCTTAGAAAAAATTTTATAGTTTTTAATGGCTGTATAAGAGATGAAGACAAGTGTGAAATCACTGATCTGTGCTTCCATCTTAAGAAGACAGAAAAACGAGAGTGAATTCAACCGTATTAGGCAGATGAAAGGAAATAATTTGAATTAAGATGAAAGGAAAGAAATTGAATTAATATTTGTAAAACTTCCCACAAAGAAAACAGTGAACCCAGACAGCTTCACTAGTGAAGTCTACCAAAAAACTAAGGAAGAACTAATACCAATACTAAACAAAGTCCTTCAGAAAACAAAGGGGAAGGGAACCTGTCCTAGCTCGTTTATAAGGCCAGCAAGCAAGACTCAAACATAGGCCAGCATAATCCCGACAGAAATCCAGACAAGGACATTACGAGGGAAAAAATGCAGACTGACATCCCTCATGAATACAGACCCCAAACTGTAACAAAACATTAGCAAACTGCATTCAGTAAAACACAGAAAGGTGACAGAACACGACCAAATGAGTTTCTTCCAGGAACATAAGATTAACTTAACGTAGGACTTCCCTGGTGGTCCAGTGGAGAAGAATCTGCCTTCCAACGCAGGGGACACGGATTCAATCCCTGGTTGGGGAACTAAGATCCCACATGCTGCGGGGCAACTAAGACCCAACGCAGCCAAAAACAAAATTTAAAAATAAATAAATAAACATTTTTTTAAAAGTCTTTGTAACTTCGGGGAAAAAAAAAAGATTGACCTAACATACAAAAACCAGTCAATGCAATCAACCACTTTAATAGATTAAAGAGGAAAAAAACCATGTCACAATCTCAGCAGATGCAAAACGAGCATTTGACAAAATTTCAGGCCCATTCACGATAACCCTCAGCAAACTGCAAACAGGAGACACCCTCAGCGTGAGGCAGGGCATCTCCAAAAACCCCACAGCTGATGCCATAGCAGCAGTGAAGAGGCCAAGGCCACCCAGCCTTAGCCGGTCTAGTCAACACTGTCCTGTGGCTCAAGCCAGTGACGACAGAAAACAAAGCAAAAGCCACAAGGTTAGAAAGAGGAGTGATCGTGCCTCTGTACACACGGCATGGCTGTTCACATGGAAAATCCTAGGAAATCTTAAAAACCTACTATAATTTGTAGGTGAGGTCAGCAATGTTGCAAGAATATAAAGTCAATATGCAAAAGGCACTGTCATTTCTGTATACTAGCAACATGTAATTGGAAAGTGAAACTTAAATATCATTTACAACGGCACTCAAAACAGTCTGTTTGTGGGGATAAACTTAATAAAAGATGTGTGAGACCTGGACACAGAGAAAGATAAAACTGCTGAGACTTGTTCAAGGTCCACATAATGGAAAGACATACAATACTGGTACATATGTATCAACATGAACACACACACATATATGTGTGTATCTCCATTCATCCATGTGAATGGATTAGAGGACTCAATATTACTAAGATTGATTTCTCCCCAGATTGACCCAGACACAATCATAATCACAATCAAAGATAATCACAATCAAAATTACAGCAGGTTTTTTTTTTTTTTGAGGAACTGACAACCTGATTCTGAAATGTATATGAAAATACAAAGAACCTAGAATAGCCAGAGCAATTTTAAAAAAAAGAACAAGTGGGACTTCCCTGGTGGTCCAGTGGTTAAGACTCCAAGCTTCCAATGCAGGGGGTGCAGGTTCATATGTATCAACATGAACACACACACATATATGTGTGTATCTCCATTCATCCATGTGAATGGATTAGAGGACTCAATATTACTAAGATTGATTTCTCCCCAGATTGACCCAGACACAATCATAATCACAATCAAAGATAATCACAATCAAAATTACAGCAGGTTTTTTTTTTTTTTGAGGAACTGACAACCTGATTCTGAAATGTATATGAAAATACAAAGAACCTAGAATAGCCAGAGCAATTTTAAAAAAAAGAACAAGTGGGACTTCCCTGGTGGTCCAGTGGTTAAGACTCCAAGCTTCCAATGCAGGGGGTGCAGGTTCAATCCCTGGTCGGGGCACTAAGACCCCACATGCCACGGGGTGCAGCCAAAAAGTAAAAAAAAAATAAAATTAAAAAGAATTAAAAAGAATAAAAGCACAAGCATGGAGGACTTACACTGCTGTACCTGAAGACTTACTATAAAGTCACAAGACAGTGTGGATTGATGAACAGATAGACCAACGTAACAGAATAGAGAACCCAGAAATAGATCCTCACAAACACAGTCAAATGATTTTTGATAAGATGCCAAAGCAATTCAATGGAGAAAAGAAAGTTTTTTTCAAGAAATGGTGCTGGGACAGCTGGTTACTTACATGGAATAAAAAGTGAAACTACTAGACTCACATCACATGAAAAATTAATTAGAGATGGCTCACAGAGCTAAACACAAAACTGAATCTATAAACCTTCTACAAGCAACTACAGGAGACTATCTTAGGGGCTTTTGGTTAGGCAAAGACTTTTAAATAGGACACAGAAAGCATGAACCAAAAAAGAAACACAATTGATAAACTAAACTTCATCAATATTAAAAACTTCTGCTCATGAAAATACACCATTATGGTGGATATAAATTCCATGCATTTGCCAAAATCCATAGAATGATATATCACAGAGAGTACACTTTAATACATGCAAAAAAATCAACACCACCCACCAGAATGTCAGGGATGTGAGGATGGAAAGCAGACTGTGACCACTGAATCTAACTGTATCACAACGTGTGGCACCAACACACTGAAGGGGACAGGAAGACAGTGTTTTGACTGGGAACTGTAAGACCAACGATAAGAAGAAACCAAATATAAACATGGCACTCAAGGTGACAAATTTGTTTCTCAGAGCGGGGAGGTATATGGGAGAACAATTCTGAAACCGCTTTCTATGTACACTGGGGTGGGACAAATAAAAAAATGATGGTGATGGCAGTGAGAAGGTTACATATAAGCACTTTTCTAACAGACTACAGGTTACAGACACACAGGTGAACAGATACATAGTTACCTATCTGCTAAGAGGACTACAGGCAAGGACACCCCAGCAGCAACGCCCACACCTGCTGCCAGGTCCTCGTTTCTAAATCCCACTCTCCCATGAAACAAACCAACACTCCCCGGAGAACTGGGTGATTCTAGGGCTGAGGCGGGAACACAACAAGATGAAGGGAACCTGGCGTGGCTGGCAGTGCAAGAAAGGAAGGAAGCGCTCACAAGGGGCGGGGGGTGGGAGGGGTGGGCAACGACAAGGTCCTGGCGGCCAAGGCTGGAACGAGGTGGGCAGCCAAACCGACAGCGCGGAGCTGCGTCCCCACCAAAGTGCAGACGACACCCACGCGTCCATCCTCCTTACGGGAGTCCAGACCACACGGTGGGTCTTCCCCGGAGCTTCGCTCCCACCCCCGGGAGTGGCTGCCAAAGAGACGGGAGGACAGGACAAGGAGTGACACTCCTTGGCAGATCCCCCCTGAGCCAGGTGACCAGGCCGACAGCCCCCGTGATGTCGTGCGGACGTCAGGTGCCCTGATGTGATGTGACGAGAGCGCCACCTCACCTCTGGGGTCTTCTTTCCATAAACCACAACCCCTGTCTAACCAGGAGAAAACACAGCAGACAAAGCCCAAATCAGGGACACGCTACAAAACACCTGAGTGGTCCTCCCCCAAACCGTCAAGGTCACGAAAAAGTAGGCTCCCAGATGGGACCCCGAGCAGAAAGAGGACCCTGCGGCAGCGCGTGACCTGCAGCCTGGAGCGCGGGGAACAGTAACAGAGCACCGTCGCGTCTTAGTTTCCACAGTGTGCCTCGGTCTGCATCTTTCTGTTAACCTAAAACCACTCCAAAAGAGTTTAATTTTAAAAAGACGCTATTAATAATGCGAATAGGCAAGTCAAACAATGGGAGGTAATACTCTCTCTCTATATATATACATATATCTGACATGGCTTGTATCCAGAAGACCTAGAGGAAATTACAACTTGATAATTTTTATAATTTTGTTTTATTCATTTATTTTTGGCTGCATTGGGTCTTCGTTGCTGCGCGTGGGCTTTCTCTAGTTGCGACGAGCGGGGGCTACTCTTCGTTGCGGTGTGCGGGCTTCTCATTGTGGTGGCTTCTCTTGAGAAGCACGGGCTCTAGGCTCGTGGGCTTCAGTAGTTATGGCACGCAGGCTCAGTACTTGTGGCACATGGTCTTAGCTGCTCCGCGGCATGTGGGATCTTCCCAGACCAGGGATCGAACCCGTGTCCCCTGCACTGGCAGGCGGGTTCTTTACCACTGTGCCACCAGGGAAGTCTCTACAACTTGATAATTTTTTAAAAAGGCAGGGGGCTTTCCTGGTGGTCCAGTGGTTAAGAATTCACCTTCCAATGCATGGGACGAGGGTTTGATCCCTGGTCGGGAAACTAAGATCCCACATGCTGCGGGGCAACTACTGAGCACATGGGCCACAACTAGAAAGCCCGCGTGCTGCAACTACAGAGCCCATGCGCCGTGGAGCCTGCGCGCCACAACTAGAGAGAAGCCCACGTGCCACAGCAGAGGATCCCGCATGCTGCAAGGAAGATCCCATGTGCCGCAACTGAGACACAGCAAAAAATAAATTTAAAAAATAAATATTTAAAATTTTTAAATTAAAATTAAAAAAGGCAAAAAACTTGATCAGATGCTTCGAGCGGGTGTCGCAGATGGACGCATGCCCAGCATCACTGCTCAAGGAGATGCAGATGGAAGACACTAGTGAACACCGCCCTGCCCACCAGGCCCCACATGGCAGTCTCACGCCCACAGAACACAAGTGCAAGAATGTGCATGACCCCATCACCCAAGACAATGCCAGGAACCCACCCAAGTGCTGTCCCAGGTCAGGCATTGCGCTGCGGACAGCCAGGGCGCTCCACAGACCATGGAGTCTAACACAGCACCATGAAGGAACGTGGCAGAAATCAGAACCATGCCGGCTCCTGGGGAGCAGGGCTGGGAAGGCTTACGAGGTCTCAGTCAGCCCAGGGTAGCTTAGACAGACACTGTTCCTCACAGAACCGGGGCTGGGAGGCCCAAGGTCCAGGTGCCGGCAGATCCGGCCTCTGGTGAGGGCCCTTCCCGGCCTGCAGACGGCTGCCTTCTCGCGGTCCTCCTGGCCTTGCCTGGTGTGTGAGCAGGGAGGGGGGTCTCTGTCTTCCTCTTGTTATCAGGGCACCGATCCCCTCATGGGCCCCCCTCACCCTGATCACCCTCCCAAGGCCCCACCTGCAGACAACATCACGCTGGGGGTCAGGGCTTCGACACAAGGATTCGGGGGACACAACATGAGGGAACCTTTAGGGATGACAGAAATGTGCTCTATCATGCCAGTGTGCAAGTTACACAGCTATATACATTTGTCAAAACTGGGCAAACTGAACCTATGCACTTCACTTATGTGGATTATATGTAATCACGAACTGAATAAATGTAATTCATTTTCTATTTTGAAAATCTTATTGGAGCCAAAAATCTAAGGAATTGGGTCCAAAAATTTCTACAAGGTAATGAAAAGTTTGGTGAGAATTTAAATTGTACCATGTGTTCTCTCATGACTCTCATTTATCCTTAGAAGCACTGGTTTCAAGGAAGAAGTCACTGTGATTCTGAACAAGTAACACGTCAGGTAACGGCGGGGCGGGGCGGGGTGGGGGGAATTATTCAGGTCCCTCAATAGCTGTTGGGTGCTGGGCCAGAAAACCACATAAACAGCTCTCCGCCCTGCCCGGGTGACCACGGCAGGGGGCAGACGCGATCTTCCAGCCTTGCGGGCAGCTGTGGCTGGAGAGGGGAGAGGGGCAGGTGGTCACCAACTTCACAGTTCACGTGTGCTGCCCTTTCCTTCTCCCACCGTCGAGCACAACGCAGGAGGGCCCGCGGCATCTCCAGAGCCTCCGTGCGGGTACCTCCAGTCAGCCTCTCGGCGAGCAAAGGGCGCCAACGGGCAATATGAGAACCGCGGACCTTCTCATTCTGCTGCTTCCCATTCTGAAAATCCCCCCACGCCCAAGGAAGATCAGCGCAGTGAACGATCTGACCGACGTAAAGGACACACTCCCGGCTGCTGACACTTACGGCTCGGGGGCCTCAGCAGTCCCGAGACGGAGCTGCCGGTTGGACCCTTGGAGCCCACCTGGGGGGGTCCTTGGCCTTGGGGACGCGGGATTCCCAGTGCTGTGGTGACCAGAGGTCGTTCTTCAACTGAATTACGCGACAAATCACAGCTTACCTCGAGGCACAGGGCGATGCAGGGAGGGGCGGGCGGCGCCCTAGGGGTGCGGGGGTGAGCACCCTCGAGCCGCGGCTGCTCCGCCTTTGGGAGGAGCGCCCAGGGCCAGGTGGGGTGAGCGTGTGCCAGGAAGAGAAACTTTCCGGAAAACGCAGGTTTGATTTCCTTCTAGGAGCTCCTGAGATCACCGTGGCCGTTCAGACTCTGGCTAACACAGCCTGCTGCGGAGGCACGGGGAGGAGCAGAGAAGCATGGGGCCCAGCTCTGCCCCCGGCCCCGCAGGGGCCCGGGGAACAGGACAAAAGGGCCACCCTGGCGCTCGGGCACCGAGGAGCTACGTTGGCTCGAACGCTGCTCCTTGAAACGCTGTGATACGTGCGTCCGAACCCCGGTCTCAATTAAACCGAAACTAAAGCGTCAATTAAATCGTCCTGGTGACGACGCACACAGACCCTGCGGGACCAGACTGGACACTGTGGGGGCGATATCCACCTCAGGGCCCTCCCGCGCGGCCGGGGCGGCGGGGGCCGCGGAGGAGCAGGGCGGCCGGACCCCGCGCCCTCCGCCCCGCCCCGCCATTACCGCCTGGCCCAGGGTCTGCACCTCAAGGGTAGCCCCCCGCCCTCTCCCCGCGCGCCCGCCCCAGGCCCCTCACTCACCCCCGCGCCCTTCGGGTTCCTCTTTCGTACCCCCCGCCCTCCAGGCGGTCGCGCTGCGCCCCCTGGGACTTGTAGTCTCTCTGCAGCCCGAGCCTGGGTACCAGGGAGCGTGGCTCCCAGCCCAAAACTACACCTCCCGGCGGTCCACGCGAGAGCCCGCCCCCGCCAGGCCAGGGTTCTTGCGACATCTGCAAGCGCGCGCGGAGCGGCCTGGGAAGTGTAGTCTAGGGCCCTGAATAGGGCAGCGGAAGCGACGGGAGACCTGTGCTGGCCGGGGGGACAGCTGTTCGTGGACGGTCGGCGAGGCTGCCCGTCGGTGTCCGGCGGGGCAGCGATTCCGGAGACAGGACGGGGTTACACAGCCGCGTCCCGGAGGGCGGCGCCGCGCTGCGAACAGGGTTCCGGCTGCGCCTCTGGAATCGGCCTGGGGGCCGCTCCCGGCGCCCGGGGGCCCGGCCCGCGCTCGGGCGCGGTGGACGGCGGGGCCGGGAAAAGGCCTCTGTGGGGTTTGCATCCTCTGTGCGCGGTTCCCCAGGAAGGACGCTGTTCCGGGACTGCCCCTCGCCCAGCTCTGCCACTTTCGGGACCTCAGGCGGAGCCCTTCTCACGGGGTGGGGTCGGGGTACGTGGGATCCCCGGGGCCTGGTCCGCACCAAGCCTGCCTCTGGGGAAGGCTGTGACGAGGAGCTTGGAGAAAAGAGAGTAAGACCGACCACCCCCCTTGTCGTGCTTTCTGTGCCGTTGGGCGGGGGCCGACTTTCCTTAAGGGCGGCTACTCGGAGAGCAGTGTCTGGGCCGGTGGGTCTGAGCAGAGAGGCCTGCATCGGAACGGGCACCCACGCCGAAGACTGCAGTCCGCATGGACGCCTGTAACACGGGCTTTTCGCGTCTCTCCCGAACCTCCTCATTCAGTATGAAGAGGGGTGCATGGGAAAGACGCGTGGTCTCGGGTTTCCTTGAACTGGTGAAGCTGGTCGGACTGGTGGTTCTTTCCACGAAAGCTCCCACCCCGTGGCCTTGTGGTGCCTCCCAGGCGCTGGGAATGCTCCCCAGTCAGTCCCAAAGACCATGGGGTCTAGGTGACAGGACTGTTGGCGTCCCAGGCTGGTTTGTCCCGACAGGATGACACCGGAGGACGTCCGCCTTGTGGCCTCAGGCTCTGCCTCTGCTCTGTGTCCTGCACGCTCCTCGCTTCTCAGCACGTGGGGTCGCATGTGTGCGATCAAAGGGCCAGGACCCCGTCGGCCTCGGTAGGGGCATCGGAGTGAGAGTCAGGGCAGGTTAGGGTCAGGGTCTACAGTTATACGGAGTGCTGTAGGACAGCTGGCACCAGCCTACGCCTGGCCCCTGGACTCCCAGTTGGCTTCTGCACCAGCTGGCCATCCGGCCCGAATTCCACGGGTTCTCTTCCCCTTGGGAGCCGCCTCAGGACGTTCATCCCAAGTTTGAATGTCCAGAGTTTTCAACAGAAATAAAGCATCTTGCAGTGTGAGGCTACTCTCCAAGTAAGAGAACTGGGGCAGAAGGACAAGTCGCATTTGTGTCTTCTCTTCCCAAGGACAGCGGTAGCTGAGTTTCTTTAGTTGGAGGCGGGGGCTTGATCCCAGGGTGGCCCTCGGGGGCCTCCGTGGGAGGAGCTGATGTTGGCTCCAAGAGCGATCTCGTGGCACTGCTTTTCTGTCTGTCAGAGATGTGGCGGGGGCGGGGGGGGCGCTCTAGGCGTGCAGGCTTCAGTAGTTGTGGCTCACGGGCTGTAGAGCGCAGGCTCAGTAGTTGTGGCACACCGGCTTAGTTGCTCCGCAGCATGTGGGATCTTCCTTGACCAGGACTCGACCCGTGTCCTATGCATTGGCAGGTGGATTCTTAACCACTGCGCCACCAGGGAAGCCCAATGGTGTGACTCTTGATGGCAATGGTAAAGTCTCTCAAGGACAAAATTGTGCCTGGGAATGTGACAGCTCTCGTGGGCCCCTGCGGTCGGGAGGAACCTGCACGGTTCCTGCACTGGGATGTTTGAGAAACATCCTTGGGCAGCAGAGCAGCATCTCTGCCACCGGGGGCCCCGCACCCGCCTGCCGTGCCTGTTGCAGAATCATTGCTCCGTCGGACTTTGGTCCACTTCCACTTTCTTGGTGGTTTTCTGAAGGCAGGGGAAACAGTGTTCTTCGCCGCCTGCTGCAGCCCCACGTGGCCCTAAGGTCAGGCCATCCGCTAATAACAGATCATTTACTATCAAGGGGTGACCTTCTCACTCCAGCTATTCTCAGTCCTGTCAAATGTGGGTTTCCTGAAAATGCTGCCAAAGAAGCCTGCAGACGGACAAAGCACGTGCATTCTCGACTGACTCCCTGCAGAGTCCCCATCGGTGGCTGGAGTCTGGGTCAGGGTGGGCGTGCAGTGGGGAGGAGGCTTGGTTCGGATCGGGTGAGGGTCCCCAGGCCGGTGGCACAGCAAGGCGAGGGATCTGAGGCATCTTTTCGTGGGATCCATTGAAAGCCTCGTGTTTACATTTTTTCCCCCTAAAGTTTCTGAAATGAACAATAAAATTATCTGCAACTTTTATCTTTCCTTGTAGGAGTTTCTTGAAGGCTCATGTAACCCGCTGTCCCCTCGACACCTCTGCTTGGAAGTCTCATCCATACTTCACACCCGTGGGCCCACAGGGAACCCCCATCTCACTAAGCTGAGGAAGTTTCTTCTACTTCTTACTTGGTTTTTCTGTTTGTTTGGTTTTGGTTTTGTTTTTAACCGGGAATGGATGTTGGGTTTTGTCAAAAGCTTTTTTAAAAATCGACTGAGAGGGCTTCCCTGGTGGCGCAGTGGTTGAGAGTCCGCCTGCCGATGCAGGGGACACGGGTTCGTGCCCCGGTCCGGGAAGATCCCACATGCTGCAGAGCGGCTGGGCCCGTGAGCCATGGCCGCTGAGCCTGCGCGTCCGGAGCCTGTGCTCCGCAACGGGAGAGGCCACAACAGTGAGAGGCCCGCGTACCGCAAAAAAAAAAAAAAAAAAAAAAATCTATTGAGAAGCGCCTGTTCATGTGGTGAATTACATTGATTCTCTAATGTTAAACCAACCTTATGTTCCATCTGGTCATGATATGTTACCCTTTCTATATATTGCTGTGTCAATTTGCTAAGGTTCTCCAAGTTAAGAATTAATTTGCTAAGAATTTTTGCATCTGTGTTGCAAGGGACATCGGCCTGTGGTTTTCCTGTAAGGCCTTTGTTTGTTATCAGGGTCACGTTGGCCTCATAGAAGGGTCAGGGTTAGCCTCCGCTTGAATTTTCCGGACCAAGTAGCAGAGAATTGGTCTTGACTCTTCCTTAAATGTGTGGTAGACTTTTTACCAGTGAAGCCATCTGGGCCTGGAATTCTCTTTGTGAGAAGGTTTTTAACCATCATTTCAATTTCTTTAGTGAAGTTATCTACTTATGTCTGAGCAGGCTTTGGCGATCTTCGGCTGGTTGCCAGATGTGAACTGACCTTGGTGCTGGGCATTTTGTATTCCATCAGTATTTGAGCTTTGTTCTAGGATGCGCAAAAGTTACTTGGAAAGAGTTTGACCCTTTTGGATCTTTCTTTTGAGCTTTGTGAGGAGATTCTGGGCAGCATTCACTGTTCCTCACTCCTGAGGCCAGCCCTTCTGAGTGCCCTCGCAGCCCCCGCGGGTCCGAGTGTGCACGTGTGCTCGCCTGCGCCTGCCCACCCTGCCTGCCCCTCTGCGGCTCCGTCCTGGGCACTCCAGCCGCACTGGGCCCTCTGGGCCATCAGCTCCATCTCCTGATTCGGGGGGTCCTGGGCCCCGCATCTTGGGGGTCACTGTCCTCGGTCACCCGATGTCCAATACCTTGAGGGCGGTCGTCTCCTGGATCTTGCCTGGGTTTTAGCTGGTTGGGGGTGGGGTGATCGGCCCAGTGGCGCCATCTGGCTACGAGCAGAAGTCTGTTTCTGTTTTTGTTTTTATCTCCAGCTCCACACTTTCCTTCCAAACTCCCAGTTCCTGCTCCTCAGAGAAAACAGCCCTCTTGAGAGTGTGTTGTGGTTCCCCGCCTCCCCAGCAATACACGGGAAAGTTATGCTGGCTTCCTGGGTCAGCTTCCAGTGTTAGCTGTCAGGTGTTTGCTCTGGGCAGCGCCGTGTGGGACTCGCCCCCAGCGGCCGCCCCGCACAGGCCTGTCTCCCGGCAGTGGCATCCAGGGCCATGTCGTCAGTGGTGTGGAGTGTCAGGGCTCAGCCAGCTCCCTGAGTGCCAGCCCCTGCTCTGTAAGGCGGGCAGGGGGTTACCTGGCCCCCTCCAAGGGCAGGGAGAGGCCTGGCAAGGCCTGGGGAGCAGTGGGGGGCGGGGGCGGGACACGTCATGGACGTGAGGAAGAGTCTGTGTCAGGTGAGTGGCTGCTGGGCGGTGGCCCCGTATGGTCCAGACGAGGCTGAGAGAGCTGTCCTGGGGCCTTCTGAGGATCCCCAAGAGTTGCACAGTCCCAGTTCCATCAGGTTGGTGGGGAGTATGAGGACGTCTCTTAGGAGCCCATCCGGTTGAAGAATTTCCAGGCTAAGATGGAAAATAAATTTACTGTCTTAAGGACCACAGAAATGCCAAATCCCTTAGAGCAGTCCCGTGGGGGGAGGCCCCCTGCAGGCCACAGGGAGCAACGTGGGAAGCGGGCCGGCTGCCAGCAAAACCCGCCAGGGTCAGCGCCTGGATTGAGTCAGCGTCCCGCAGAAGTCTCTGCGGTCGAGGTTTCCGCCTGGGCCTGTGTGCAGACTTTCCCTGAGTGGGAATTTCCCAGCTGAGGGTGGGGGGTTGATTCACTGTGGGGAGGGCTAGGAGAAACAAAAAGTCAGGCGCTAATATTTTTGTGTGTTGAAGTGGAATCAGTACATGTTTCGTGTTTGTCGTGCATCTCCTGTTGAGATGGTGAGCTTTGCCACCAAATCATCGTTCAGGGGAGGGCATTATTTACATTCGTTGCTTTAAGATGAAATCCAACTAAACTTATATAAGTAAGTGTTGAAAATTTAAGAGAATTTTTGGAATAACCTGCATATAAGTTTAATTAAGATAGGTGTCTGGCAGTTATATACCTCCAGGTATCTGGAGGATTTTGTTGATTCAGATAAAGTTGAAAAGGAAATAGAATGTCGGGAATTCCCTAGCAGTCCAGTGGTTAGGACTTAGCATTTTCACTGCCGGGGCCCAGCTTCAGTACCTGGCCGGGGAGCTAAGATCCCACAAGCCGAGTGGCGAGGCCAAAAACAAAGAAAAACAAATAGAATGTATTACCTTTGTAAATAGTTTAAAATATTAGAAGGTGAGCAAGAGACATGAAGAGACATTTCATTGAACAAGGTCTACAGATGGCCGGTAGGCGGATGTAAAGATGCTCGGCATCATTTGCCATCAGGGAAATGCAAGTTAAAACCACATGAGGGGCTTCCCTTCCCTGGTGGCGCAGTGGTTGAGAGTCCGCCTGCCGATGCAGGGGACACGGGTTCGTGCCCCGGTCCGGGAAGATCCCACATGCCGCGGAGCGGCTGGGCCCGTGAGCCATGGCCGCTGAGCCTGCGCGTCCGGAGCCTGTGCTCCGCAACGGGAGAGGCCACAACAGTGAGAGGCCCGCGTACCGCAAAAAAAACACAAAAAACAAAAAACCACATGAGGTACCACCACTCACCCATCAGAATGGCTAAAATTAAAAATAGTGACAACACCGAGTGCTGTCGAGGCTGCAGAGGACCCGGATCACTGTTGCATTGCTGGTGGGGAGTGAAAGGGAACAGGCCCTGGGAGGCTGTCTGACAGTTTCTCATAAACTGAACATCACCTACCGCATATGCTGGCAGTGGCACTCCGGGGCATTTATTCCAGAGAGACGAAAACTGATGTCCACGGTGGCTTTGTCTGTAAAACCCAAACCTGGCAACCACCCAGGTGTTCCAGGTGGCAGAGCAGGTCAGCCAGCTGTGGGGCACCACCTGCGCCAGGGGGGCTGCGGGCATTGGCTGGGTGAAAAAAAGCCAGTCTCAAAAGCACCCTTATTCCTGAAATGACAGAGTTATGGAGGTGGAGAACAGACGACAGTGGGTGGGGGCAGCTGGAAGGCTCCTTGCGGGGGCCACTCTGCACCTGACTGCGGGGTGTTCCCGGGATCACACATGGGACCAGATGACAACTAAGCACACAGTGAGCAACGCCACGGTTTTGGGAAGACGTTCCCGTCGGGGAAATGGGGTAGCTTCTCTGCCCCCGTCTGGACTTGACCGTCTCAGGGTCTTTGTTTCTGTCCGTCTCCTGAAACCCAGTGGCCTTTCTCATGCTCAGCTTTTCCTGTAAGATGGCTGCTCAGACAAAGGGTTCCCAGCCCCTCCACATCCTGCCGCTGCAGAAAGGGGGGACCCTCTGGCTGGGCCAGGGTCGCCCAGAGGAGCCTGAGGCACAAACAGCCCGCACCCCCGACCCAGGGCTCCCAGAGCGCCTGTGGGCATTTCTGTTGCGTCAACCCAGGAAGGAGGTACCCCGGGCGCCCAGGGAGCAGGCGTGTCCAGGCTCGCCTCCCACTGCTTCCCGCTCCTGGAAGGGCGGGGCAGGCAATTATCCGCTCTGCACTGGGTTCCCTGGGGGCTGCCCTCCCCCGCCCCCGGTAAGAGAGCGTTCTCTGCAGGAGCTCAGAAGGTGATGTGACCTGGGTGGGCATGGGCAGGCTCAGGACCCCCAGCCCCACGGAGCCCCTCGGGCCTGTCCCCCACTCCCCACGCCCGCTGGGCACCTGCACAGCCCAGGGAAGAGCAGGTGAAGGTCCTTAGCTCTTCCCAAGCAGAGCTTCCCAAGCTCTTCTTATGCTCTTCCAAGCATAAGCTCTTCCTTATGCGGGGGGAGGTCGATCATCAGCTAATTCATTGCCCGCAATTAGAAGGCGGCCTTAATTGCTCTTTACAACCCTAACCAGGCCGGTTTCCCCGGGTTGTGGTGTGGGCTGCCTGCAAATGTCACGCAGACCTTTGGGTGGGGCTGTCATCTGAAGAGCAGCAGGAAGGTGTGCCGGGTGCCCAGACACTCCACCCGGAGCTTACATTCCAGGGTCCTCACCGCGTGGGGACTGTGTAGTCACCGGTCACCTGGTGAAGGGCTGGGTGGGGACAGCACCTTGGGGGTGCCGGCTTCCGGGACGCCGTGCCTGCCAAGCAGACCTCTGGGCCCCACGTGCACCTCGCTCACGGCTGAAAGACCAAGAGCACGTTTAACCTTTGCTGGAATCTTCTCAGAGCTCCAGGGACACAGCCCAGCAGGGAGGCCAGTCCCCTGCTTGTCATTAGCAAACCTCTGAGCTGGGCTGGGATGACCTGGGTCTAGCTGCCTCTGGGGCTCAACCATCCCTGGCTGGGGCCCTGGGGATGGCGCGTTCCCAAGCCAGCCTGCAGGTGGCGCCCTCGTGCAGCAGGCGGCAGCCAGCGCCTCAGCTGTCCCAGGCCCTCGGACTGCAGAGGGAGCCGGCCTGGGCCTGGACCCTTTCCTGGAGGCGCAGAAATGTGTGTGTGTGTGTGCTCCTGGGCTGGCACTGAGGCCCCGTTCCCTGGGGGAGGAGAAGGGGACCCCGCCTCGACCAGCGACACCCAGTGCCTCCCTGTTCCAGGAACCCGAAGACCCCCCACCATGGCTGCCTGGGGTCCCCAAAACTGGGAGCAGCGCTGGGACAGCCCCAGCAAACTCGGGCTGTCAGGCCTGCCCAGCACACAGGTCCCCGCCCTCATTTTCTGTGTCGTCCCTGGGACTTGGAGGGGCTGTTCCTTCCCCTGCAGCCGTGTTCCTGTACCTCGTCTCAGACCTCAGACCTCCCCTTCCATCCGATCACACAGCCCCTCGCCCTCGCCATGGGAGGGTCCTGGTCGGTTCCTGGGCCCGGACGCTGGGACCCCCAGTGGCACACCTCCTCCCTGACCCACACCCAGGCCGCCCCCACCCACCGAAGCCCGCGTGGCCACAGCCACCCATTCACCCAGACACACGAGTCAGGGTCTCCAGAAACAGACCAGCAGGACGCACATGGACAGACAGAGATTCATTATGAGGACTTGGCGGGCATGGAGGCCGAGAGCCCCGGGGTGTGCAGTCGGCCAGCTGGAGGCCCCGAGAGCGCGGGGTCGCTCTGGGCCAGAGGCTGGAGGCATCCCCTTAGTGGGGAGGACCGGCCTCCTTGTTCCATTCAGGCCCTTGACATATCAGACAAGGCCCACCCTCACAGGAGGGCCATCTGCTTTCCTTGGCCCACCGATTTGTGTTAATCTCATGGAAAAACGCCTGGGACGAGGTCTGGACACATACCTGGGCTCCCCGTGGCCCAGCCAAGCTGACACTAAACCAGCCCAGACCCTGGCTTGCTGTGGGGACTTGGGACTGCGTCGGGGCTGCTGCAAAGAGTGACAAACACATAGCATGAGTGCACACGTGTGCCCGTGAAAAGCAGATTGAATGCTTGGAAAGCCTGGTGGAGGACATGTGTCCCCACGATTCCCAGGATGGCAGGAACCGCCGCAGGGCCGGCTGCGCGTGGCCTGGCGTTCCTAGGAGTTAGGTTGACTCCAAATGTGTATCTTTTCAAAACTCCTCCCACTTTATAGTCTTAACTGACCAACCGCCAGTCCATCAGTAAAAACAACAAACGCCCACAGGGGACAAGTGGCTTCCAGGACACAAACCAAATGCACTGATCCTGACCAGTGCCCTGGGATCCCACGGCCCCGAGCAGCCCTCCCCTCCGACTCCCGACTCACTGCTCAGTGGACGCAGTGTGAGGAAGAGGGAGGCGGCACATCCAGGGCTGGTCATCAGGCGGCTGCGTCCACCCTCGCAGACAGCTGCGGGACCCTCCCCGTGGAGCCTTGTGCCACACCAGCCACTCTGGGTTCCCAGCCACAGAAAGGCAGAGACGCTGCTGTTTCCAGGCACCTGACTGACACGGGGTTGGTCTGGAAGTGTCTTTTCCTGCCTCGTCCCCCGTTGCTCAGGACCAGCCACGTCCTGGCTGACCTCTGGGTGGACAGAGCCTTCCCTTGCACCTCGCATTCCCAGGATTTCCCCTGCCTCTGTCCTCCTCGGTCCCTGGGCTGGCCTTTGCCCCGGGCCAGGGTCAGCTCTGCCTTCCCATCTGGACAGGGTGGCTGGGAACGCGGTCGGGCCAGCATCCCACGCCCCCCGGGCCCTCCAGGGCGACCATGGGGGCCTCCGACTTTCAGCCCATGCAATACTTAACCCTGAGCACCAAGCCCCACCCTGGGCAAATATTTATTTGGCAATTAAGGGCTCACCGGGACGAAGGCCATGGAAGGTTCTCACAGCCGCAGAGGCACAGGAGTAAACCGCAGTGGCCGGCTGGCGGGGAGGGAGAGGGGTCATCAGCGTGGGGGCCCGGGCCGTGGGAGGGGAGCTGGCTGCACCTTGGGGATTTCGGGCCACTCCACAGCAACGCCCCACCCAGCAGGAGGCCACGCTTGAGGGGCTTTGGACGTCCATCCCCAGTGCAGGAGGCGTGGGCAGCCCGCACAGGACGTGTCCCAGTGCCTGGCCGCAGTGTACTGAGGCCCCAGTAGCGGGACCGGAAGCGCCTGTACCCTGCGGGGGCCAAGGCCTGGAGACACACCCGAGGGTCGCAGAGCTCCCAGCCTGGGGGTGGAACGGTGCCCTTGCCCCGGAGCTCACGTACAGCAGTGGGACTGCTGCAGGCCGCTCCTGACGGCACCACCCCCAGACCTTGCTCACCGTGGAGGGGCCGTGGTGGGCATGGCATGTCCTGCAGGGGCCTCAGTCAGGCAGGCTCGAAGGCCAGGAAGGGGGCTGTGGCCTGTCTCTCCCGACCACAGCGGCAGCGTGGGCAGGGCTGGGCCCAGAGCTGGCTTCCGCCTGGATTCCAGCCAGGACACCTCCTGCCCAGGCCCTCGGGGTGCCCTGGAGGGAGAAGCTGGGCGGGGGCTGTGTCCTCGGTCTAGCCTCGGTCCCCTCGCCAACCCCCAGGAATCTCCTGGGCAGGTGCAGGTGCCACCCAGGCAGACCCTGTTCCCCTCTGCTCTCTGGGCGCTGGGCCTGCGGTCAGGTGCATAGAGGGGCCACACACCACAGAGCCCGGCCCACATAGAGCTGAGCCATCCAGGGAGTGATGGGCCTTGTCCCAGTCAAGGCCTGGCCGCCAGCTGAAAGAGAGCCCCAGGATCCCAGGCAGAAATGTGAAGCATGGCCGTGGCAGATCCTGGCAGGGCCCCTCAGCCCCCGGGGCATGAGCACAGATGTGCAGCTGGTGAGGATGGACAGCAAGGGGGGCGGTGGGAGGGGAGGAGGGGGACACAGGCCAGGGGGGCTGGGGAGGCCCCACAGTTCTGACTGGGGGCAGCCCCCCTCTCCGGCCACCCTGGAGTGTTGGCCTGCGGCGTGGTCCCAGTGTCCCCGGGGAGCAACACCAAAGGGACCACAGTGCCTGGCCTTCCGTGTGGCCCAGGATGCGGCCAGCCTGCAGAGCCTGGGGGCCGGTTCTCCACCTACTTCTGACTGGATCTGGGAGGAGCCAGGAGGCCTCCCTGTGGCTCATCTGCAGAGTGGACGTGAGCCGGGGACACCAGTGGGGCAGTCACCTACCAGGCCACTGGCTCTCTGAGCTCATCCCTGGAATTCTGATCAGAAACAGGCAGCAGGGCGCTCACCCAGTGCCCCAAAAACCAACTTGTTATGCACAGATAATACAGGCCGACCTCTGCGGGTTCCGTTCCAGACCACCCAACACGGCGAATGTCACAATGAAGTGAATCGCGCGTTTGCTTTCCAGAGCATATAAGTTATATTTACACTGTACTGTAGTTTATTAAGTGTGCAATAGCATTATGTCTAAGAGAACCAATGTGCACACCTTAATTTCAAAATACTTTATTGCTAAGAAATGCTGTCATCTGACAATGCAGGGTTGCCACACACCTTCAATTTGTGAAACACAGTATCCGCGAAATGCAATGAAGACTACAGTGTGCCTACATTAGGCTGTGCGGCTACCACGCCCCGTCAGGGAGGTGTCATAACGGCAAAGTGAGAAGATACAACATGGCCTTGGATGGAACGAGCGTAATTGGGTTTTTAACCCGGTATTTATTTACTTGGATTTACTTACATCAGTGCCTAGGAAAACGTTTGTAAGGAAGCGTATGGAGATGCCAGCGCCTTCCGTGTGGGGTGGCGCTGCTGGCGGCTCCTTCCCACAGTCCAGCGCATCTTCCCCCATGAGTACTGGCTTGGTCGCCAGGGAAAACCCTGCCGCGTGCCGGTGATCTCCTGCCCGCGGTGCGGCTCCCCGGCTCTTTCTGCGTGAGTGGGCCCGTGGGCACCCCGCAGTTGCCTCCCACTGCCCGGCTCACTGCCAAGGGCCCCTTGGTTAAACACGGGAATTGCCAACCACTTTTAAGAGCCGGTGCCTCCCACCCAGGGGCCCACCGAGCCCCCCACCCTGGGGCAGACCGCACAGCGGGAGCCATGGAGAACAGCACTTGTCGAGCGTTTCTGGCGGCAGCGAAGTGCTGGGCACGGCTGGCTCTCTTCTCATCTCCCACGGCCTCGGCTCTGTCTTGCAGTCCCAAGGCCTGGCCTCCGGCTGCTGCACTGCCCAGCGCCTGCACGGGCTGGAGGGCCCGGTGCCTCACCGCTCTTCAGAGAGAGCTGGGGGTGGTCGCAGGTTCCAGCCCATGGGCTTCTCGAGTCCACATTTCACCCCAGAAGGAAACACTGCGGAGCTGATGCTACATCACTGCATCCCTCTCACCCTGGGGAGAGAGCCTGGCTGTTGGCCTCCCGAAGTTGCAGAAACCAGCTCGCGGGACCTCGCGGGCAAGGCCTTCTCCATCACCAGAGCCCTCGGCTGCCACTCTGGCCTTGCAGGCCCCTGCCTGGGCCCTGGGACTCGAGCGGGCTGGTGCCTGGTGGAGGGGGCGCCCCGCTGGCTGGCACGGGCCTGGGAGCTTGCCAGACTTTGGACTCTAAGCGTTCTGACCCTGGGCCGACCCCAGGCCCCCTGAACTTCTGATGGCCTGGACCTGGACATGCCTCCCAGGCGCACCTTCCCAGTCGAGGGCCAGGCTGTGGCCTCAGCAGGCACACAGCAGGGCTGGACCTGGTCCCCAGTCACTTCCCGGTGGTGGGTAGGGCAACGCGGGCACACGCACACATGTGCACGTGCTCCGAGGAGGTCCTGCCAGCCGCCCATCAGTGCCCTGCCACCACACACACTGGTGGACACGGGAAGCCGTCTCCCGGTGCCCCCAAGGGCTGAAAGAGCCCACGGTCAGCGCTGCCCTTTTCTACTCCGGGCATCTGAGCTATCCCTGCAAGCAGAGGTGATTGCCCCAGAGGCACAGGACAGAAAGCTGGACGTGGGGAGGCTGTCACCACGTGGAGGCTGATGGGGGTCCAGCTCTGACACCAGCCCTGGTGCAGGGCAGCCCGGGCTCCCCTGTCTGGGGTCAGACCCTCGCCCTGACCCAGTGCTTTGTTCCAGGGACACCACTGACCCCCGCTGTTGGGGGTCATGGTCATGGTTCCAGCACCGTGGCCTCCCTCCCACCCTCCCTGGCCTGGACCTGCTGGGCACCCCCAAACTCAGACCTGCCCCCGGGCAGCGGGGCCCCTCCTGGTCTTTGTCTGCCGCTGCCACTTGTCACTCCTTCCCGGGCGAGGGCACCTCATCCTTCACCAGCTCCCGTACACGCGTGATTTCCCTGCAGATCTGATACCACATGCTCCACCAATGGTCCTTCCAGTTCCTGCTCCCCTGGACATAAATTTCCCCCAAACTGGGTGAGAGGAGCAAGCACACCCCCCAAGCTCCTGCATCTGCACCCCTTGGGTCTGTGCTCTTCACCTGCTTCTCTGGTGGTGCCCTGGCTCCCCCAGCAACGTTACGAGTCTGAACCAAATTCACCTCTCGATGCTGTTTCTCTGATTCTTGGTGCTAGATGCTTGCCTAAGCACAGCTTCCTGGAGGTGATTCCCTTGTGAAAAGATGTTACCTTGAGGCCAGAGGATTCTAATGTGTCAATTCTTCAAATATCTTTTTTTTTTTTTTGGCCGAGCCACGTGCCTTGTGGGATCTTAGTTCCCCAACCGGGGATTGAACCCACGTCCCCTGCAGTGGGAGCAAGGAGCCCTAAACACGGGACCGCCAGGGAATTCCCTCAAATATCTTACATGTCGGGACAGTAAGCTCTTTTCCTGTCATGTTTTCCATTGGAAATGACGAGACGTTTTCCTTGTTCCCCGCATATGATGATTTGTCTTCTGATATGCTGTCTCTACTCCCCTCACCTGGATTCTCTGTCTGAGAGCTGCGTGAGCATCTTAAATGCCAGTAGAATTCACGTCCTACAAGCTAACACCTGAATCCCTGTAAGGACTCCACCAATGGTCCCTCTAGCTCCAAAGGGGCCTCAGGATGCAGCCGGATGTCAGGGAAGGGACCTGCCCACTGTGTCCGCTGCTGGACCCTGGCGCCCAGCACAGAGAATGTGGACAGCAGGCAGTCTTCCTCATGTTTGGAAGCTTGGTGCTCAGTGTGCTGTGTCTTGGGCCACCCCTGACTCCTGTGCATTGCACACCTTCCCATAGATGAGCAAAGGCTAAGGGAGGTCAGGGCTGAGGAAGGTCAAGCAGCACTGTGGGAAGGTGTGCCCTGCTGTGCGGACTTGCAGTGAAGGGGCATGTAGGGTTTGCCTCTTAACATCAAGATCCTCTCTGTAACTAATGAAATGCAACAGTGTATTAAAAATAGTACATCATGACCAAATGGGCTTGTAACAGGAATTCAATAGATTAAAGGAGAAAATGTGGTTACCTTATTTGATTCAGAAAAACTTTAAATAAATTTCAAAACCTAATTGTGATTTTTAAAGTCACCTTTTAAAAAACTTGCGTTAAAAGTGAAGTTTGGGACTTCCCTGGTGGTCCAGCGGTTAAGACTCCACGCTCCCAACGCAGGAGGCCCAGGTTTGATCCCTGGTCAGGGAACTAGATTGCACGCACTGCAACTAAGACCCGGCGGAGCCAAATAAATTAAAAAATAAATAAATGAATAAACAAATAAAGTGAAGTTCACTAACACGATAAAGTTCACACATCAAAACATCATAGCAAACTTTACACTAACTGGAGAAACTTCCAATGCATTCTCTTTAAGATCTGGATGAGGCCAACAGTGCCCCCATATAGTGGATACTGCCTAACATAGGACTGGAGATCATGGCCAACATGATAAAGAAAGAAAAATAAATGAGGCATATGATTATAAGAGAAGATAAAAAATCAATATTAGTTGCAGAAGATACAATCATCTATCTAGAAAAAACAGTAGAACAGATGGGAAAACTTTAGAATAAGAGTCCAATAAGATTGCTGAATAAATGACCAATCTACAAAAAATCAATAGTATTGATTAGAACATTAGGCTGAGTGAGATAAACCAGTCACAAAGGGACAAACAATTATGATTCCACTCATATGAGGTCCCTGGAGGAGTGAAACTCGAAGACTGGAAGTAGGAGGGTGGGTACCAAGGGCTGGGGGAGGGGGTGGGGAGTGAGTTTTTAGTGGGGACAGAGTTTCAATTTGGGAAGATGAAAAGGTTCTGGAGGTGGATGGTGGTGATGGTTGCATAACAACGTAAATGTGCTTAATATCCCTGAGCTGTGCACTTAAAAATGGTTAAACAGTAAATTTTATGTTAGGTGTATTTTATCCAAATAAAAAAACAATAGTATAGGAATGAAGCCAGACAAGTGGCAAAAGTCGCACGTTGTATGAGTCCATTTCTATGAAATATCCAAAATAGGCAACTCCATAGAAAGAGAAAGCAGACTGGTGGTTGCCAAGGAGAACAGGGAGTCACTGCAGTGGGTGCCGGCTTCCCTTGCAGCGGCGGCGACATTAAGCAGCCACACGCAGAGGGGGCGCCGTTGCACACTGGAACATACGCTTTAAAATGGCTAATTTTATGTCATGTAAATTGCACCTCAATTTTTTTTAATGAAAAAATCAATAATATTGCTCTATACCAGCAATAACCCATTAGGAGAAAGAGAATTCACAATAGCAAGGAAGAAAATAAAGTATCTAGGAATCAACTCAGGCAAGAATATACACAGCCTGAATGGAGAGAACTGAGAACTGAGATAAAGGCTGTGGGTGCTGATCTGGGTCAGTGGAGAGGTCTTCTGCCTTCGTGGGCGCAAGAGCAACGTTACACAGACATTGCCTCTTCCTAATTAATCTGTAAGGTCCATGCAATCCTAGTCAAAATTACAGTTGGAGTTTCACAGGGACTAGACAAAGTTACTCTAAAATTTATGAGAGAAAAAGTTATGAATAATGAGGTAAACATTTAAAAAAAGAGGGAAGAGGAGAACTAGCTCTTCCAGATGTTGGGGCACATGGCAAGATAAGGGTTACACAAACCAGGCAGAAACGACATGTAGGCAGAGGGACGGGATGGGTTGCAGGCACAGACCTTACAGTCATGTGTGTTTAGTGTACGATGACGGGGCCAGATGGAGTAACTGGGACGGGGATGGGAAGCAGGCTCACGGTATAGAGCACGTGCAAGACAGGTGGTCCAGGGAGAACCCATCGGTGACACCCGGTGGCCTGGGAGAGACGGGGAAGGAGGCCTTAGACACAACCTCAAACGCACGAACCCTCGGGCAAACAAGGGATGCATTTGATTATAAAAACCAGGATTTCTGATCAATGGATAGGCAGAACTGGAGAAGACCATTGAATGTGCCCATCCGTAGGGACTGTTATCTAGGATATACAAGGAACTCTGCAATTTAACAGGAAAGGAGAGGAATCCTAGCAAAAAAGTGAGAAAATGATCATGTTTCAGAAGACCTCGTGTGGGACACCTTCAAGCCCGTTAGCAGTTAGAGAAACACACGTGAGTCACGAGGAGGGGCCGTCTCACCATCAGCCTGCCTGACATGGAGCGCTGGAGTGTGTGCAGGCATGGGGCCCATGGGTGAGTGTAGACAGGGTGGGCAGGTGTGTGGGGGCAGCCCGGCTGGGGACGTGGCCAGCTGGGTGAGGGCATCCCCAGAGAGCTGTATGGGGGTGACAGGCATGTGTGTGGGGGCAGTCTGAGGAGGGCAACTCACAGGTTCTGGAAGCTCAGGGCTACACAAGATGCCTCCTGAAATCCGATGCTGAGTGAATGGGGGGATGGGAGGAACGTGGGGTCAGCAGTGCCGGCACCCAAAACAACAAGTGCAGCCTGTGGGGAGCCCCCTACAGGCAGGATGGGGCGGGGGGGGGGTGGGACCAGCACCCCTCGTCCGAGGTCGGAAGGACCGAAGCCCTCTTGCCCGAGAAGCCCCAGCCATGCACACCCGACCGGCTGCACCGGCGGTCAGGGGTCCTGGCCGTGCGGCCTTGCCCAGGTCCCCTCTTTCCTCACTGCCCCCTGGGTGACCACCACGCCAGCAGGCAGGCCCTGAAGGGCCTCCCCGGCATGTGTGTCCCTGGGGTTTATTCCCAGCATGGGCCTGTGGTTGCCCAATCCACCCTCCTGATTGCCCGCTGTCCCTGAGTAGAGCCTGCGGTGTGCAGGGGTCGCACGCTACCAGAGGAATGTGGGGACCCCAGTCGGGCGGGGTGGCGGGAGCCCGTCTCCTGCCCCACCTGCCCAGGCCGCTCGTGTCTGGCCTCCCTGCTCACCTCACCTCTGGCTGCTGCACGGGAGCCTCACCCCCAGCCCCCCACCAAGCTCAGCCTCCAGCGCGCAGGGCTCCCTAGGGCGGGTCCTGGGGCTCTGAGCCCAGGGCCCACGTGGCGGCGCAGAGCTGGGCCGCCTGGAACCCCGTCCTCTGGTGCTGGTGATCCCGTGTCCTGGGGAGTCCAGTGCCCTCCCTCACGGGGTCAGTGGGCCTTGCCTGGGCCACCTTGAGCATCAGGCACTCCTGTCCCAGAGCTGGAGAAAATCGAGGTCTTTTTAAAGGAAAGCCCTGGTCTCCTAGCTCACTGTGTGAAGGCCATCCTGGGGGGCAGGGGGGCGGCCAGACTGCCCCTCCCCCGTCGTGGCCACAGGGCCCACAGGAGCTCGAGCGGCCCCTGCCGGGTCGCTTGGGTCCAATCTTGGACGCGCACAGAGCTAACCCCAGGCTGGAAGCGGGCGTGCAGGGTGCAGGGGTGGCACGGCTCGGCTCCAGCAGTTTGAAATATGAGGCTGTTGGAAGAAATCACAGAACCGGTGTGGGGTTAGAGGCCAGGGAGGTGGGCGCTGCGGGCGGGAGAGCAGCCGCCAAGGCGGCTTCACGTCCAGAGAATGAGGCGAGACTGACCGGCTGCTCGCCTGGGCGCCAGTAGGCTCCCCGAGCCCTGTAGCCACTTCTCTTCTTCTTTCTCTTTTTTAGCCAAGGCAGGTTTCCCTGTTATTGTTGAGGGCTTTGCTCCTGAGCGAAAGCCCCCTGGCATTCTGTGTAGACAGGCACTGCACACAACCTTGGTTTTCTCCCAGGCAGAAGTTAAAAATTATTCAAGGCAGAATTCCTGGGCTGTGTTGCAGAGGCCGGTTGTACCAGGCAAAGGCTTCCACCGCATCCCCCGGCCAGGCCGCGATAAGGCAGCCGGGGAGCCAGCCTCGGGACACTGCCCGCCGCCCTCGTGGGGACCAGGTAGGACTGCGGCTCCCAGGCAAGCGCTGGGGAAAGCTTGTCTCGTGGGGTCTGTGGTTCCCCCATGGCTTCTGAGCACAGCTGGCTCGAAACATCCCTTCCCCCCAACTCTAAAGCTTTTCCTTCTGAGCGGCCGTCCAGCCCTTGGTCTCTGGGGCGTCCCGGTGGGGCCACTGGGGACGTCCCAGCGGTGAGCGCAGGGGCCATGCCCTGGGCCGGGGGTGCCTGTGGGGAAAGTGGGGGTCTCTGGGAGAGCTTTTCTCGGCTGGAGGGGTTTTCCAGAGAGCCGTCTGTCTCTGCTGTTTGTTGGGCGATGGGGTGGGGATCGTGCCCTCTGAACACATTTGGGGGAGGTGGAAATAGCTGGGCAGGCTGGAGCTCCCCAGCGGGCCACAGGGGACGTTCCGCCCAACTTGAGGAGATCCCTGGGCTCCCCCGGGAGAAGTTGGGGACCTCGATGACGTTTGTGGGTGTTTTCGAGCTTCCAGTGGGCAAAGGTGACTGTTAAGGCCCGAAACTGGTTCCTGGGGCCTGCCTTTGACCAGCCACCTCTGAGAACAGCCGGAATCCAGGGCCCAGTAGGAAGGGGGCAGGTCTGAGACACCTGAATTTACATGACAGTGGCCACAGGCTCTTGCAAGGGAACCAGATTTATTCCACTTAACGAGATGCTGTGTCTGTGAATTACCCCAGAGGAGTGGAATTCGGAACTGGCTAGAGCAGGACCAGCTTCCTTCATAAAAGCTGAAATTCAGTCCCGCACTGGGTGTCCCGGTAACAAGAGGGCACAAAAGAAATAAGACGTGGGCCTAAGACCCGGGACCGCTCCACCACAGCGCTCGCCCCGGGGGTCTCCTGGCAGGATGCGGTGGACGCAACGACACCTGACTGGGAAGGTGGACTCGGGGTGGAGGTGCTGGACCCCACGTGGCCTCATGATGGGAAAACCCAGAGAAACGCTCTGTCCCAGCAGAATATCAACTGTCAGAGAAGAGGCGGGGAACGTGGCGAGGTCGGGGATGCAGAAGAATCGGGCAAGGTGATGAGAGACACTACCCAGAAAACACAGTGAAAGCAGACAGGTCCACAGCCGAGTTTGATTACAGGTCCTTCCAGCATTATGGAAACAGTTCCCAGGCCGCAGAGCGGGGGTAGGGCACCAGATGAGTTTTAATTTCATTTTTGTCAAAGTTATACTTGCATGTGGTTTAAGAGTCAAGCATTTCCGCAAGATTCGGACAAATGTCCCCGCCACCCACCCAGCCGGCCACAGGGGCCACCGTTTCTGTCCCCCAGATAATTCCTGCACTCTACCAGCACCTGTGCAACAGCGTGATTGAATGACAACTTCTTGGGGTTTCAGACTTAGGTATTGTCTATTGAATTCACCCCAGGGAAGCTGGGTTTATTTCTTCTTAGTTCTTCTTCCCCCCTCCCCCACATACTCGGGTCCCCCTGTTTTTCCAAAGGAATGACGTTATAATTTTAGTTCGCTCTGAATTCAGCGGTTAGATTCGTGTTCCCGCCAGGCCTGTGACAGGCCGTGGTTACTGGTCCAATCAGAACATGTGTTGTTTTCAACACATGTTGAAACGTGTTGAACACATGATGTTAATCATCGCCTTCCTTTTTCATGCTTGCTGAGTTCTCTCTGCACTCACGACTAATTCATCCTCAGACTCTCGCCAGTGGCTTAAGTTCAAACACATGGGTATTTCTGAAGTGGTCCGTCCAGGAGCCTCCACCCTTTGCCCGTGGTGGCCCATCCTCCTGGGTCTACATCAGGGCTGCTCCCTCCACCCCTGAGATCTCCCCTGGCCTTCACCCAGAAGATTCCCTTTGCTTCTCCTGGTTGGATTTTCCTGGCCCCCACACCCTCCTTTTTCTCGGTTCACTCCTGCCCTGGTGGAGCACGTCTTTGCCGAGAAAGGGCGTCTGGCAGACATGTGGCTTTCGATGCCTTGTCCCTTCCCTGACGTGGAGGCGTGTTGCTGGGTGTAGAACTCCAGCCCAGAACCACGTCCCTCCAAAGTGGGACCCCAGCTTCTGAATTTACCTGCTGCTGTGGGTAAATTCAACCCCACTTTAATTCCTGATCTGTGGTGTGAAACTGGTTTGTCTTTTCTTTTTATTTTATTTATTTATTTATTTATTATTTTATGGCTGCGTTGGGTCCTCGTTGCTGCCCACGGGCTTTCTGTCTAGTTGCGGCGAGCAGGGGCTACTCTTGGTTGTGATGCGGGGGCTTCTCATTGTAGTGGTTTCTCTTGTTGCAGAGCACAGGCTCTAGGTGCGTGGGCTCTAGCAGTTGTGGCACGTGGGCTCAGTAGTTGTGGCTCGCGGGCTCTAGAGCACAGGCTCAGTAGTTGTGGCACACGGACTTAGCTGCTCCGCAGCATGTGGGATCTTCCTGGACCAGGGCTTGAACCAGTGTCCCCTGCATTAGCAGGCGGGTTCTTAACCACTGTGCAACCAGGGAAGTCCTGACTTGTCTTTTCTTCCTGGAAGTTTCGGGGCTTCTTTTTGTCTCTGGTGTCCTGACAGTTCGTGCAAATGACCTTCGTGTGGGTTCCCTTTCACCCTCTGCCAGGTGCCCCATGGCTCCGCCAGTCTGGAAATTCTTGTTCTTTATTTCCAGGAAATTTTCTTTAATTATTAATTTTAAATTGTTTCCTGGCTTCTGTTTTCTCCGTCCCCTCTTTCGTGGTAAATATCACTGAGACGTGGGAGCTCATAGGTGGGACCCAGGGACCCGATCTCCTTTTCTGGGTCTTTCAGCTTTACTTTACAACTCCTTTATTGAGGTTCATGTTTGAATATTTATTGCTAAAGCATTCTGATCTTTCTCCATGATCACAATACTGCCTCTTATGTCTTTGAGGAGATCAATAATGGTTGCATGGGGTTTTTTAAGTCTTCTTCTCCTTGTACAGACTCTGCCTGGAGAACTGCAGTAAATAGATTTTCCCCCTATTTCCTTACAGTCACACTTACTATATCAAAGTTAAAACTTGAACATAGCAAAATAATCCATAAGCAAAGTCAGCAGACAAATCATCAATTTGAGAAAATATTTTAATGCATTTGACACATGGTTAAAATAAATATTATATTAAGAACTTATAAACTGTCAAGAAAAAGACAAGAAACTCTGTGGGAATATGGGTGAAAGCTGTGACTGGGCGATCCACTGAGCAAATCCAGGAGCTGTTAGACTTGGGAACGTCCAGATTCGCTGGCGTCAGGGAAGCGAGAATCACGGACACCGGGTCAGTGTCCAGGGAGCACAGCCTGGGACGGGGTCCTTGTGCGAGAGGCATGTGGAGAGGGGTCTCGGGAGACGGCCTCAGGGAGCAGGGAGCAGGCCAATCTACCCCACCTCAGTATGGGTCACTGCCCCAAGGGTGACCTCCCAGGAGGCCTCAGAGAGCGCTGGGCAGCAGGGGCCGTGCACCTGCCAGAGGAGGCCTGGGGAGGGCACCCGGCTTCTTCAGAGGTGAGATGTTGCCGGGGATGCGTCACACTGGCAAAAATGAAAAAGCAAAAGCACGTATCACTGGAGGGGCCAGAGTATGGGCAGCTGGCTCTCACTTGTTGTAGAAGAGCTCGGGGCAGGCCGTCTGGTCGCCATCGCACAGTTAGAAGCATGTGCAAATCCCGACTCTGGGGGACGCCCTCAAGGACACCAAGCAGGGGCGGTCCTGCGGCACCTCATGGCCTCTCTTGGGGTGGTGGGTGCAGAGCGAGCGCCGGCTGTGCAGCTGGCCTGGGGCGGCCGTAACAAAGTCCCGCAGACACGGGGCTTATACAATAGGAGTTAATTTCCGCCCAGTCCTGGCGGCTGCAAGTCTGAGATCAGGGTTCTTGGGAGGCCTCTCTCCTCTGAGTGCAGAGGGCTGTCTCCCCATGTCCTCCTGGGGTCTGTGTCCTGATCTCCTCTTCTTATAGGGGCACCAGTCAGATTGGATCAGAGCTCACCTCATTGGCCTCGTTTTACCTTAATCCCCTCTGTAAAGGCCCCATCTCCAAACAGCCACATTCCGAGGTTCTGGGGATCAGAGTTTCAACATATGAATCTGGGGAAACACAGCTCAGCACGACAGGGGGTTAGCGTGCAGCCCCTCCAAGGAGGGGAGGCGTCCAGGTGACCTGGAGGTGTCAAGACACAGGTGAGAAGTGGGACGTTTATACAACCTGTCATTCTCGCCAAGGCCCCAGTAAAACTCCATAGTTACATAAGCACACGCTGCAGATCACACGCGCTCATGTTCTACGTGTAAGTATCGAGTTTTGTGCACAAGGAGAAAACACAGAGGAAAGCGAGCTGGAGTGACACCTGGGGACTCGGGACATTGGTAGAGGGAGGGGGCAGTACGGGTCACCCACACGGTCACGTGAAATGATTTAGGCACACGTGTCTCTGCGAAGAACAAATACATTAAAATGCCTTCTACAGGAAGAGAGAGGGCACATGCATGGGGTCTGAGGGGTGACCGAGGTGGGGGCCCTGGTCTGTGGGTGGAGTCCCGGTGGGGGTTGGTCTGTGCGTGGGGTCCCGGTGGGGGTCCTGGTCTGGCTGTGGGTCTCAGTGGGGGCCACGGTCTGTCTGTGGGGTCCCAGTGGGGGCCCTGGTCTGTCTGTGGGGTCCCGGTGAGGGCCCTGGTCAGTCTGTGGGTTCCCGGTGGGGGCCCTGGTCTCTCCGTTGGGTCCCCGTGGGGGCCCTGGTCTGTCTGTGGGGTCCCGGTAATGGCCCTAGTGTGTTTGTGGGGTCCCAGTGGGGGCCGTTTGGTGTGTGGGGTCCCAGTGGTGGCCCTAGTCTGTTCGTGGGGTCCCAGCGGTGGCCCTGGTCTGTCTGTGGGGTCCCGGTGGGGGCTGGTCTGTGTGTGGGGTCCCGGTGGGGTTCCTGGTCTTCGGTGGGGAACCTGGGCTGTCTCTGGGGTCCCTGGTCAGTCTGTGGGGTCCCGGTGGCAGCCCTGGTCTATCCATGGGTTCCCGGTTGTGGCCCTGGTCTGTCTGTGGGGTCCCGGTGAGGGTTGGTCTGTCTATGGGGTCTCGGTGGGCACTGGTCTGTCTGTGGGGTCCCAGTGGGGGCCCTGGTCTGTACTATGGGTCCCTGCAGGGGCCCTGGTCTCTCCGTGGCGTCCAGGTGGAGGCCCTGGAGTGTTCGTGGGGTCCCGGTGGGGGCCCTGATCTGTCTGTGGGGTCATGGTGGGGGCGCTGGTCTGTCCGTGGGTTCCCGGTGGGGGCCCAGGTCTGTCTGTGGGGTACCGGTGGGGGCCCTGGTCTGTCCGTGGCATCCCGGTGGGGGAGCTGGACTGTCCGTGGTGTCCCAGTGGGGGCTCTGGTCTGTCTGTGGCGTCCCAGTGGGGGCCGTGGTCAGTGTGTGGGGTCCCAGTGTGGGCCCTGGTCTGTCTGTGGGGTCCCGGTGGGGGTTGGTCTGTCTGTGGGGTCTCGGTGGGCACTGGTCTGTCCGTAGGGTCCCGGTGGGGACCTTGGTCTGTCCGTGGTGTCCTGGTGGGGGCCCTGGCTGTCTCTGGGGTCTCGGTTAGGGTCCTGGTCTGTCAGTGGGGTCCCGGTGGAGGCTCTGTTCTGTCTGTGGCTTCCCTGTGGGGACTGGCCTGTCTGTTGTGTCCCGTTGGTGGCTGATCTGTGTGTGGGGTCCCAGTGTGGCCCATGGTCTGTTTGTGGGGTCCCGGTTGGTACTGGTTGTGTATGGGGTCCTAGTGGGGGCCCTGGTATGTCTGTGGGGACCCAGAGAGGGCCCTGGTCAGTCCACTGTGTCCCGGTGGGGGCCCTGGTCTGTCTGTGGGGTCCCAGTGGGGGCCGTGGTCTGTCTGTGGGTTCCCCGTGGGGACTGGCCTGTCTGTGGGGTCCCGCTGGGGGCTGGTCTGTATGTGGGGTCACGGTGGGGGCCTTGGTCTGCCTGTGGGGTCCTTGTTGGGTTCGTGGTCTGTCTGTGCGTTCCCCGTGGGGACTGGCCTGTCTGTGGGGTCCCACCGGGGGTTGGTCTGTGTGTGGGGTCCCATTTGGGGCCTTGGTATGTCCGCTGGGTCCCGGTGGGAGCCATGGACTCTCTGTGGGGTCCTGTTGGGGATTGACCTGTCTGTGAGGTCCTGTTAGGGGCTGGTCTGTCTGTGGGTTCCTGGTGCAGGCCCTGGTCTGTCTGTGGGGTCCTGGTGGGTGCCCTGGTCTGTCCGTTGGGCTCCCTGATCTGTCCGTTGGGTCCCTGCGGGGGCCCTGGTTGGTCCGTGGGGTCCCAGTGGGGGCCCTGGTCTGTACCCGCTGTCCCGGTGGGGGCCCTGGACTGTCCGTGGGGTCCCGGTGGGGCCCCTGATCTGTCTGTGGGCTCGCGGTGGGTGCTCTGGTCTGTCTGTGGCGTCCTAGTGCGGGCCCTGGTCAGTCTGTGGGGTCCCGCAGGGGGTCCTGGTCTGTCTTTTGCATCCCGGTGGCGGCCCTGGTCTGTCCGTGGGTCCCGGTTGTGGCCCTGGTCTGTCTGTGGGGTCCCAGTGTGTGTTGGTCTGTCTGTGGGGTCTCCGTGGGCACTGGTCTGTCCGTGGGGTCCTGGTGGGGGCCCTGGTCTGTCTGTGGGGTCCCGGTGGGGACCCTGGTATGTCTGTTGGGTCCTGGTGGGGACCCTAGTGTGTCTGTGGGGTCCCACTGGGGGTTTCTCTGTCTGTGGGGTCCCTTTGGGGCCAGGTCTGTCTGTGGTGTCACAGTGGGGGCCCTGGTCTCTCCGTGGGGTCCCGGTGGGGGCCCTGGTCTGTCCGTGGGGACCCTTTGGGGACCCTGTTCTATCTGTGGGGTCAGTGGGCACTGCTCTGTGTGTGGGGTCCAGGTGGGGGCCCTGGTCTATCCGTTGGGTCCTCGTGGGGGCCCTGGTCTGTCCGTGGGGTTCCGTTGTGGGCTTGTCTGTGTGTGTGGTCCCAGTGGGGGCCATGATCTGTGCGGTGCCGGTTGGTACTCGTCTGGGTGGGGTCTGGTTTGGGGCCTTGGTATGTCTGTGGGGACTGGGTGGGGGCCCTGGTCTGTCTGTGGGTCCTGGTGGGGGCCCTGGTCTGTCCGTGGGGTCCCGGTGTGTACTGGTCCGTCTGTGGGGTCCCAGTGGGGGTCTTGGTGTCTCCCTGGGGTCCCGATGGGGGCTAGTCTGTCCTTGGGGTCCCGGTGGGGGATCATGTGTCTGTGGGGCCCTGGTGGGGGCCCTGGTCTGTCCGTTGGATCATGGTGGGGGGCCATGGTCCGTCTGTGGGGTCCCGTTTGGGGCCTTGGTATGTCTGTTGGGTCCTGGTGGGAGCCATGGACTCTCTGTGGGGTCCCGTTGGGGACTGACCTGTCTGTGAGGTCCCTTGGGGGCTGGTCTGTCTGTGAGTTCCCGGTGCGGGCCCTGGTCTGTCTGTAGAGTCCCGGTGGGGCCACTTGTCTGTGTTTGGTTTCGTGGTGGGAGCCCTGGTCTGTCTGTGGGGTACCAGTGGTGTCCCGGGTCTGTCTGTGGGGTCCTGTGGAGTCCCAGTGGGGACTGGTCTGTCTGTGGGGTCCCAGTGGGGATCCTGGTGTCTCCCTGGGGTCCTGGTGGGGGCTAGTCTGTCCTTGAGGTCCCGGTATGGGCTGGTCAGTCTGTAGAGTCTCGGCGGGGTCCGTGGTCTATCTGTTGGCTCCCAGTGGGGGATCGTGTGTCTTGGCTGTGGGTTCCCTCGCCTGTGAGAAACGAGGGGTAGGGAGGGCTGACATCTTCTCTCCGTCCTGAGAGAGGCCTGGTGTGAACTGCACGGGGCCTCCGTCTCACCGCCCGCCGCCCGCTCCCCTTCCAGGGCCACGGTGGGCACCCCCCACCCCTCAGGCTGGCTCCCCCTCCCTCCCCACCCATCCCCCTCCACCAAAACCAGGACACCCCAGCAAACCATTCCTCACATCCTGTTAACACCAGTAACACCAGAGGGGCCACTGGGCTCCCCAGGACAGTCACACGTGGTCTCCAGCAGGCAAGGTGACCTCGAGGGAGCAAGGATCCCCAGCGCTGTGCCCCACACGGGCAGGCAGGCTTCGGGCCACGGGGTCGCACCCTGTCCTGCGGAGGTGCCTATAGGACCCCAGGTCCTCCGTGGGCAGGGTGCCAGCATCTCCCAGTGCCCTGCTGAGCAGGTGTCCACACCGTGGCCACACAGAGCCCCCGGAGGAAGCAGCTACACCAGGGGCCTGCGGCAGGACCCACGTTTGTGTGGGCAGAGCTGTCCCCCAGGAAAGGGGCTGAGGTGGGGGGCCACTGCAGCCCTCGGCCTGCGGCGGGGGAGGGGCCAGCCGCGCTCTGAGAATCGGGGGTGGGGGGCCGGAGACGCCGGGTGGAGGGGTGGCCCTGGAGGGCTCTGGGCTGAGTGTCTGGGGGGCGGTGAGTGGAGGACTGCAGGGCCGCTGGCGGGGCCGCTGGCGGGGGTGTTGGGCGGCTGCGGCCACCTAGCAGAGAAGGGTGAGCTCAGCCGTGGTCTCACTGGGAAGGCTGTGTGGAGGGGCTGCCGCGGCCTGGGGGGCCGGGGCCTGGGGGGACGGTCAGCCTGAAGCCTCAGAAGCAACGTCTGAGCTCCAGGCCTCACTGAGCAGGGTTTCTCCCTAGAGGCGGCTCTGGTCACGCCCAAGGACAGAGCACGCGGTGGGGGCCTCAGCTCTCGGGATGCAGCTCGACCCCGGGGCTCCTGGCAGCACGGGGGGGCGGGGGGAGGCCGCTGGGCAAGCACCCCAACCTGCCCCAAAGTGGAATGGAAACACAGAACTTTGGACAGCTCTGACGTAAGCAGACAGACGCCCACCTTCCACAGCAGGTTGGAGGTGGTGCTGGGGCTCTGGTCCCCCGGGGTCCCCACCCGGGCAAGGCCTGTGGGAAGAAAGGAGAGGGTCCCTCTTCTGGTGGGACGCATGCAGTCCCGCCTTCCTTTGCCCGGTGGATCGGAGCGCAGGTGCAGATCTGCAAACAAAGGTGCGGTGGGTCGGCCAGGCCAGCTTAACCCTTCCCTGGGGTGGGGCAGAGCAGGGGGGGCAGAGGCCAGCGGGGCCAGCGGTGCTTTGCCCTGGGTGCCCGGCCACGCGCCCTCAGTGGGGATAGTGGAGCTGCACCCGAGTCCCAGCCGAGCAGCTGTCTGCCACCCCCACCCCGGCCCACCCCAGTGGTCCTGCCAGAGAACAATGCCCAAATGTGGGCGGGAGCCAGCGCCCCGGCAGTGGCCTCCCTGTGGGGAGCGCCCCTCCCAGGGTAGGGAGGGCGCGGCTGGGCGGGGAGCTTTGTGTAAGGAAACCCGAGCCCAGCCAGGTGCCCAGGTGCCCAGGTGCGGGAGCAGGGCTGGGTCTCCGCTCAGGCTCCGGTCGGCGCGCGCAGAAGGGGTGGGAGGGGAGGGGGAATTCCGAGCGGCCGAGGTTCCCCCCAACCCCTGCGAGGCCCCCTCCGTTGAGCGCAGCCCCGCACCCGTGAACTGCAGGAGGCTTGGAGCAGGGCAAGCCAACATTTGCTCCTCGGGGACCATCCTTTTGTCCCCATCACCAAGTCAATCTCGGAGAGGGATCCCAGGAAAGGTCAGACCTTTAGGTTGAAGGGGCTTTGCTGGTGGAGTGTCCTGGCTCCGCCTCCGCCCCCCTTCCCCAACCCTCTGTGGATCCTGGGGCCCCCTCACAGGGCCTGGGCCCCCCAGCCCTCTCCAGTGTCCAGAGCCGTGGGTCCTGCTGGGACCTTGGCAGGCTCCCAGGCGCACGGGACACCCTGAGCCTGACTGTAGGAGCATCCCCCTGGGTGTCTGGGGACCACGGGGGTCTCTTGGAGACAGGACCTCTCCAGCCCCGCGTGGCCCACCCCAGGGGTGTAGCACAGCCACTGGGCCCAGGTTCAAACCACTGTGACCCGGGGAGGTCCAGACTCTGCTGTCACAGGAGTCAAGGGAAGCCTTTGGGACGAGTAGCCGCAGGCATTAGTGGGAAGGGGGTGGGGTCTCCTGAGGCTCTTGGTGCCCTCTGGGCTCAGCCCACACCCCCAGGGCATCAGGGGCCCCTCCTCCTGTCCCTTCCCCGTGACTCTGCCTGCTTCCTCCTCTGGGTTCCTGACGCTCCCCATCCACACACACGCTTCACTCACACACCCACAATCCCACATTCCCCGTGCACAGCCTCATGCACACACGCACACAGAGGGGTGTGCAACTGTGGCTGGTGGCCGGGTGACAGCGCACTGCAGACGCTCCCGGCCCCATCCTGGGTGCCCGTCTCATTCAGCCCTCAGGACCAGGGGCTGGGCAGCCCCACTGAAGCCTCGCACAGAGAGAGGTCTCACCAGGATGGGGCTCCTGTGCGCTCTCGGCCGGGCCGGGCGGCCGTCCTCACCCCAGGCTCCACCTGACTTAAGCCACCAGCTCCTTCCATCCTCCACCTTCTCCAGAAACAGGGCACGGCCCCTCCACCCCCACCCCAGGTCGACCCCTTCAGGAAACGCTCCCTGACTGTTTCCTACCTTCCATCACACGCTGGACATTCGGCAACCTCGTCCACTCCTGACGGCAGTGAGAAGGACAGAGCAGAGGACTCAGAGGACGAGGGAGGGGCGGGGGAGGGACGTGCTGGCCGCAGGTCTGGAGCCGGACAGCTGCCGCCCCTCGCTTGTTGGGGCTCCTGGGCAGTGTAGCACACCCGCTTTTCCAGGAAGCTGAGTTTAAACTTGTGCTCCTTAAAGGCAGCATCCTTTGTCCTAAGACCGCGTGCCCCCCCACTTACTGCTGTGAACATGTTTGCTCTGTAAGATATGGGCTGGGAGATGGTGGCATTTGTCAATGTCCTTTTCATCAGATTAAATACGTGCTGGTCCCCAAAGTCCAGGACAGCGGGGCTGGGGCTGCGCCTTTGAGGGGAGGACAGAACAGCAGGCCAAAAGCTGGGCTCCAGTGTGACTGGACGGACAGATGGACGGACAGATGGACGGTCCAGGGGCGGCCCTGCCTGGGCCCTGGCGGTCGGCAAGCCTACTTGCTACCCAGCTGTTCTCACGGGCGTGTCCGGCTTTGGGGCAGCACCGTCCTGAGTGTGGGCGGCCATGGGGAGGGCCGTCCTGGGGAGGCTGCGTCCTAGAGCTCAGGGCGCCTGGTGGCAGCGTGATCTAAGACAGCAGGAGCCACCACTTCCAATTCAGATGCTTTGCTTTTCCATAGAGCTGTGCTTTGTTTCTATTCACCAACCTGTGTAACAATAAAAGGCCTTTGGCCGAACCCAAATACTCTGGGCTTTCAGGACGTGAACCCCCTTCACGTAGGGCTGCTTTTTGCTTCCGGCTCTGGCCCTCAGCTGGGATCTGCTTTGGAAAAGACAAAAGGCAGAGGAAGGGGTGGGAGGAGGAGTGCGGACTGCGCAGAAACGAGGCGCCTCAGCGCCTCTGGGTCTGTCCTTTCTTCTCTCCCCCCCCACACCGCCGTTTACCACCCCCCTTCTTCCTGCATGAAATCCCACACCCTGTGTGTCTGTTTCCGGTCTCTGCTGGAGCCACTGGCCTGTCCTCCTGGACTCGGGCGAATGCTCCCACACTGCCTTTCCCTCCAGGCTTGTCTCGGCGGGTTCTGCCACGCCCCCCCGCGCACCCCCCTACCCCCGCGCTGGCCTCGGGTCCGTCCTGGTGCCGCAGGCTCCTCCCGGAAGCACCTCATGCGGCCCCAGCTCAGCACCCCGCCCTCCCCGCAGCACCCGCTCCCGGGCCAGGGCATTCCCAAAGCCCTCAGGCCGGCACCCCTCCCACCCTGGCAGACCCCTGCCCAAGGCCCCAGGGCCTAAGCTGGTCTCTGGGGACCCCTGAGGAAAACTCACTTTGCAAACAGGATAGGAACACAGAGGCTCGTTCCAGGTGGACCCCCCTCTGCCCGGCACCTCTGATGGGTCGCGGTCAAAGCCGCGACCCTGAACACCACACATCCACTTCTCCTTGGCCATCACGCTCGAACACCCGAGGGGGGTGCCTCGGGGACACCCCCGCGTGTACCTGCCCTCGTGAGCCTCCCTGAGCTGACACACTTGTGTCACACACCTGTGTGCATCCCAGGCCTGAGCGCCGTCAACCCAGAATCGGACCAGGACCATGGAACCCCAGACGAGCCCCTCAGAGGTGCTCTCTGTGTCCGTCCACAGGACACTGGGGCCCAAGTGCCCTCCTGTGTATACCCACACCTGCCACCGAAGACCCCGGGGTGACCAGATGCAAGAAATAGGTCGATTCCCCAAGGGGTCTGGGGCAGCAGCCAGGGGTGAGAGCCCATCCCTCAGAGGGCAGGACAGGTGACTCAGACCCCTTCCATGGATGTGTGATGACAGGAGTGGGGGCCACGTACTCCCTGGGGGGGCACAGGGGTGCAGCCTCTCCCCTCCTGCTGGGGCTCTCTCCTCATGGGGTGCTAGACCCCCTGAGAGGCAGGACCCCTGCCTCTGACCGTGAGGATGGAGGGCAGCCAGAGTGAAGGTGGGCTGGGAGCTGCCCTCTCTCTGGCCCACCCCCCGCCACTCTCAGGAAATGAGGTGCAGTGTCCGGCGCCCACAAAGAGGACCTGGGTGCCCCTGGCTGTGGTCGCAGTGGCTTCTCCCTGACAAGGCAAAGCCCGGGGCCAGGCTCCGCTGGGCGGGGACTGGGGGCGCAGCCACCCCACTCGGGAGAGGCTCTGGGAGTCTGTAGGGTGAGACCTGAGCGGGGGAAGCTCCCGGGGGGAGGCACAGCCACGTGGGGAAGGGTGGGACAGGACAGAGTCCTGGGGTGACTCGTGTCATCTCGCAGACACAGGGACCCTCCTGGACCGTTGGCGGTCTGGGAGGAGGGGTGGAGAATCCCCGGATGGACTTTTCCCCTGAAAGACCCGGAGCCCGCATGGAATCCAGCAGCTGAAAGTTGAATCGTGTCTCAAAGCCCCTTCCCAGTCACCTTGTGCAGCCAACGGCAGGAGCCGGGGTGTGGAGCCGGCTGCACTTTTAGATTTCGTGAGCGTTTTGCCCACAAGGTATAACATTGTCCTGAAGTCCACGCTGCCGGCCAGCCTTCCCGCTGACTCCAGCGCGGCTTTATCAGCAGCTCGCGGGTCCCCATGCCTCGCTGCGGCAGGTCACGGTGGCGATAACAGTGAGACACCTCTGTGCTTTGCTCCCACGGTTCTGGAGCCGGTGGGGCCACACTGGGCCCAGCACAGACCAGCAGGCCTGCTCTCTGCAGCCCGGTTGCCCCTGACGCTGTTACTTTGGCATCCAGCCCCGCCCTGCCCGGACAGGAGCCCTGTGGCACCAGGCTCCAGAGGCAGCCCCCATGGGCCATTAAACAACCAGACCGAGTGGGTGGAGGGTCTTCCAGAGGCTCCTGCATCCCTGGGCCCTGGCCCAGCCCTGACCCAAGGCTGGGGGCACCGTGCATGCTGGCAGAAACAGGTGGGACCGCAGAGGACGTAAGGAGCCGCGCTGGCTTGGGGTGTGAAGGCCCATGCGCCTGGGTCCCCGAGGTGTGGCGCCAGGCAGGGCCCTGCGCTGCCCCTCAGACTGAGCCTGGACCTCAGGGAGGGGGCAGGGTCCACTGCCAGCAAGGACTTGGGGCACCACCCAACCCACCTGCTCCTTCGGGCCGGGCAGGACACGGGCTCATCGCCATCATCAAAGCAGCCCCAGCTTCTCCTTCCAACTGTACCCTCCCCCCTGGCCCCCGAAGGCCTCCATGTCCAGAGCTGAGTGCCAGCACATCCCCTCCCCCGGCCCGCCTCTTCCTGCGGCCCCCACCCGTGCAGTTCTCCCAAAGAGCTCTCACCATGTCCACCCCCAGCCCCCAGCCCCACCTCCGTGGGCCAAGCGTCCAGCCCGATCGAAGGGGCCCTTCCCACACCCTCTCATCACTCGTTGCACCCACGGGGGTCTCTCCACTGGGCCCTCGGACCCCAGCGCCCCGCTCAGCCCCAGGCCCGGCCTCCCGGCTGCAGCCCGCAGGGCACCCCACTGCCTGCAGCCCACTGCCCCTCAGGGTCAGTCTGTGCTAGTCCCCACAGCGCGGCCGCGGCCTCAGGAACACAGGACCCCGCTGCCCCTCGGGGGGACCCCACCCTCCCACGGCTTCTATTGGTTTTGCCCCTGGTCCCCAGGCCCCACCTGTGCCCGCCCCTCCCGGCACCACCTCAGCTCCCACGGCTGACCGACCGTGGCTGCAGGAAACACGATCCGGCAGCCTCTTCCTCATGTGGTCAGGCCCAAGCCATCCCTCGGGGTGAACGCCATGCTCCTGCGAGGGAGCCCCACTGGGCCTGTTCAGGGGCCTCCGGGGGACCCCACTCTCCCACCCCATCGTCTTTAACCCCCCCACCTTAGGGGCCCTGCCAACTCCTGCCCCCTCTCGGCCTCCCTCCCGTCAGTCTCCTCCCTCCGGCTGCTCAGCCCGCACCCTCTCCAAGGTCACAGTGACATTCCTCCCCCTCCTGGCCTGGCCCCGGCTTCCTCCCCTGGCCCCCGCTTGGTGCTGTCCTCAGATGCTGCCAGGCCCCTCCAGCTCCCCCCACCTCCCCGCCGGGGCCATCTCTGCCTTCCCCCACCCCCCCCGTAAAGTTGGTGGCCTGTTCTGGCCAGGGCTGTCCCTTCCCCAGCTCCTACGTCCCAGACCCGGGCCCACCAGCGATGCTCGAATCCGGTGCTAGAGTTCCTGAGTGTCTCGGAGCAGGCCAGACCCAGACCTAGTGCGGCCAGGCTCCTGTGCTCCATTCCCCCGGCCCCCCGGCCCCCATCTCCCTGTCCCCCCCACTCTGCCACCACCCATCCCCTCCAGGCCCCTGGCCGCAGTTTTAAGCAGAGTCGCGTCCACCAGGGAAGCAGGCTCGGTAGCCTTGGTCCTTGTCATCAGACCCCTCAGCATCTTTCTTAAAATATCAACTAACAGACTCTTTCCCAACTGCTGTCCGCACATGTGGGGTCCCAGCTTCTGGTGCCCCTCCCCGTGTCCAGCCAGGGGTCTGGGCTCTCATGTCCAGGGGAGTGGGCTCTGCACCAGTTAGCTCTGATACCCATGAATCTCGTGGGAGCTGGTCCTCCAGCCACCGACACCTTGGGGTCAGCTGGCCGGCCTTGCAGGCCTCACCTGGGTTCCAGGCCCACAGACCCGCTTCCTGCCCTGGCCCCAGCTGAACTGCCTCACCATCACCTCGCACTTACTTGCCCAAAGCTGGGACCTTGCTTCCCCCAACCCTGCCCGCTCCCCCCTCTGTCGCCCCACCGGCCCCATCCACGCGGGGACCCCTCGCTCTCGGGGCGCCCTGCAGACCCCACCGTGGCCCTCGCAGGCTCATCTGCTGACTGTGGGCGTCAGGGCCCAGACCACGAACAAGCGGTGGGTGGGTGGATGCCACGTCGCCTGCTGTCTGGCCCAAAGGGCAGGCGGGGGTCTCCTGCTGGAGCCTTCGACAGCATGGGGTGGGGGAGAGGGACCAAATTGAACTGTGGGCACGTGGGGTCCACTGATGGGGACGGGACGTGTCCAGACCACGAGTCCAGGAAACGGAGGCACCGTGGTGGTTCCCAGGCTGGAGGGCTGCCTGGTGGGTTTTCCTTAGGGTTCTGGAACTAGATGCAGGTGGTGGCTGCACAGCACTGCGAACACACAGAATGCCACAGAACCGTCCACTCTAAAGTTGTTCATTTTATGTGAATTTCACCTCAATTAAAAAAACAAACTCCCTTGCGAAACACACCCCCACCCGATCCCATCAGACTAGGGCCCCGGGGGCTGCATGGGTCCCTCCTCACGACTCACCCCACGGCGGCTGCCCCCCACCGTCTCTGTTTCAGGGACCCCCTGAATAAGCCCTGGGCTCAGAAGGCCACCTTTGCCCTGGAAACAGGGCAGCCAGTCTTCCCTCCCGTGCATCTCCCAAACAAACCCGCTCGGTGCCAGCGGGGTGGCCCCAGAGCACAATTAGACTCCAGCGAGTGGAAAAATAGGGGTGTAATTTTCCTTGAGCCCCATCCCCCGAGGCGGCCCCGGGCATCTCGGTGACACTTCCCCGCCTTTGGAGACGAATTACCCAGGCGGAGGGGCCAAGCGGGCCCAGTGGCCTTGTTAACTCACTGCCCCCGTGGGAGGGGGCCCAGCGAGGGCGGCTGGTCCAGGGCCCGGGGCAGCTCAGCGGGGCCCCAAGGGCCTGCAGGTACAGAAGGTGCCTGGCTTCCCCCCGGGCCCCCCGGTGGGCTCAGGCCCTGCCAGCAGGAGCTGAGGGCGGGCTCTCCCCAGAGGCTGAAGGCGACCGGCAGAGCCCTCCCCACCGTGGCAACAGCCCAGCTGGTGCCTGTCTTTCCTGGTGACTGGGTTGCATCAGACAGGCCGCCCCACAAAGGCCCTGGCAGCCCCTGAGGCCGGGGATGCGCCCCGCCCAGCACACCCAGGCCCCCGGGCCCAGGCCAGAGCTGCCTGGGCTTCCAGGGCTGTGAGGGCCCCCGCCTCGCGGGCTGGGCTCGGCCTCCCTCGGGGTCGCCATAGCGGCCCCTCCTCCCCTGCTGCCGCCCAAGCTGCTAAATTCGGGGCTTCTGGACGGTTCCCCCTCTGTCCTCTGTGAGGCAGCCGCTCAAACTCGCTCAGGGCCAGGGCCAAGCTACGGGTTGCTTCCGGAACAACTTCCCCCGCGGCCACTGACCCCTTAGAGACCTCTCAAACTTCCCGTAGCCGGACCCAGCGTCCAGGGCCCAGAAGCAGAAGGAGCCCAGGGTCTCACTCCCTGTCACCACCCCTCGCCCGGTGGCACCGCCCTCCTGGTGGCACGGCCCAGGGTCTGACTCTGACAGGCCCGCTCTGTCCCCCTCCAGGCAGAAGGGGCCACAGACGGGCATTTGTGGTCAGAGGTGGTGTGGCTCCAGGACCCTCCCCTGGCTCAGGGCAGCTGCTCCCCAAAGGGCGCCCAGAAAGTTGAAGGTGGCCTCACCCCACTGCAGACGTGGCTCCCTGCCCTCCCTCCTCCCTGGAGGTCACTCCACCGACCCCATGCCCCTTCTACGCCAGCTGCCGGCACCCCCGCCCCCAGGGCCACACCTGACTCTGACTCAGGTCACAGGTGAGGCTCTGTCCATCTAGTCTCTCCCCCTGCACTGTCCATTCTGCCCCTAAGAGGAGACCCCGTAGAATAGGGCCCTGCAGGGAGAACAGGGCAGAAACAGCCAAGGGGCCACCCGGGAACGGAAAAGAGGGGTCCCCAGGTGGGACCCCAGAGAAGGGATGGAGGACGGGGGGCTGCACAACCCAGAATGATCCCCTTGCTGACCCTGCCTGACTCCTCCTTGACCTTCTTGCTGACCTCACTGACCTTCACTCCGACCCCCTCCTGACCCTCTTGCTGACCTCACCTGACCTCCCCCTCCTTCCTCTGACCAGGATTTCCGAGCCCTCATTTCCCGCCGGCGCTGGGGACAGTGGGCTCACAGGGCCTGCAGCCTGCTGGGGGTAGGGAGCTAACAGGCAGAGAGAAGGGGACCCTCCCAGAGGAAGGGCAGCATGTCCACCGTCCAGGAAATCCCCCAGAAGGCTATGGCTGGGGTGGGACGAGGGTCGGGTAGAGCCAGACGGAGCGGGCAGTGGGGCCTGAGCTGCGAACGGTGGGCACTCGGGGCTCTGGCTGCCGCTCGAGAGGGTGGGTCAGGGTGAGAGGGGAGAGTCTGCACTGCAGGCAGCCACGTGGGCTGAGCCAAGCAGGCTGCAGACCCCTGCGGGCACAGCTGGGGAGCTCCTGGGCCAGCACCAGTCCAGGCGGGGGTCCTGCTGGCCCGGGACCCCATTCAGAGCAGTGAGGGGACGAGGGAGGCAGACGTCCCCTAGGAGCCCATCACCCTCCCCGCTGTCTGGGGGCTGGTGGGCAAGCTCCCCATCACCAGTCCACCCTGGTCGAGGACCCCCACCTCCCCCCGAATCTGAGAATTTTCATCAAATTAGATGTGGCTGCAGCTGATGGTGCGGGAGGGACGCAAACCAGAGCCGCCCGCACAAGGGCTGCTGCCCATCCTGCTGGCCTGGGTGTGGCCGCCCGGTCCGGTGAGGGCTGGAGAGCAGAGCGGAGTGGGGCGGTGGGAGAAGGGGCAGCGTGCGCCCCTCTCAGGCTCCCCAGGAAGCAAAGTCGCCCCTGTGGGTGGTGGGGCCACTGGAGTGTGGGCGCCAGGAGGGGCAAGCGTCCCTCATGATCCAGGGCCCTTCCCGGGTGCCCACCCCATCCCTGCCCGCCTCAGAGGGGGACTCTCTCCTGCCCCTGCCTGCCCTGTGGGGCCAGAACCGGGAAGCCCAGCCTGTGGGAGAGGCCGAAAGTCCAAGGCCACTTTTTTTTTTTTTTTTTTTTAGCGGTACACGGGCTTCTCACTGCTGTGGCCTCTCCCGTTGCGGAGCACAGGCTCCGGACGCGCAGTCTCAGCGGCCATGGCTCACCGGCCCAGCCGCTCCGCGGCATGTGGGATCTTCCCGGACCGGGGCACGAACCCATGTCCCCTGCATCGGCAGGCAGACTCCCAACCACTGAGCCACCAGGGAAGCCCCAAGGCCACTTTTAAGTAAAGCCAGCCCTAGTGGAAAGTCAGCCTTGGATGCTTCGCTGTCGCTTCACCTCCTTGTGGGGAAACACCGAGACCGTCCCTGGCACCTGGCGCCAGTGGGGGAGGGGCGCAGAGACCCACCCTCCCATCCCCTATGCTCCGGCCCGGAGCTGGGCCTGCGCAGCTTTGCGTGTCCCCTCGAAGTGGTGGGAACTCCGGCGTCACTCACTCACTCAGCCATCACCTGCCCACCTATGGTGGCAGCCGCGCCCAGGTGCCTGGTTAGCCGTGAATGAGGCCAGACCCACATCCCACTGGGCACATAACTGACGAACGCCTTCTGGGTGCGGCTGCCGGGTGGGGTGCAGGCCGGGCTCCAGGCAGCAGGTGCCGAGGCCTCACTGAGAGGTCACGTGGGGCAAAGACGCCCAGGGTGGGCGTGAGGGGCCACGGGGGGTGGGCGCTGGCGGGGGGCAGGGGCCGGTGTGTCTCGACTCCGCTGAGCCGGCGGCCTGCAAGGGCAGATGCAGGGGCAGCCGGGGCCGTGGCGCTGACCCAGGAGAGACGGCAGCAGTCAGAGCAGACGGTGCTGGGGCCGGGGCGCTGTAAAGGCACAGCCAGTCCTCCCAGGGCTGGGGTGGCAGAGTCCAGGAAGCTCAGTGTCTATTAGACACGGCAGAGGCAGAGGACACGGGGCGGGGCGATGGGACCTCCTGGGCTCAGCGGCTGTGTTTTGGGGGGGTCCTTGTTCATCGGACAAAGACACAAGTGTCAGGGGTGAGGGGTGTCCGGCTAGCAACTCTCTCTCGAATGTCCTAGAAGAAAGAAACGGTATTTGCTGTGGGCTGTGCCCCCCGAATCCTTGTGTCGAAGCCCTGACCCCCAGCGTGATGTTGTCTGCAGGTGGGGCCTCGGGGAGGTGATCAGGGTGAGGGGGGCGCGTGAGGGGATCGGTGCCCTGATAACAAGAGGAAGACGGAGATCCCCCTCCCTGCTCACACACCAGGCAAGGCCAGGAGGACCGCGAGAAGGCGGCCGTCTGCAGGCCGGGAAGGGCCCTCACCAGAGGCCGGATCTGCCGGCACCCGGACCTTGGGCCTCCCAGCCCCGGTTCTGTGAGGAACAGTGTCTGTCTACACTGCCCGGGCTGTGGCCATTGGCTACAGTCACCCAAGCTGACTGATTTGTATTGTACTTGCCACTTTTCTGTAAGGGTAAAAATGCCAGGAAGGAAAGACTGAACAAAACAAGACCCCAAACAGTGCTGGGCCCTCCCCGGGGCTCAGCAGGCCTGGGCCCGGTGGGGTGGGGAGGTGGGGCGGCGGGGAGCTGCAGGGAGCTCTGAGGTCATCGTCGCCCAGGTAAGGCGTCAGGACCCTTGGCAGGAAGCAGGGAGTGAGAGGCCACCACTGACACCATCCAGGAGTTAAGACCGCGTGGCCGCAAAGGCGCAATTTTCAGTCTGGGCTAAAGGCATCCAGAGATCCGGGGGCGGGCGTGACCCGAGGGCCCCAGAAGCTGAATGGGAGGGGGGAGGGAGGCCCAGGCAGGAGAGGGCCTTGGCGGCTGGGGGGCCAGGCTGCCATGTTGGGGGTCAGGCTGCGGGTGGCCAGGGAGTCTGGGGTTCCGTGTGAAAGAATAAAGACGTTGGTTTGGGGGCTGCAGTGGCCCCAAGGCTGTGAGAAGGGCACCTGGCACTCCCCCACCTGGAACAAGGACGAGGCCTGGGGCCTGGTCTGAGATCCCGAAGGAGGCCAAGCGTGTGCCGGACGGCTGGCGATGGAGCTGGGGCTGCAGGGGCAACCCCCCACCCCCTGCTGCTCCAGGCCCTGCTGAATGGTGGAGAAACAGGGGCCTCGGTGGATCTGTCGAGTGGGAGGGCTGTGGCCCTTCTCCAGAGGGCTCCTGCAGGGCCGGCAGAGGGACATCGGCGGAGGCCTGGGGCTCCCCAGCCAGGCCACCCCTGGGTCTGAGGCCCCTGTTGCACCCGGCAGATGGGGGTCGCTTTCAGTGCCAGCCCCTGGGGAGGGGCTGAGTGGAAAGGGCCACCCCTCCTTTTTGAGTGCTGGGCTTGGGACTGACACCCATGGAAGTGGGCTCTCTGGGAGACAGTGACGTTCGGAATCTCTGGCTTTGGCCGAGGGTGGGGCAGCTGGGGCTGAGCTTCCGGTCTCCTGAGGCAAGGGCGTGACCTCAGGCTGGCCATACCCGATGGGCAGCGAATGCAGGTGCCCAGGTCATTCCAGCCCCAGCGCCAAGGGCCCCACTGCCCCCAGGCTCTTTGTTTCTTCCTGGGGTCTGCTGAGTCACTGGGCCTGCCGCCGCTCTGAGGGCTGGACCCCAGGCCAGGGCTGGCCAAGCATGGGCCCCACAGGCCAGGAGAGGGCAGGCAGTTGCCTGCCAGGTTCCTGGCATCAGCCTGAAGCCACTCAGTGCTGGCAGGGCAGGCTCGAGCCGTGCCTGTCCCCCCAGGGCCCTGCGCGGCCGTCACCACCCTGCGCGGTCAGGGCCAGAGGAGCCGGAAGGAGGCGTCACTGAGGACCCAGCAGCCCCTCAGCTTGGCTCCGCTTGGGGCCCTCAGTGCCCGGGGCCTGCTGGACACAGCCTTGCCAGACAATGAGAGGCCTCTGGGAGAGGCGGATCTCCCACCTGGCCAGCCAAGCCAGCAGGCAGTTAGAAACAGGGGCCAAGCAGAGAGGAGGCTGGGAAGGGCTGGACGTCACGAGGCTGGGGTCAGCTGGTCTTCCCAGCCGCAGCGTCGGGCCCCACCCCGCCAGGGCCCTGCCCCAGCCTCTCTGGCCTGGGGGCTCCTAGGGGTCCTGAGCTGTGGGGCTATGGGGAAGGTGGGTAGGACGCCCCTTGCCACCCCACCAGCGGGTCCAGACAAGGCCCCAGCTCTGTGGTCAGCTCTCCCAGGACAAAAGGGCCACCCGCAGGCCCTCAGACCCCGGGCCAGGCTTTGCTCGGAGCCTCTGGGCGAGGGGTGCATGGGAGCCCGTAGGCAGCTGCCCGCATCAGGCCTCGTCTCCAGAGTCCCCTCTGGACCTCCCAGAGGTCAGAGGTGAGAGGAGGCATGCAGGGACCAGGCGGCTGCAGGGGCAGCACTGCCCGTGGAGTTTGCCTGAGTCATTTCCCTCTGTGCCGAGGTTGCCCTGCCAGAGCCCACACTGCAGCTCTGCTTCTGGCCGGAGCCCCTCAAATGGATGCCTGTGAACCCCTGTGGCCCAGGAGCATTGGCACGCGGCTCTTACTAAGTGCCCACGGCCCTGAGGTCCCTGCACATCCTTGGACGGGCCCTTGGTTTGGTGTGCAGGTGCCCTGGTCCAGATCCTCATAGCTCACGATGTGTTGGAGGATGGGGCCTGTGGCACCTGGGGTGGGTCCCGGCCCGTCTGCTCCACCGGAATCTGTAGGCAACACCTGTGCGCTCAGCCTGACACCTGGGGCCCCCGGCTGAAGGGCCTCCCGGCTCCCCAGATCTGTCGCCTCCAGGGCCTGCTCCCAGGGCTGGCCCTCCTGCCTGGCCAGCTCTATTTCCAATAGTTTCAGATGTGCAGAGCCATTGCAAATTCCTGTAGGCCTACAGCCAGCTTTCCCCACTGTCAGTGTCACAGTGATCCCACGTAGGCACGTTTCCATGAGCTCGAGCCCCACCTCACTCGGGATTCCTCAGTTTCCCCTCGTGTCCTCTTCCCACCCGGGACCCCACATGACATTCAGTCGTCACGTGTCCTCGGGCTCCTCTGGCTGCGACAGGCCTCAGATGCCTTTGGTTTTTGTGACCTTGGCCATGTGCAGGAGTGCTGGCCAGGTGTGGGTCGACTGCCCCTCTTGTCTGATGTTTGTCTGATGTTTTTCTCACACTTAGACTGGGGTCAGGGGCTTGGGGAGGAGCCACGGAGGCGCCGCCCTTCTCATCACATCACGTCAGGGCACCTGCTCTCACATCACCAGGTGACGTGGCCTCGCTCACCCGGCTGAGGTTTCTCCACCAGTGGAACTTTTTTATTGCCTTATATTTTAATTTCAAATATTTCTGAACTCCACAGTTCTGGGTCCTCCCTAGCTGTAGACCCCAACAGGGTATACCTGCTCCCTCCATCCCCACAGCACCAGAACCCCACCCACTGGCTCCCAGGGTGCCTTGGTCTCAGGTGGCCGAGTCGGACAGAGGCTCTACGAGCAGAGTGGCCAGCTGCTGACAAGCTGGCCAGGGAGGTCCAAGGGGCTGACCGCTGGATTGGGCCCCTAGCGGCCTCTGGGGGCCTCAATACGTCTAAGAATAATGGACGCAGGGCTTCGGACTTCTGGCCCAGCGTTTTCTGGACACGGTGACCAGGTGTGTCCCTCAGGGAGACAGGCCTTGAGACGACACAGATGCTTCCAGGTCTCAGGCACAGGGGGTCAAGGTCAAGGCCGAATCCGGGTGCGGGAGCATGCCACAGCATTGGCACGGCCTGCAGGTGTTGCCACCAGGCCCTGCCTGAGCGCTGGGGTCTGAGAGCGTGGCCCAGGGCGGGAAGGCGGGGACAAGGCGGCCAGGACACGTCCAGGAGGGCCAGAGAGAAGTCCCAGCACTGGGCTAACCCTAACCCCGCCCGTGGGCACCACCAGGCCCCCAGGGCAGCTCGGTGCAGCTGAGGAGGGACCTGCAGTGAGAGTGGGCCGAGCTTCCTGGCTTGAACCCTCTCGCCCTGAGCTGGGGGAGGCCAACCCTTGGGCCAGGTGGGAGGAGCTGAGGCCAGAAGGGGTGGAGAGATCAAAAGGCCGGTGAAAGAGGGTCCCCCCTCTGTGCAGCAGCTCGTCATGGCAGGGCCCAACCTCCTGCACCAGGCCCAGGCTGTGCTCACCTGTCAGCACAGTGGGAGGGAGCGGCCTGGGCAAGGAGACACCTGGCCCCGCAGATCAGGGGCAGGAAGCGGCCGGAGAGCAGGTCCAGGGGTGCAGGCGCTGCAGCCCCACCCCCACCCTGGAGCACAGCGGCCCCTGCACGGCCTTCCTGCCGAGGTGGGAGGGGGTCTCTGCTGCATCAGACAGCTCAGTGTGGGCAGGGGTGGCAACGGGTGCTCCCGAGGAGACAGAGCAGGTGCCCCACGGGGAGAGCCCTCTTCCTGGGCAGAACCTCCAAGTCCGAACCCCAAACACCAGGGTCCTGCCCTGCTGGACCTGTGACTAGACCATTCTCCCAGTTTCCTGACACGAAGCTGCCTGTCATCTAGGGCAGTGCCAACTGCAGTGGCCAAAGGCAAAATTAGCCACGGCCCCTTCCCAGTCCAGGGCAACACGCTTGACTCGGTGGAGGGCCAAGGACGGGTGAGCGACAGAGCTTGTCCCCCGTCATGGGGGGTGCTGACCCCACGGACAGCCGCCCAAGCAGGCCCATGTGGGGCTAACAGGCAGCCCCAGCGTCTAGCCACACCTGCCCCAGGTGTTTGCTCTGCTTGCAAGGAGGTAGGCCTGAGGAGCCTGCAGAAAACTCAGGGCCTGTGCAGAGACATGGCCTGTCCCAACTGGAAGTGCAGGGACCGGTGAGGCGACTCGGAGCTTGTGTCTCCTAGGAGCCCGGAGCTGGCTGAGAGCTAAGTCCAAGGCTGGGGCGGGATGTGGGGGGGCAGGGGGCGCTCCAGGGCCCTCCCCCTGCCCCAGCACTGTCCCAGCAGGAAGACCATCCCTTGGCACCGAAGCCTGGCTTCCAGGCCGAGGCTGAGCCCTGGGGGGTGTGGAGAGCCTGTGCCCAGATGGCCACCATGCCAGAAGTAGCCGGGAGCCACAGCACAATGGCCCTTTGTCTCGCCTGCCCCGCCCAGGGAGGCCTCAGCCCCAGGCAGGGCTGAGGGGCTGGGGGTTAGCTCACCACGAGCTCTACCACCAGCCTGACTGTGTCTCCACGTGTGTGTGGGGGCTTTTGGCACCCCTCCCTGTTTGGGCCTCCCTGTCCCTGGAGAGCCTGTCTCGCTGGCCCCGCACCCTCCTGCTGCCATGACAACATCTGTACCCAGCAGGCGGGCTGGGCTGGTGGCCACCGGTTTCTCTAGTGATCCTGGCACCCAGTGCAGCTGCTGCCCACTGGGCTGGGATGACATGGGTCTGGTGTGTTGCGGGGACAGCCCCACGCTGACCCTTCAGGGCTTGAGTGCCTGCCTCTCCCCAGCCAGTAGGACCAGCACACCTCTCCCCTTGGAGGAGGCCAGAGGCCCCGCCCCGCTGACCCCCTTGACCACATCTGTCCTTGCAGGGTCAGGGTGCTGCCTCAGAGGGACCAGGGCCTCTGCACAGGGCAGGAGCCAGGTCCTGCTGCAGCCACAGCTGCTCCGCTAGGAGTGACACCCCCAGCTCAGGGCCTCGAGGTGGCCATCATCAGAGCTCAGAGACGCCAGAGCGTCCTTGTACCCAGCCTGGGTGGTAGGGGCTGCCTGCAACGACTATAGGGGCAAAGGGAAGATCTCAACTGACCATTTGTTGGAAACCAAGGGGTGGGACGCATGCAAACCCTGCCAAGACCCCCTCGGTCATCCCTCCGGCACAGGGCCCAGCCTTGCTCGGGCTCATTCTTCTTCTACTCGAGACTTAGGCAGAACAGGCAAGGAGAGTGCTGAGTGGTCACTGCAAGGGCAGGGGTGGGCGGTCAGCCAGACCAGAATCGTCCTCTTCAAAGTGATGCACCAGAGGAGACCATCAAGATGGCTTTCGCGGGCTTCCCTGGTGGCGCAGTGGTTGGGAGTCTGCCTGCCAGTGCAGGGGACGCGGGTTCGGGCCCCGGTCCGGGAGGATCCCACATGCCGCGGAGCGGCTGGGCCCGTGAGCCATGGCCACTGAGCCTGCGCGTCCAGAGCCTGTGCTCCGCAACGGGAGGGGCCACAGCAGTGAGAGGCCCGCGTACCGCAAAAAAAAAAAAAAAAAAAAAGGCTTTTGCTTCCTGGGGGCACTCGCTCCCGGGCCACGCTGCACACGGGCAAAGCTCAGATGCTTCCTGACCTTTCTGACCCTGGGCTAAGAGCAGGCAGCTTTGGTCAGCTGGGGTGTCCTCCCGCCGGGACCTCAAGTTTCCTGAAATAATTGTCTATGACAGGGGGGTCTCCCTTGCCCCAGGGCGGCTGCCTGGTAGAGCAGCCTTGAGAAAACTCCCACAGAAAACCGTGTGGTCTTTTAACTCTGAGTGAGACAGACACAGACTGTGCCCAGGTGTCTCTGAGTCTGCGTGGAGCGTCTGAACTGGTGGGAAAGTGTCCCCACCTGGTGACAACAGGATCAGAGCCACAGGCAGCCCACGCCGGCCAGAAACTCAGAGGAGGTTTACTTCTGCCTCAGGCCAGGCGATCGGTCAGTCGGCCCCTCGGCCGCCCCCCTTCCAGGGGCGGGGCTCCTCCCGCATCCGTCCCCCTTCCTGGCAGAGCTGAGCAGGGCCCCTTTGGTCCCCACCGCGTCCCGGCCCTCAGGGCTCAGTGGCCACTGGCCACGGCTCCCCCTGGTGGCCCCTCGTCCTCCTGGGAGCTTCTGAAGTCTGGCAACACTGCGCCCATCAGTCCCAGCCTGACATCTCTGGGCTAAGCCCCGTGGTTCGGATGCGTGCCCCTGCTCCCGCCGGCCCAGGCAGCGCGAGGGGGGCAGGGTGTGAGCCTGAGGAGGGGGTCAGCGCCAGCAGCCCCTCTTCCACTCCCAGCCAATGGCAATGCCTCAGGCTCCCCGAAATGTGGCCCCCACTGGAGGCCTGTGCCCTGCCCCACCCCCACACAAATGCGGACACCTGAGTGGGCATCGGGGTGGGTGGGCGTCCTAACAATCCCAAGGAGGGGCTGGGGGCTGGAGGGTTGGGTTAGGGTTAGAGGTCACCGATGCTCCCAGGACTGGCTGCCAGAGGCCCTGTCCCTCTCCAGGGGCTCGCGGCGGATTTCTGGTTCCCCCACCGTAACCACAGTGATCCAGGCCCACGGGGGCTCCTGGGGGCCGTACCCTCCTCTGGGTCCCCCATGTGGTGGGCACGGCGCCCCCTGCAGTTGTGCGGCTGTACCCCCTGGAGATTTCTGCAGCGGTGACTCAGCCATCTGGCCTCGTGCATCCTTGGAGGACAGCCTCTGGGTCACAGAGCCCAGCTCCCAGGGTGGAGTAAGGCCAAGTGCCGGGAGCCCAGGGACAGCCCTTGACGCTGTGAGTTTCCAGCACAGCCGCCGGCTTCGTTACGGAACGTAGTTGGGCCTTTGGGATCTCTCTGCTGGTCGGGCTAATTACTGGGATCACAGTTATTTCATTACAGGCCCTTTTGTCAGGAGCAGGGAACAAGCATGAAATCCTCAGGATGTGTCCTGCTGGACTGGGGCCCTGTCCCTCCCACCCTGTGGCCACGGGCCCCCAGGCCCTTCTAAACCCCATCACAAAACCTTGCATCCCTAGTCCAGGGATTCCAAAATGGGGGTCCCAGGGGCTGCCAAGGCCTCGGTCGCCAGGCAGGCCCCCAACCCTGCAGCGGGGCCGCCTTCCCAGCAGCCTGGCTCCCGCAGTGCGTGGGTCAGTGTGGTGCACGGCCTGATTTGGGGGCCACCTGCCCATAGGGGCGGGGCTGGGGGCCTCGAGCTGAGGGGTCAGGTCCAGCCTCTGCCCTTTGTCAAGGGGAGGCCGCAGCCCCAAGGGGCAGGGGCGTCGCTGGGGCCACCGGGCGGAAAGCAGGGGTGCAGGGCGTGACCCCCTTCCACTCCGTCCCTGGTCCAGCGAGGCCGTGCCCAGCGCCTGGACAGGAGCTGCTGCCGGCTGTCCTGGCCAGTGGCTCACACGCTCCACTGCAGCCCCTGCAGACGCTCCCTGCCCTGGTTTTTGTTCAACCTGGCCCGGCGGGCGGGCGAGTCGGGCGAGGCGGGGGCAGGAATGTGTGCAGGCCCGGCGCCCGCCCTGCCGCTGCGTCACTAGCTGTCTCCCTCCCGGCCTATGGGAGCCCGGGGGACACACCTGTCGGCCGCCAGGAGTGGAGATTGGTCGGGCCCAGAGCAGACACCTGCGTGGGGAGGGGGGAGGCCCTACATGTAAGGCGAGCCGGGGCCTCGCTGCCTCTTCCCTGCCCTGCCCCACACCACCTCCATTGTTCCCAGTCGCTCTCAGAACTTTCCCCAAAGGCCCGGCGAGCCGTCCACTGCACACGCGTGGACCTCGGGTTCCTTTGTGTGGAGCCTCCGAAGAGGGCGGCGGGCTGCAGGTCTCCCCAGGCAGCAGGCGTCCCACCTTGGCTGTGGGCAGGTCGGGCCGAAGCCAGACCTGGGCGCCCAGGCCACGGACCAGGGGCTGACAGGTACTCGGGGCGACCAGCACCAAGGCTTCCCTGGCGTCCGCGCAGAGGCCCGGTGGGTCCCAGGTGCAGGGACGGGGCTGGGCTCGGGCCGAAGGCAGGGGTGGGAGCGGCCTCCCACCCTCGTCCTCCAGGCCCAGATCCTGTCGGGGCAGGTCAGTGCGGGAGGTGGAGGTGGGGGAGCCTGAGGGCGCCGCCCTGGGCCGAGGGCCTCCCCCGGCACCAGCACCGCGGGCCCCTGCGCCGCCCACCCAGGGAGGACAAGGGCGAGCGACGGTGGCAGTGGCCCATCGGGCCGCAGCTTCCGGCGGGGCCAGGGCTCGGGAAAGGGGGGCCCTTCCTCTGTGCGAACGTGGGCCCCGGGGCCGGGTGCGCCGGGGATGCAGGGCGTGGAGCCGCCCCGCGGCCCAGGGCGGTCAGGGTGCACAGGCCACGTCCGCAGGGCCAGCACCGGCCGGTGGGGGTCTTCTCACCCGGCCAGAGGGCAGCCTGGGCTTGCCAGCTGAAGGTTCCCGCCTTCCGCCCGCCACAGGACGTTCTGGAAAGCCCTTTCCCGGGTCGGCCACTAAAGTGCCGGTGCTGAGGCGTCTCTTCGCCCGGAGCCGGCTGCCGGGAAGGCCTGAGACGCGGGAGCTCTGGCCGTGGGTCTCCGTGCGTCTGCTCCCGGGCAGGGCTCAGTCTCGCCAGTGGCCACGCTGGTGCCAGCCGGAGCGCGGTCCGGAGCCGGTCTGGCCCGGATTCGCGCTCTTCCTCACCTGCCCCCATCTGAGGAGGTGCAGGCCGGCCCCCGCCCACGACTCGGCGACTGGGGTCAGGTCCAAAGTCTGTTCTAAAGATCCTCCACCTAAGCACGAAATAGCAGCCTCTGCAGCAGCCACGCACACCGTCCCAGAAGGGCGGCCGCGCTGCCCCGGCCGAGCACACCCAGCGCTGAGCGAGGGGGCGCGCGAGCTGCTCTCCCAGCCCAGTCGTTGGCTTTCTTCCGCAGTTTTGAAGCTTAGGAGATGATAACCTCGATGTGACAGAAGGCTAGCTCTCTCTGAGGCATAATATAGGGTTCATTGTTCCTGATGAACGAAGCTTCTAGGGCAGAAGGATAGGCTGTTTTAATTAATCCACTGGGAGCATTTTAGGCCTTTTTAGGCTGAGCATCTAGAAAAATAGGTCGGTTTGGTTTTCTTTTACTTTTGTCTAGTAACTCAGATGAAATGCTTCAAAGTTAGAGCCATTGGCAGCACGCTGAATTAGGCAAAAGAAGTTCTGCATTTGTGAAAGTGCAAAGCACGGTAAAATATGGCCGCAGCCCACTGTGCCTTTCCAGACGCGTCGGTCATCTGCAAACACCTGCTTTGCAGACTCTGTTGGTGAACCTAGGAGACGGCGAAACAGCCCGTGGAGGCCGCCAGCCTCCTGAGGAGCCTGCTCTGGCCTCCGGTGTGGGGAGGGCGCCCCGAAGGGCCGAGGCGGGGAATGGCGGCCTGGCCTCAGACGCGCCCCAGCGTCGCCCGCTCCGCGCACAGGGGTTGGGTTTCTGTGCTTTGTTCTCTGTGCGGCCTCACCATTGATTAAGGCCCGTCGGGCAGGTTAACCAGCCTGTTGGTTTTTCACGCTGGGATCGTGTTCCCTACCCCACCCTGTCCTGTGCAGGTGGGTCCTGCCGGGCCGGGCAGGCTGGGCACCCTCCAGGTGGGCTGTTTGCTCTCCAGACAGGAGATGCTCTGATTTCTCAATGTCCCCACCCGAGCCTGGTGGGAATGGTGATGGTTAACCAGACCCCGCACCCAGGGGCCACACGCTGGCTTCACTCCTGCCAACAAATGGCTAAGAAAGCACCATTGGGGGCACTCAGAAACAGGCTACATTTATTTTCACTTTTCATCTCAGCCAGTGAGACTCGCCTGCCTGCCCCAAGCCACACGGCCGCCCAGGCCCTTGACCCACATGTGAGCTGTGCTGGGGCCCGGCTGGGCCTTGGTCTTTCCTTGTGTATGTACAGGTTCTGGGCTCAGGAGGAGAGTGGGATTCTGTCCTGGGGCTTAAGAGGGAACACTCCACTGCCCCCCAGCCCCAGGTCTCTGCCTCCTAGGGGAGGACATAACAGCCCATACGCTGGTGGGCAGCGGACAGCGGGACTGGCCTGTCCACCTGGCTTGCAGCTGGGCTGGCCAGGGCCTGTGGGGTCTCCTGGGCCCTTGGGGCTCCCCAAGTAGGGCTGGCACGGTGGGCTGGCTACAAGGAGGGGTGCTGGGCCCCTGTCCCAACCCTGTAGCCTGGCAGCCAGGAGTGGAGCTGAAACTGAACTCAGCTCTGAAAGTGAAGTCTAAATGGTTTCACATAGCTCAGAAAAAAGTGAATTGACTTTACGGGTCTGAAGGATGGACACTGAAAGGCAAGGTTGAGCCAGGAGGGGCCAGAGGGGCAAAGGCCTGGATCCCGGCCATGGGCACCACTCTCTGAGCCTGGACGTGGTCACCTGGAGGGTCCGGGCACCTATGAAGCCCACTCCCCATGCGTGTCCCCCAAGGCCAGGCCTAAGTCAGGTCAGGCCCTGTGAGAAATGTCGCCTGTTCCCGAGCACGAAGCCAGAGAACTGGGTGGACCTGGCTGAGGCCCGGGGCTGGGTGGACGCAGTCTTTGTGGTGGTCAGTCTGGCAGCCTCGGGTCGGGGGGATCAGCACAGGGCCCAGGCCCCCTCCCTGCAGCCTCTGCGGGTGGAAGGTGCCAGAAAGCTTAAGAAGCTGCTCTGGCCAGCTCTCCAGGCCTGCGTGCCGCCTGCACGGGGACAGGAGAGAGGACGGGACACCTCAGTCCCCCAGGGCAGGGGGCCGGGGGTCTGTCAGCTCCCCGCAGGGGCCCCAGGTGTGGACCCTGAGAAGGGCAGGGCCCCACCTGTCCTGGGGCTGCCTGCGAGATTGGCTTGGCCACCGCAGGCACCTGGGGGTTGTTGCCCTGTATTCTGCCTTTGGGGCTGCTGTCCCACCTGCTCTGGGGCCGGACCCCAGACCAGTGGGCACACAAGCCACAGTGACCGCCAGGTGCAGTCTGGCCCGGGCTACCCCTCTTGCACCCCTCCTGCAGGCCCAGCACCTCCTCGCCCACCCCTGGACCTCACAGCCAGCAGCAGTCAGAACCCCAGGGCCACACAACAGTGGGGCGCTGGGGACAGGCTGCTCGGTGAGAGGTGGGGGCCCTGGGCCCCGGGAACACCATCCTGCTTGCTGGTCCCGAAGCTCATCCACGCTCCTGCCAAGGGCGGGAGGGTGGGCACTGGAGACCGTGCTGGGGCTGCACCCGAGAGACAGAGCCTCATACACACTCGTGCTCACCCAGGACCCCGGGGCTGGGCCTGTCCCTGCGTCGGCTCAGCGGGAGGGTCCCGCTCTGCTCCCGCCCCTGGGCCCCAGCCTCCTGTGGGCAGGACACACTGCCCCCCACAGGCGCCCACCCCATGCCCGGAGCTGGTGGCCCCACTGGGCCGGCCAGGGCTGGCTGGGCAGGGGGTCACCCTGTGGTCCTGGCCTCCAGAGGCTTCTAGGCGCTGCAGCCCCGCCTCCCCCCGGGCTGACCCCCCACACATGGTGCCTGCCTGGCACTGTGGCCTCAGGGCACACACTTGCTCCAGCCCCGGCCATTCCGGGCCCCTCCCCACCTCAGTGCCCTAAGACGCCATGGCTCCACCTCAGGCTGCTGGGCGCCCCTCCATTGAGTCCCCCCTTCACCCCAGACGGGCGGCCCCCAGACCCAATTCGGGACGGCCATCGCCATCTTACTGGGCAGCATTGGATGGTGCCTGGTCTCTAATACTGCCTGGTAATGATGACGGTGGGGCCCTGCTCGCAGCGACGGGGCCGCCCTCCCCCAGCCTGGCCCCGGGCCCCGACCTCTCCCCACGCAGGCCCCACGCCAGCCACAGCCCCTGACACCCACAGTCAGCTCACCCACCCTGTCCTGTCCCAGTGGCTGCCGGGTGGGGCTCTAAGGCAGAAAGTTGACTTCGGGCAGGCCCTTTCCCCAGGCCCGGACGTGTCTGCGCCCCTTCTCAGCCTCCAGAATCAAAGACTTCCTGCAGCTGCACCAGGTGCCCCGCCCCCAGTGATCCGGGATTAGGATGCTCGGGTTCCGGGCCCTGCCCACGGCGCCCAAGCAGGTGCTGCCAGCACACCTGGCAGGTGTGGGCCAAGTGGAGCGGCAGCAAAGGCCTGGGCCCGGGTGGGTGGGCCACTTCACAGGCCAGCAACTCCTCCAGCCTTGGTCCTGGGTCCGCGGCCCCAGGTGCCCTTGGCTCTGGGAAAACAGGGAGCAGCACGCAGGCCTCCCTGCCTGCACCTGGGCCCTGCCTGCGGGCTGTGGGGCGCCCACGTCCATCCCGCGTCCTCGGGCCGAGGCACACCTGGGCCTCTGTGGGCATCTTACCGGACAGTGCTGGATTTCTCGGCTCGACTCTAACACTGTCTGGTAACGATGTTCAAAGGTGACCCACCAGCTGCCGGGAAGTGGCCCGAGGACACGCGGTCCTGAGCTCCTGGACTCCAGAGCTGGGCCGAGCCCCGGGCCAGCTGGGGGACAGGCAGACGGCCTGTCTCAGCTCTGCAGCCCGGCCCAACCAGGGAGGCCTCTGCCGACCGCTGCGGGGCCGGTTCTGCCACATCGGGGCCCTCGGCAGGCTCCTGTGCATCCGCTGTGGCTGGGCCTGGGTTCTCCCCACGGAGTGGCCGGCGGCCTGTCAGCAGCCACACAGAGAAACGCGCCTTCTGGCTGGAACAGGGCTGGCAGCAGGCAGCCCCCACCTTCCCTTCCCGGGCCCTCCCGTCCACCACACAGGGTCAGATGTCCACTACGGCTGTCCAGGGCACCCCAGCTCACCGCTGGGAGGCGGCCTGCCCTTAGAGGTCCCAGTCAGCCGGGGCCGTGGGCGGTCACCCCTCTTACTCCCTCAGCCCACTGGGAACGTGGGGGGAACAAGGGCGTGTCCAGGTGCCTGGAGCAGTGGACGTTCTGTGCTGCTCTCCCGGCCCCCAGCCCCCGCAGTGTCGTAGGCGAGACTGGGAACATTGTCCCAAACCATCAAGGCCAGGATGGTCTTTTGTTTTATCTTTTGGATCTGAAGCCAGGACACCAGCCCCCAGACCTGCCGGCGTAGGCACAGGGGTGACCCTTCTGCCCTGGGCCCCAGTGGCTCTCCCACAGGAGGAGGCTCTGCCCCTGGCCCGGCTGTTACTCATTAACCGGCCGAGGGCCGTTCCGAAAGCTGTGAGGGCGCCGCAGCCACCTTGACCCGGGACCGAGAGCAGGGACGCCAGGCTGCTCCCCAGCTGTGCCCACAAACACGTGTTTGGGCTGCTGCCCAGACGGGGTCTGCAGGAGAGCCCTCCTTGGAGCAGCCCTGGGCCAGGCCACCAGGGCTCTGGGGCCTCTCCATGGACTAGGAAGCTCTGGGGGTCCTGCCGCTGCCCTCCCACTTCCTCACGGTGCAGCGGGACAGGTGGTAGGGGAAGCCCCAGGCGGCTCTGGGGGTCCTGCCGCTGAACCCTCCCACTTCCTCACGGTGCGGCGGGACAGGTGGTAGGGGAAGCCCCAGGCGGCTCTGGGGGTCCTGCCGCTGAGCCCTCCCACTTCCTCACGGTGCGGCGGGACAGGTGGTAGGGGAAGCCCCAGGCGGCTCTGGGGGTCCTGCCGCTGAGCCCTCCCACTTCCTCACGGTGCGGCGGGACAGGTGGTAGGGGAAGCCCCAGGCCCTCCCAGAAGGGCCGCCGCTGAGCCTGCCTACACCAAAGCCTGCCGATGGGTGTCTTACCAGACACGGTTAGATCTGATCCTTCTGTCTAATACTGTCTGGTAATGCCGTCCATCCATGGCCTGATCGCCACCGGAGGAGGGGCTGCTCACCGGATGCCTGGTGGAGGGGAGGCCGGGGTCCGTGGGTCCCAGCAGTGGGCCTGAGCCGGCTGTACACTCCTGCCCAGGCTCAAGCCCTCGTGTGCCCCCAGGGCACAGGCCACGCCTGACCACCCACAGCCCCCGTGTCCCTGACTGGGGGAGCCTGTGATGCCCCACAGGGGATTTCTGTCGCAGACACAACAGACTGCTGGTGTTATAGTGGGGGGGCTCCACGGGTGGTGGGCCCCACGCTGAAGGCTGGCGAGCAGTTGGTGCAGCCCCCATGCTGCTGGCACTGCCACTGGGCCACAGGCAGCCGCATCCCTGGAGCCCCCCAGGAGCCTCTCCAGGAAGGTGCCCTCATCCCTTGCCACCCCACACCCATCAGGGGGTGGCGGTAAGGAGGACAGGACAGAAGCAGCCCCGGCCCCCTAAACCCCCAGCCCAGGCCGTGGAAGGGTGCCCGTGGCTGGCAGTGCCCCAAGAGATGCCCCAGGATGCCCTCTCCCCAACCCCAGGTGGCACCAGAACCCTGGAGGGTGCTAGGTGTGGAGACCCCACAGGTGAGACCCCTCTTCTTCCTTCCCCTGTGTCCCCACAGGCCCGACTCGGGACCTGGGCGGTCGGGGGACTCTCCAGGTGCCGGGCCAGGCTGTCACCCATGCACGCTGGGCAGAAGGCCTGGCAGCCCCTGCCCGCTCCCTTCTACCCACAGAGGCTCAGCAAGACGTCCTCTGTCTACAGCTGCCTCCCAAACCAGAATTCCGGATGCCGGTCCCACCCCTGGCCTCGTGGGACCAGCCCCTTCTTCCCCTGAGAATTCCAAGGAGGTCCTAGGGTCCCAACCCACGGCTTCGCAAAGGACTGTCTGATGCCTCCGACCCAGGGCTCTGCAGCCACAGCCAGGGCGGAGGGGACCGTCCCTCCGTCCTCAGCACCCACTCTTTCCTGAGCGCCCTCTGGGAGCCGGTGCAGTTCCAGACACTGGGGGTTGGGGGGGGATGTCCCTGAGAGGGGGTCACAGGCAGCAAGGAGGCTCCGTGCAGGACGAGTCAGCTGCAGGGGCTGCTGGTGCTGCAGAAGCCAGGGGAGTAGAGGTGGCAGCAGGGTGGGGGTGGGGTAAGGGCGGCCCAGAAAGGTCTCTCTGAGCAGGTGGCCAAGCGGGAACCATGCAGGAGCCCAGCAGAGGGGCCCAGAGGCCGCATGGGGGCCGGTGAGGAGAGCTTCCTGTTCCAGCCCTGGCAAAGGCACCAACTCCCCGTGGGGAGCCAGGGCCTGGGCTGCCTGGGAGACCCGCACCACAGCTGCAGAAGGGGTGCTGGGCCTTTACCCAGCGGGGCTGGACCGCCCCTTCTGCCTCCAGGCACTGGGCCCAAGCCCAGCCAAGCCCTGTGGCACCCGGGGAGAGGCATCCGCCCTGCAGGGTGGCCGGTTAATGATTGGCTGCCTTGTTCGGGGTTGTAGATGCCACCGATGGCCCAGTCCCAGGCCATCGCGGGAAAGGCTGCCCCTGGGCTGGCACCCACACCAGTGTTTCGGGTTATACAGCAGTTTTTGAGTTTGAGCTCTCGCTGTCACCACGTGGGCAGGGGGCCGCCTCCCCAGAACCCATGGGGAGTCATAGGGCAGCAGGGTGGTGGGCTGGCCCAGCTCCTAGGGGTCTGGGCCTCTAGAAGGGATGGGGAGTGGGGCATGGGCTCCGGGGGAGGACGACCTGGGGGTTCTGAAACTCTGTGCTCAGGCCAAGGGGAAGACAAGTGGCCTGCAGGTGACCAGGGGATCCACTGCCCGCCCCTGGGTGCTGCACCCAGCAGGCCCAGGCAGGGGGCCACCAGCTCCTGAGGTCAGGCTGCCTGCCCCTCAGTCCAGGACTTGGCTGGAGGAGCTCTCCGCCCCTCCAGACTAACCGACAGCTACCCTCGGGCAAAGGGGTGTCAGACCACAGTCCAGCAGAACGGAGCCCTGCAGGCCCCCAACACCTGGTGCAGGCAGGCACACAGGTGGGAGTGCGTCAGCCTCTGAGCGGGGTCAGGGAGGCCTCCCCACAGTGGGGAATGCCACCCGGGACCCTTAAAGTGAGGGGGCGCTTAAGGGGTGCATTAATTTTCTGGGGCAGCCACAGCAAATTACACAAACTCGGTGGCTTGAAACAACGGAAATGTATTCTCTCACGGTTCCGGAGGCCACCTGCTCCCTCCGGAGGCTCTGGGGTGGGTCCTTCCTGCCTCTCCCAGCCTCTGGGGCTCCAGGCGTCCGGGAGCTTGTGGCCGCATCCCTCCGGCCGCTGCCGCATCTTCAGTTGGCTTCTCCCCTCTGAGTCTCCTCCGCTCTCCCTCCCTCTCCCGAGGCCACTGGTCGCTGGATTTAGGGCCCATCAGATAATCACATCTGCAAAGACGATTTTTCCAAGTAAGGTCACACCGCACTTTCTGGGCCTTAGGACGTGGACACACATGGCACGGGGACCACCATCCACCCTACAAGAAGCAAGTGAAGGCTCCCTAAGGAGAGACACCCTGGTGACCCATGCAAGACTCTGGAGGACAGAGGCAGGGGGCCATGCAGGGCAGCCAGCGGCTCTCCCACACGCCCTGGCCTCCCAGACCTGGGTGTGAGCTCCTCTCAACCCCTTGGGGAGGCATGGGTTTGCTGAGCGCCCACTTTCTGTTCTGTAAAGAGGCCGTGGTAAGGGGAGATGAAATAACACAGGTAAAGCACACTGAGCACAAAAACATAATGGGTCAGGTCTGGGGGCCTGGCACAGATCTGGGGATCCTGAGAAGGCTCAGGAATGTCCCGGGAGGACGGAGGACCCAGGTGGGGGCTGTGCCCATGCCACCCCTCCTCCAGCCTTGGCCGCTGCCCCTGGTGCCCGGCCTCCTGCCCTTCCCCATCCACCTGCTCCCCTCTGGGCCACTGGGTCATGGTTGCTAGGAGACAGTTGCCTGGTCACCACTGTTGTTTCCCTGGCACAGGGCTCACACCACCTTGTCGGGCAGGCAAGAGGGGCAGGCGGGTCACCAGCGGGGGTCCTGGCTGGCCCTGAGGGCCGGGGCCTACCGTCCCTTGCCCCGCCCAGCCCCCTGGCCCCAGGAGCCCTGTGGGTCCTCTCGGGACTCTGCCCAGGAGCGTGAGGGAGGCGAGCAAGGGGAGTGGACGGGTGCCTGGCTGGGCAGAGACCCCCAGGCCAGGCTGAGCAGGGCAGGCCTCCAGGCGTGGCGGCCCTTCAGGACCAGCTCCTTTGCTCAGGACCAGGTCTGTCTCCCAGGACCGACCCCCAGAAGGGACGGCCTCCTAAAGTCTGCAGGGACCCACGTCCCCCCAGACAGCTCAGCCCTGGCCAGAAGGCACCAGCCTGACGAGCAACGTGAGCACCTCCTGAGCCCCGCGTCCCCAGACGTGTATTTGGAGGACGGACCTGGCAGGACACGGGTGTCACCTCGTTTTCCTGGATGTTTCCTTCAGGTTCACGAGGGTCTTCCATTCATCACACCGGAGCGCCATTTCCCGCCAGTCTTTTTACCTGACCAGGTAAAAAGTTTACTTAAAAATTCGTTATAAAGTTGTTTCCACCAACCCCTCCCTGCAGTCCTCGCGGAGGGCCTGGTGCCATCACCCCCCCACCCCCGGGCAGGGCCACTGCAACCCGAGCTTCACCACCATTGATAACGGTTCGGGAACACCTTTCAGCACAAAGCTTGCTATTTAGAATGAGTCCGTCAGAGAGACTCTGAGAAAGGCAATTGCTCGGCAAAGGCTCTGACCCCTGACCCCGCCCGCAGCCCCGCAGGCCACCACGTCCTGCAGCCCGGGGCACCCGCACCGCGTTCACCACACGCGTGCACGCCCAGAGTAAGGATTCTTTTTCTTAATTTTTGTTAACTTGAATGACAAGAAATAGTCATTCATGGCCTGTTTAATTCTTCGTGGAAGAAATAAGATATACAGAGTTAAGACAGGCAAACAGAGGCACAGGCTTACAAGGCTTGTTCTGAAATCCGGCAACTCCGCGCCCACCTCCCGGCTCCCGTTTCTGGGAGCGCTCACTGCTGGGTCCGGGTTACCCCGCAGAAGTTACCCTTTGCTGGGCTGTGGGGGCCAGGGGCTCCCTCCCACCCCCCACATTCACGCTGTAACCCCCAGTAACGCTCCTTGCAGGCGGGTCACTGCCCTGCTCGGAACCGGCCTGGCCCTCTCCGGCCTCACCGTCGCCACACAGGCCCTCCTCCAACATGGGTGACCAGGCAGCTGTGTGCATGTGTCACACAGGCCACTGGTACTCCCAGCCCACTCTGCAGGTGGGGAAACCGAGGCACAGAGCTGATCCACACCACAGCCCCAGCTTCCTTTCCCAGGTCCGGCTCAACTGGGGAATTCCCTGAGGGGGGTCTGGAGACCTCCCACCACGCTGGGTGGGTCGCAGGAGCCTTGCCTCCGGCTCTGAGATGTCTCCAGCTCCGCTGGGTGCCTTTCCTTCTTTACATTCTCCTTTCCAGCACACTTCCTCGCCTTGAGCTTCTCACGAGGCTGTACTGCGTATTTCCATGAGCTCGTCCACCTTGTCTGTCCCTTTGTTCTAACCGTCCAGTCCTGCCCCAGTGTATTCCCAGGGCTGTGTCCCCTGCCTCGGGCTCCGCCACCACCCCCACCCCCACCCCCGGCCCCTCCTCGCAGGGCCCTGTTTCTCTGTCTCTGGGCGTCAACCTGTCGCTCACACCTGGGGGCCTCCATTAGATGTCTGTTGACTCAGTGGCCGCTCACGTGGGAGTGCTGGGGGAGAGTACTGACCGTCATCCTACTTGGGAGCCCCCATTCCCAGCAAGGTGCGGGTCTCCCAGGCAACGCGGAGACCCACGCACACACGCACGTGCGCACCCTCCCCGTGCTCAGCAGGCTCCTATCCCCCCCCCACACCCCGCAGTCATGCTGGGCGGGGTCCAGCCGCCACAGAGGAGCCCTCCCGTTCTGGGTGGGGCAGGGCTGGGGAGGAGACGCTTGGCAGGGGGGTGAGAGCCTCCCCGCGCCCCGCCCCGCACCCAGGCCCTGTAACCGTGTTGACAGCTGTTCCCAGTTCACCCTCTTCTGTCCTAAGTGGGGACAAAGGTCTTGGCTAGCATCTCTTGGGTGACCGGCTGGTTTGTTTGCAAAGCGACTGTCCTCTTTGGAGGGCAACCTGCCAGCCCCTGGTATGCAGATGCAGGAGCCCCTCTCTGCCTGCCAGCTCCCAGGGTACTGGCCTTTCCACTGCTTGTGTTTCTTCAATCTTTCGGAAAATCCTAGCCTCCCAAGCAGCCCCCAAACTGGGAAGGACCTGTCAAGGAATGGCTAAAATTCCCTAAAATGTTCCCGAGTTAGCCACACAGGAAAGGAGCCCTAGGGAGGCATCATCCTCATGGCCCTGCCCTGACTCTGGGAGGGGACTGCTCAGGGCTGCCGCCCCCCAACCCCACAGGCCTGACAGCAGCCCTCCTAACAGCCGGCAGGGAGGTCAAGCGCAGAGATGCCGACACCAGATGGACAGTCCCTGCAGGCCCCACAGTCACCACAGAGACGGGAGCCACCCACAAGAGGAAGCCCAAATCCAGGACGCTGGGCGGCACCCCTCCCCGGGCAGGGCGGGCCTGACTGCGTGCTCAGTTCAAGGGCTAGGACCACGGGCCGCCCGAAGGGCCTGCAGAGGGGTGGGGGCCACGTCTTCCCAGAGGTGCCCCCGCCCCAGTGCCCCAGCGTCTGTGGCCCGCAGCCTCACCCACTTCCTCCACCGCCAGGGACCACCTCCTCGGACCCAGGTTGGCACAAAGAGAGGCAAGCGGTCAAGGATGGCAGGGGTCCGGCGGAGCCGCCCCTGGGCACCAGGTGTATGCAGCCAGGGCCTCCCCAGGGACAGGCACCCCCTCCCCAGGAAGGCCTTCTCACGGGGGGACCACACAGCCATGCCCTGGGAGAGGGGCCAGCAGGAGGCCACGTGCCGGGTGTGGGATCTGGGCCAGCCGAGTAGGGCAGAGGACAGCAGAGTCGGGGTCTGAACAGGCGGAGAGGGGTCTCCCTTGACTGCTGTGGGTCACCCATGACGTCATGATGGACATTGTGACCCCCGCCCTCTGGGCACGTCCCTGCATCACATCTGCCCCCAGCTCCAGCCTCACACCTCAGCCTCTGCCCCACACAAAGCCCCTGCCGTTGGTAAGGAGGGACCCTGCCCCCTTTCTCCTAGGAGGCCCTCTGATTGGGCCTGAGGCTGGGCTGAGATGGGCCAAGACGACTGGGGGGACTGCACAGGGGTTCCAGTCAGATTCTGAGTGGACGCCCCCTGTCTGACCCCACCTTGTTCACAGGCTGGGCCCATGAGAGATCAATGGGGAGCCACCGAGAGGAGGGGCTCCCACGTCAGCTAAGCCAGCTGGACCAAGACGCAGATGGGCTCGGGCAGGGCCCAGGGAGGGGCAGAAAAGCCACCAGCTGGGCCAGAGCCTCTGACCACCCACTCTGCCCGCAGAGCTGGACGATGCTGACACTGCCAGGCCCCGGGCCGCCCTCCTGGAAAAGCACCCGCTGGAGGGGGAGAAGCAGCCGCCCGGCACCGGGCAGGGCCCCTTCTTCTACATCGGAGGCACCAACGGGGCCGCAATGTGAGTGGGGCCTCAGGCTGGGTCCAGCCCCACCGCCTGCAGGCCCCGGCCCAGCCTCGCTCCGCGGCCCACAGCCCCGCGGCCCCCAGGTCACCGCCGCCCCTCGCCCCTGCAGAATCAGCTCCTATTGCAAAAGCAAGGGCTGGCAGCGCATCCAGGACAGCCGGCGGGAAGACTACAAGCTCAAGTGGTGCGAGGTCAAGTGCAGGGACACCTACTGCAGCTTCCGGGAAGGTAGGGGCGGGGCCGGGCTCAGCGGGCGGCCCTCCACGCGCGCATGCGCGGTCGCACGCTGCCCGGGCTCTGTCGCGCCAGGTGAGCAGCTGCTGTACCAGCTCCCCAACAGCCAGCTCCTCACCACCAAGATCGGGCTTCTCAGCGCCCTGAGGGAGCACGCGCGTGTCCTCAGCAAGACCAGCAAGCTGGCCCCCTGCGCACAGGCCAAGTGAGGATGCCCTGGCCCCCGACCCCGGCGGCGCACCCCGCACCCGACGCGTCAATCGCTGCTCCTGACCGCCCTCCACCAAGTCGGTCCGCCTACCTGCCTTCCCACTGACCCAGCCGCGTACCACCCATCTGTCTCCACCCCCAATAACGGCCACCATTCCAGCCACCCAGCCCACGGCCCCCCAGCGGTCCTCACACGCTCACCACAGAGCCGCCCACTGGTGTCCTGCATTCAGTCACCACTGCCTACCACACCCACTGCCGTCCACTGCACACCCATTCCTGCCCCTTGGCCCGCCCCTCCCCCCGGAGCCGTGCCCGACCCACTCGATGTGCCCACTCCTCTTCCATTCACTTGCCCGGCCATTCACACATCTGCCCGCCCATCCAAACAACCACCTACCATCTGCCTCCCTCGTCCACCCCCCACCAGGCAGGCAGCCACCCACTACCTGGTCATCCACGACACCACCCAATTCTGTCAGCAGTTCTGGTCCAACCCCCTCCAGGCATACGTCTACCCACCAGACCACTTGCCCATCCACCTACTTCCATCCAAAATCCACTTATCCACACATCACCAGTCTACTGCCAAGCCCCCACCCACTCCCCACCTCTCGACACCCCCATCCATTCTCCACACTGAGCAGCCACTCAGGCCAGGTCCTGTGTCCTCCTGGGGTACGGATCTGGAAAGGACACAACACCCGCCCCAGAAGAGCTCATGTGGAGCAGCTCAGGACACCTTGGGCCACAGAGGTAGATTCCCCCAGCCATTCTGCCCTCAACTGAAGGATGGCCTGGTGCTCGGTGAAAGGGGTTACAGGGCATCCCAGGACAGGGGATCCATGCCGACCGCTCATTGCATGCTGGGCACTGTCCTGGCCTGGAGACCCAGCTCTGAACTGACCACTCCCAAAGGCCCGAGAGCAGCAGGGGGAAGAGCAGGGAGGTGGGAGGGGTTGGGAGGTGGGTGAGGCAGCCTGCAGAGAAGCCAGGTGTGCAGAGCCGGAAAAGCGTGCTCCTGGCCAGGGAACAGAAGGTGCAAAGGTTCTGCAGAGGAAAGAGCTGGGGGCCGGGGGTGGGGGTGTGTTTCAGAGGAAACCAAAGAGGGCAGGAGTGCCTGGAGCCCAGCGCAGCTTCCTAGCAGACACTCTCCCTCCAGCCTACCCCAGGTCAGGCCCCCAGAATGGCTGGCCAAGCTGGAGGAGGGGGACAACCCTCCCAGTGTCTTCCCCACCTCCCTGCTTCCCCAGCGTCCTGAAAATGGAAGACTTTTTCCCAGAGACCTACCGTCTGGACATCAGGGACGAGAGAGAGGCTTTCTTCACCCTCTTTGATGGTGAGAGGCCCCTGGACGCCAGGCCCTCTCTGGGGAGACCGGTGCAGGGCTGGACCAAGGTGGGAGCGAGATTAGGGCGGGGCCAAGGCCCTGGCGAGGCCGAGGTGGGGCGTGGTCAGGGAGTGGAAGGGTGGAGCCAGGGTGGGTGAGGTCAGGGCTGGTGCTGAGTAGATGCTGGGTGGGGGGGGGGGTCATGGCCGGACCTTAGTGGAGGCCAAAGCCTGCAGGGGCGGGGCCGTGGCTGGGAGCGGTCAGGGCGGGGCGGGGCGGGGCTGGGGCCAAGGCGGGGCGAGGCAGGGATGGGCGGGGCGAGGCAGGGATGGGCGGGGCGAGGCAGGCTCCCTGGCTCGGGTAGCTCTCTCCGCAGAAACCCGGATGTGGATCTGCAAGCCCACCGCCTCCAACCAGGGCAAAGGCATCTTTCTGCTCCGGAACCAGGAGGAAGTCGCCGCCCTCCGAGCCAAGACCCAGAGCATCGAGGACGACCCCATCTACCGCAAGATGCCCTTCCGGGCGCCTCAGGCGCGGGTCGTACAGAGGTTTTGCGCGTGGGCACCCCGAGGGGCGTTGGCCAGGTGGGGCTGACCCAGGCCCGCTGGTGCCTGTGAGGCTCGTGGGCGTCGCGGGGCCCACAGAGGAGTCCTTGGCGGTGGAAGGCTGCGGTGCCCCCAGCTGGGCCCCTGTGTAGCCAGAAGAGGTGGGGTTTTCACATCCAGTCAGGATCTCAGAGGATATACCCTCCCCCCTGCCAAACACAGGAGGCTCCTGGATGGTGTGGGGCAGGGAGGGCTTTGTCAGCTTGTGCCCCAGCCTGGGTCCTGCACCCTCTGACCTGCAGGGAGCCCGGCTTCTCCCCCATCCCCCACGCATCCAGCTGCAGCCTTCAGGCCCACAGGCAGAGCCAACCACCCCGCCTTGCTCCCTCTGCCTCTGGGAGGGGTCCAGACCCTCAGCCTCACACCAGGGGGCACAGGCGAGCCTGAGAAAGGTCCCTTCGGACTTCCCTATCTGCCAGTGTGGACCTCACTCCTGCCACAACTGCTGCCTGCCACCCCAAGCAGCTCCTCCCAGCCGCTGGGTCTCTAGACCTACAGCTCTCTCCACTGGGACGTCCCCTCCCTGCCTCTGCAAAGCCACCTGCCCTTCAAGGCCCAAGGTCACCCCTCCCTCCTTCTCCAGGCAGTCTTCCCAGCCCATAGGGCCCAGTCTGCTTCTGCCTCCCAGGCTTCTAGCGAGGGCTGCGCCCTGGGGTGCCCCAGACACACACCAGTGGGCTGAGCTCTAGGGGCCAGGCCCTCCTTCCCAATTCCCTGATGTGTTCAGGCTCGGCAATGTCCCCTGACCAGTGGACACTGAGCCCAGCCAGGGTAGGGGACCCACAGCTCACACCTGAGACAGGTAGCAGGGGTGCTGAGGAACTGGCAGGCCCAGGTGGGGGCACGGGCCAAGCTAACCACGCCTCCCCAGGTACATCCAGAACCCGCTGCTGCTGGATGGGAAGAAGTTCGACGTGCGCTCCTACCTGCTCATCGCCTGCACCATGCCCTACATGGTCTTCTTCGGCCACGGCTACGCTCGCCTCACCCTCGGCCTTTATGATCCCCATTCCAGCGACCTCGGTGGCCATTTAACCAACCAGGTAAATGCCCCACACAGGTGAGGGCCCTCCCTGCAGCCTTGGACAAAAATCACTGCTCAAGAATGGGAAAAGAATCCAACTGTAGACATGGCCCAAACCCCGAGGTGGCCTGGGCTGCCCCTGCCTGCAGCCAGCACTGCCTCTCACCTTCAGCCTCAGCTGGGCATCCTGGTGAACAGACTGAGAGCCGTGGCCCCGACCCCCAGCTCAGCTCCCTCTGGGTGTGGATCAGGCCCAGCAGGGGTGGGAGCCAAGGGCAAGGGCCTCCGTGAGGACCTCAGTTCAGGGATGCTGTGGGCAGAGGTCTCTGTGGAAGGGCCTCAAAGGGAGGTGTCTGGGCAGTGACCCTCCGGGAGGATCTGGGGGTACTTCTCAGGGGCAGGAGGTGCTGGGGGAGGGGCTCGGTGTCCCGAAGGAGCGGGACCCCTGTGGGGTCTCTGGTGGCCGCGTCGGGGTGAGGCTCTTGTCGGGGCCCCCCGTGCGGGCCGGGCCTCCAGGCGCTGCCCTGCCTCCCAGTTCATGCAGAAGAAGAGCCCCCTGTACCTGCTGCTCAAGGACGACACGGTGTGGAGCATGGAGCACCTTAACCGCTACATCAACGACAAGTTCCACAAGGCCAAGCGCCTCCCCCGGGACTGGGTCCTCACCACCTTCACGGTGCGTGCGCGCCCCGCCCACACGGCGTTGGGAGGGGCTGGGGGTCGGGACCGTCCGTCCCTGGGTGGGGCTGCCGTTGGGCGTGCTCGCAGCGGTGGGTTGTTGATCTTTTCAAAGAGCCAGCTTTTGGTTTCATTGATTTTCTCTGTTGCTTTCTATTCTCTATTCCATTAATATCCACTCTGATCTTTATTATTTCCCTCCTTCTTGCTTTGGGTTTAGTTTTGTTTTGGTGTGGTTTGGGTTTTTTGTTTGTTTTTTGTTTTTTTTTGTTTGTTTTTCTTCTAGTTTCTTAAGGTTGAAGTTTGGGTTATTGATTTGATTTGAGATCTTTCTTCCTGTTTAATGTAGGTGTTTACAGCCATAAATTTCCCTGTGAGCACTGCTTTCACTGCATCCCATAAGATTTTGTGTGTTCCGTTTTCATTTGTTGCTTGTGTGTTAATTTCCACATATTTGTGAATGTTCTAATTTTCTTTCTCTTATTGATTTCTAATTTCATTCCATTGTGGTCAGAAAACATACTTTGTATGATTTCAACCCTTTAAAAAGTATTGGGGGCTTCCCTGGTGGCGCAGTGGTTGAGAGTCCGCCTGCCAAGGCAGGGGACACAGGTTCGTGCCCCGGTCCGGGAAGATCCCACATGCCGCGGAGCGGCTGGGCCCGTGAGCCATGGCTGCTGAGCCTGAGCGTCTGGAGCCTGTGGTCCACAATGGGAGGGGCCACAACAGTGAGAGGACCACGTACCGCAAAAAAAAAAAAGTATTGAAACTTGTTTTATGTTCTAACACATTGTCTATCCTGAAAAATGTTCCACACACACTTGAAAAGAATGTGTATTCTACTGTTGGGTGGAGTGTTCTATAGATGTCTTTTAGGTCTAGTTGGTTTATAGTGTTGTTCAAGTCTTCTATTTATTTCTTGATCTTCTGTCTAGTTGTTCTATCATTGAAAATGGGATACTGAAGTCTCCAACTATTATTACTGAATTGTCTATTTCTCCTTTCAATTCTGTCAGTTTTTGCTTCATGCATTTTTAGGCTCTGTTGTTAAGTATATGTATGTTTATGATTATTACATATTCTTGACTTATTAGAAAATGTCCTCTTTTTTCTTAATGTCCTCAATTTTTGTCTTAAACTCTATTTTATCTGCTATCAGTATAGATATTCTAGCTCTCTTTTGGTTACTGTTTGCCTGATATATATATATTTTTTTTTAATTTTATTTATTTATTTATTTTTGGCTGTGTTTGGTCTTGGTTGCTATGCATGGGCTTTCTCTAGTTGCAGCAAGCGGGGGCTACTCTTTGTTGCCGTGCACAGGCTTCTCATTGCAGTGGCTTCTCTTGTTGCAGAGCATGGGCTCTAGGCACGTGGGCTTCGGTAATCATGGCATGCAGGCTCAGTAGTTGTGGCTCAGGGGCTCTAGAGCTCAGGCTCAGTAGTTGTGGTGCATAAGTTTAGTTGCTCCGCGGCTTGTGGGATCTTCCCGGACCAGGGCTTGAGCCTGTGTCCCCTGCATTAGCAGGCGGATTCTTAACCACTGTGCCACCAGGGAAGCCCTGATATATATTTTTTTATCCTTTTACTTTCAACCTATCTGTGTCTTTGAATCTCAAGTGAGTCTCATAGATAGTGTATGGGGGGGAGGGGAATGCATCGTGACAATCTCTGTCTTTTAATTGGAAAGCTTACTCCATTTATATTTAATATAATTACTGATAAGTTAGGATTTACATCTGCTATTTTGCTATTTCTTTTTTTTTGAATTCTTGAATTTTATGTATTTTTTTATACAGCAGGTTCTTATTAGTTATCCATTTTATACATATTAGTGTATACATGTCAATCCCAATCTCCCAATTCATCACACCACCACCACCCCTGCCACTTTCTCCCCTTCGTGTCCATACGTTTGTTCTCTACATCTGTGTCTTTATTTCTGCCCTGCAAACCGGTTCATCTGTACCATTTTTCTAGGTGCCACATATATGCGTTAATATACAATATTTATTTTTCTCTTTCTGACTTACTTCACTCTGTATGACACACTGTAGGTCCATCCACCTCACTACAAATAACTCAATTTCATGTCTTTTTACGGCTGAGTAATATTCCATTGTATATATGTGCCACATCTTCTTTATCCATTCATCTGTTGATGGACATTTCCATGGTTTTTAATGAGAAATTGGTTGTTGGTCTTATCGAGGAGCCTTTATGATGAGTCACTTCTCTTTGCTGATTTCAACATCGTCTGTTTGTCTTTTGAAAGTTTGCTTATGATGTGGTGGATCTTTTTGAGTTTATCCTACTTGCAGCTCACTGGCCTTCCTGAACGTGTAGATTACTTTTCATCAAATTTGAGAAGTCCCACTGCCATTATTTCTTTAGATATTCTTCCTGACTCTTCCTCTGCCCTCTTTCTGGATCTCCTTATGCATTTTGGTCTGCTTGACGGTGTCCCACGGGTCTCTGTAGCTTTATTTTTCTTCATTCCTTTGACTTTCTGTTCCTTAGACTAGATAATATCAATTGATCTATCTTTGAACAACTCCAATGGACTGTTGAACCCCTGTAGTGATTTTTTATTTCAGTTCCTATAATTTTCAACTCCAGAATTTCTATTCAGCTCCCTTTTATAATTTCTATCTCTTCACTGGCATTCTCTATTTGGTAAGACATTGTTCTTGTATTTTCCTTTAGTTCAAGTGAGGTCCGCCATGGAACCATCAGACACATCACAACAAATGACTCCAGTTCTTTGCCAGACAGGTCTATTCTGCTATCTCCAGTACCAAGAACACAGGCTTTTTTCAAGGCACTGAGCTGGGATGCCAGGGATAAAATCAGGGCAAGTTAAAATGCTACAAAGCTTGCTGTTCTTACCAAGATTCAAGATTTTACTTGAGTAAACACTCTTCATGTTGCTGGACGCCTTTGGTTAATTTCCAGCATTTTGAGAAGGTTAATTCTGACAAATTTGGCCAGTTTGGGCTGTTTTTATGTTGTCTCTCTTGAACCTGCTCGGCAAAGCTTCTCCCTGTTGTTTCGCTGAAATGCTCACTGGAGTGACCTCTATGCTGTCAAACCCAGGGGTCAGTCCAGCCCTCTTCTCCCTGACCTGTCAGCCAACTTTGGACACAGCTCCTCACTCCCCATGGCTTCCAGGACCTCGTCCACCCCCCCTCCGCCCCCTGTGCTGGCCCCTTGGCTCCGCACGGCTGCTCAGGAGGCCCAGGGCTCAGCCTGGCTCTACTCTTTATCTGCTGTACCCACTGTTATCTACTCTTTGTCTTTATCAGACATCGCCTGAGTTTAAATTCCATCTATGTACTCAAGACTCCACATTGAAACATCCGGCCCTGACCTCTCCCCTGAACTTGAACCATGGCCTATCAGCACCGCATCTGTAGGCTCACAGATGTCTCAGACTCCATGGGCCTCCTCTCCTTCTCCGTTGATGGGGGCTCCATCCTTCCAGAGTCTCAGACCAAACACCTAGGGATAACCCTTCATTCCTCTTTTCACAGCTCACCATCCTTTCATCAATCAACCAGCTTGGCTCTGCCCCAACGCAGACCCGGCATCCATTCCACCACCTCGGCTTACACAAGCCACCCACATTTCTCACCTGGATCTTTGCAACAGGGCCCTTCAGTCTCTCTCAGCATAGCAGCCAGAGGACCCTATTAGAGCACGGGTCAGATATGCCCTCCTATGCTCCACCCTCCAACAGCTCTGACCTCGGGGTGAAAGGCAAGGTCTTCCCATGTCCCCGAGATGTGACTGGTACCACTCTGGTCTCGTCTCCCACTGCCCTCCTAGCTCACTCGAGCCACAGCAGCCTCACTCTGTTCCTCCAACACCTTGGGCGCGCTCCTACTTACAGCCGTTGCTCTACCCAGGTGTCCCATCCCCACCCCACAGCTCTCCCTTTCAGTCTTCACCCATTGCTCACTCTCTGGCCCACCCAGATCAGACGCCTTCCCACACCACCCAGAACGCCCCACCTCTCAGCCTGCTTCATCTTCTCCATCAGCACGTATGGCTTCACGTGCTGTGCAGAGCGCATAACGGTTTACACATCACAACTGTTGTCTCTCTCTCCTCTGAGTGAGCTGCTCAAGGGCGGAGACTCCTCGTAAGCTCTCTCTACTCTCGACCCCAGTACCTGCCACGCAATAGGAGGTCCACACATTTGTGAAATGAGTAAAACGAGAGTGAAGGAGTTTCTGGCTGTAAGCCTGTGACCCTGAGAATGTGAAAGTGCGGGCACTGGTGGGAGCGCAGGTGAGGGGTGGGAATGTGGCTCTTCAGGCCTGGAGGGTGTAATCAGGGCCCACAGGTGACATCCTGTCTCCACACCCCCCCCACCCACCCTACCCACAGAAGCGGATGCAGCAGATCATGGCCCACTGCTTCCTGTCTGTCAAATCCAAGCTCAAGTGCAAGCTGGGCTACTTTGACCTCATGGGCTGTGACTTCTTGATTGATGAAAACTTCAAGGTGCTGCTGAGCATCCCGGGGTGGGGGGTGGGGGCGGGGCCCAGCATGCAGGTGCTGGAGGCAGGGGCCCTCTGTGCACACCCTGACCACTCAGGCGGGCCCCTGGAGCAGGCAGTTATGCACCCTCCCTAGCCCTGGGGGTGGTGTGTCCACAAGGCTTTGCTCTTCCTGCAGCTGGGGCAGCCCCCAAGGCCAGACTCTCAGACCCTCAGAGTCTTAGCCCCTTGGGCAAATGGGGTAGTGAGGCCATGGGAAAGAAGTGACCTGCCCGGTCACCTGGCTTAATGGGGACCAGGGCCTCGGCCTCCTGCTGGCCAAGTGGTAGGGAGGGAGGTATGCTGAGCAGTGTTGGGCCCAGGTGTGGCTGCTGGAGATGAACTCCAACCCCGCCCTGCACACCAACTGTGAAGTCCTGAAAGAGGTGATTCCAGGCGTGGTCACGGAGACCCTGGGTGAGGCCCCTACCCAGCCCCCAGGACCCTCAAACCGACCCCTCTGCCTGCCCACCCTCTCCCCAAGTTCAGACATCCACAAACCTAGCTCTCCAGCCCCCGAAAGGCTGCATGGCAACCCCACCCTCTGCTCAGGCCCCCACCTCCCAGCCAAGGTGGTGCCCGCCCACGCCTCACCCCAACCCCTGGCCCATCCCTCAGCCCCGTAAACTCCAGCCCCGGGAACGCCATGCCGGGGAGGCTGGGTGCCCGCCCCTCCCTTCCCCCCACGCCTCCCCCGCCCCAGCCGGGCTCACCCCCAACTCCTCCCCAGACCTGGCACTCGAGACCTTCCAGAAGAGGCTGCGCGGCCAGAAGATGCTGCCGCTGCTGTCCCAGCGCCGCTTCGTGCTCCTGCACAACGGCGAGGCAGACCTGTGGCCGCGCCCCGGGGGCTCCCGCAGCGTCCCCCGCCCGCCGTCGCCGCCGCCCGCCGCGTCCCTCGGTCTCCGCGCCGCCGACAGGCCGGGCGCGCGCAGGCCCGCACCACGCCGGGGCCCCAGCGGCGCGCCCGGGCGGCCCTCCTCCGCACAGCGGTGCCCCCGGCCTCCGACCCGCGGCCCCGACGGCGCCCAGGGCGGGGACCCCGAGGCCCCGGGCGGCGGGGAGCCGGCGCGGGAGCCTTCCCCGGGGTCGTCGGAGGAGGAGCGCAAGAACGCGGGCCACCGGCGCCCTCGCGGGGGCCTATAAAAGCTGCTTTTTTGTTACAAACGCGACCTCTGCAGCTGGTCCGCGGGTTCCCCGCACACCGGGCCCCGAGACCCCCTCCGGCAGCCTCCCTGCGCCCCGTGAGCCGCTACTCCACTGCTGGGGCCCGTCCCTGGGGGGACACGAGGGTCGAGGGATGGGGGTGTCTGCCCGGCAGGAAAGGGAGATGAGGCCCCCCGCGCCCCTGACTCTGCCCACCGTGGGCTGCTTCCAGTTCCTGGGCCCCCTCACCTACGGCCCTCGTCCACCCGCCCTGCAATCTCACAACCCACCTGACCTCTACTGCCTGGGTCGGTGGTCCCCAGGAAAGGCGCCCAGTGTCCCCCAGTCAAGGGCCTAGAGCCTCACGGACCCCTCTCGATTCCCATAGGAAGGCTTCCTCACACCCAACATGTTCCTCCGAGCTGCGGTCCCCGCCCTGCCCAGGCTCAGCTCCTTTCTGGGCCTTCGGAGCACCAGCGCCCTGAGCTCTCCTCCACCTGCGGCGCCCGGACTCTACAGCAGGCAGAGCCCTGCAGAGGCCGGGAGGACCCAGGCTGTGGGTGACCGGCATATGGTCGTGGCAGGACAGCGCCCTGAGGGAAGTGCCGAGCCAGCAGGTCCCTGTGTGCCCTGTGTGCCCAGCCTCGAGGCTACTAGGAGATTCAGGGCCTCTCATGTGTCCACACCCCCGCCACCAAGCGTCCTGGGGCAGCCATAATCCCCTCTCCACCCTGGCCTTCCCCACCCCACCCCCCCAGTCCAGACCCCAGGGTCTGGGCAGCCCCATCCCTAGGCCCACCCTAGCTGTCACACCGTCCCCCTGCCCTCACCTCTCCAAACGGTCACCACCAAGCCACATGCCCTCCTCCTGCCCTGCACACCCTCGCTCAGTACTTCAGCGGGCTCCACCAAGGGGGGAGGGGCCGCCGGGAACCCTGCTGTGCCCTGCATTGGCGTGCTGGTGGGACCCGAGGGGCAACGACCTGTCCTCCCCCGCTGCCCCCCCACTCCTTTCCCAGGGATGCAACGGCCACAGCACCGCTAGAGGGCGGCGGGCACTGACCGCCGAGCCTCCGGCCAGCCCACTGGAGGTATGCGGCCAGGGAGCCAGGGAGCCAGGGAGAGAAGAGCCAGATGGAAAGCGGGTCTCAGAGAGGTAGAGTCAGTCCTCCCAGGTCACAGAGCCAGTGAGGGGCCCAGGCCAGGGCTCACCTGCCTTGTCACTCAGCCCACCCACCCTCCCACCACCACTGCACCCCCTCGTCGTCCTGCTGCTGTGGCCCAGAGTGTGGGGTCCCCAGGCCAGGAGCACACTTGTCACTGGGTGGCTGGGGTCTGGGAACACTGAGTCCCCTCCCAGTGTGTCTGGTGGTCTCTCCATGAGGGGTCAAGCCCAGCACTGCGTCCTCTGCAGCCTGCTGGCCAGCTCTGTGCCCGAAGACCTGTCTCCATCAGGGAGAGGTGGCCTCCTGGGTGGGTAGAGCACACCCAGGTCTTTGTAAAACCCACGCCTGTGTCTTCGGGGTCAGGACCACTTTCCTTGCTGGCATCCAGGACACTACACAGCCATGTCACCTCGGGGTCACCCCCTTAACTGGCCCGAGGGGCCTCTAGACCCCATGTCTCATCTCTGAGGCCCCTCCCACCCCCTCCTCACATCCTGCCCACGGGGCCTCTGCCCACGCTGTCCTGTGGCTCACGATGTGGCCCGTGGTGGCAGCAGTGCTGCTCCAGGACCTTCCAGCTCTCCTCCAGCCTCGGCGGGACTGTTCCCCTGCTGGTCAAGGCGGTGTCTACGGAGGCGACCCGATCCTCAGGGAGCAGCTGTCCCTGCCGCCTCCATCATCCCTGGGCCCTGAGTGCGTGCGATGGCCCACAGGGGCCGTGGTGGCCTAAGAAGTGCATGTCCTGACTGGACCTCCGTCCCCGGGGTCCCCCAAAGCCCTGGACTGTCTGCTGCTCTTGGGCGCCTGGTTACCCCAAGAGCCTGGAGTTCAATAAATGAGGTTTCCTTGCTACTCATTCATCCCCAGGGGCGATGGCCACACCCTCACACCCCCATCTGGATCCTCTCCTAGCCCCACCCAGCCCCACATCGGGCTCCAAAGTGTCCTTGCCAGAACTGTGTGGGCTGCCAGGGAGAGGTGGGCAGGGAACTGAGTCTGGAGTGCTGTCGGCTATGGGGCACCTGGGCATCTGGAGGTAGAAGGTGCCCCAATATTCAAATGATGTGCTGGGCCCCCTGCAGCAGCTTGAGGAGCAGCCTCAGCAGAGGGGGGGTGGCGGGGGGGGGGGAAGCGGGGGTGGGAGGGGGGCACTCCTAGCGCCTGGGACGGGGCTGCCCAGCACTGCAGCTGGAGCTTGTAATCCAAGGCGAAAGCTGAGGGCCTCTGCCTCCCTCCCCCTTGTCTGCCTGCTTGGACCCAGCACCACCCAGGGACGCCCACCATCCCTGCAGCCCCCACTGGAGGCCCTCACCCTGGCAGCCACTGGGGCCTCCCTCAGCGCCTGGCAGTCAGGGTTCTGCCCTGGCCAAAGAGCCCACGGAGCCCAGAGGACTCAGAGGACCCCCCTCAAACCCCTCTTCCCTGGAACGCGTCTCCAAAAAGAGGGGTCTGGAACAGCCATGGCCCGAATCACTGTCTCTGGAAAGCACCTCAGCCCCAAAGCGTCCTGCGAAGATGTCTGCCCCTCCACCTAGGTGTGGCTACTTCTTGGTGGGAAGGGGTCGTCCAAGGCCCTGCAAACCACAGCGGGGTGGGAGCTCAGCCCAGCTGCTGGAGGAGTGGCCCTGCTGCTGAAACCGTGGCGGGGGAGCGGGGGAGGAGTGATGGCCCAGGTCCTGGTCAGGGCCCTTGAATGGCCAGACTTAGCACCGTGGACCTATCTGATCGATGGGTTCGCATCCCAGCACCAGGGGGCAGCCAGGGACCACCTGCCCTTGGAAGGCCCCCTGAAACTGCCCTAGGACTGGGGCCGGGAGGGGCCGGCAACCAGTTCTGCTAGGGTGGGTTCCCTCCCTATGCCCCTCAGGGGTCTCTCGGTCCGCTTGCAGAGGGGCCGTGTCTCACAATGGCTGAGTCCAGGTCTCAGTAGAGGGAGGGTCAGGGGCCTTTTCCAGCCAGGTGAGGCGCTGTGGCTGCGGCGGAAGCACTTCTGGGAACAGAGGATGGCCTCTAGGCCCTTATCTGAGGCTGAACAGACACTGGATTCCGACCCCAGGGGGAGGAGTTGTGGTTTTTCGGAGCAGCTGGAGGGCCCCTCTGGTTGGTGTAAGGCCAACTGGCCCGAGGCAGGGGAACGCAATCAGATTCCCAGGTTGTATCAGACCGAAATTCTCCGGACCACCCAGTTCCAGGAACTGACCTGGGGACTTTGAACCCAGCCCAGCCTTCCCGCCTTTCGAGGGCTGGGACTAACGGTCCCCCAGGATACCCGAAAAGACCACCAAATAAGGAATACCCTGCGCCCTCCCGGATTCACCACACCCCTTTCCCTTCTTCCCCTATAAAATCTTGCCCGACCCTCGCCCGAGCGCGACTTCTCTGGCCCCTTTCTCTCGGACCGGTAAACCTCGCCCGGGAGCGCTCCCTATTACAGTTCACTTGAAGCAGCGCTCCCTATTACAGCTCACTTGAAGCTTTCCTCTGTTTCGCGGTGCCGTTTGTTAAGATCCGACCTTACAGCTGGTGGTGGGGGGGGGGGTTCCCGGGGGAAACAGCGAGGGGTGTGGAGCTGGCGTGGGCAGAGTCTCATCTTGGGGTCCCTCTTGGGCTTGGTGACCCAGGTGGGCACATATCTGCCCCCATTCCAGGAAGCTGGCCTGCGTGGGGGTGGGGAGCCCCTCACAGCACCAGCACCCTCCGTCCCCCACGCGCCGGCACCCTTGAGTCCCCTGCGCCTCCTGCCGCCCTGGAGGGGTCTCCCTCCTCCCAGCCTGGACTTGCTCAGGCCACCCGACCAAAGTGCCTGGTGGCAGCCTGTGTACGCTGGGCCTGGGTACCCCAGCGGAGCCTCCAGCCTTGGCCCTGAAGCCAGCCCCTCCCTGCTCTGTGGGACCCCAGCTGGGGAGAGAGGTGAGTCCAGCAGGGAGGGAGAGGGGAGGGAGCAGATGCAGCGGTGGTGACCAGGGTCCGGGCAGGCCTGGTGGGGCAGAGGCCTCTCTAGAACCCCCTCCCGGCCCCCCATGAGCCTGGCCTCACTCTCCCAATCCCTCCACTGGGCTGGGCGAGTCCCAGCGTCCCCACCCCTCCGCGGGGCAGGAATCCCCCGCCCGCTCGCCTCACCCCACTGCCCCCGCTGCCCCGCACTGACGTTCAGGGAGCTTGTCCCACGCAGGCCGCCCGCGGACTTTCCGCGCTGCGTCAGCAGAACGCACTCGACACCTGACTCACAGCCTCAGCAGGGGGCTGGGCCAGGGCTGGGGACCCCTTTCCCATACGTGGGAGTGGGGCAGTCAAGGGACCCAGAGGTGGGTGGGGGAGGGGTTGGCAGGACAGGAGATCTGGCCTGAGGACAGAGGGGCCAAGGGGTGTGGCAGGCAGGTCCCGGAACACCTGGCTGTCTCCCCTGAGGTCGCTCACTTGGCCCCAGGGGCTGCCCAGAGCCAGGAGCCGAGGGGCTGGGAGAAGGGGCTGAGGGAGGGGTCCTTCCCCTGTGGGTGGTCCCAGAGCCCCCCCCACCCCCCGCCTCCTTCCAGGGGTGGAAGTGGGCAGTGCCCCATGTGGTGGGGGGTGGAGGGCAACGCAGAACCCTCTCTCCTCCACCTGCCTTCTGTGAGCTGGGCCCACCTGCCCACCGGGACTGGGTCGGGGTCAAGGGGCTCTCGGGCAGCGTGCAGGTGGGAGGGGAGGGCATGGTAGGTGGGGGAGGTGCTGTGCTAGAGCACTGAGCCACAGACAGACAGGTGGCCAGGTGTGCTGGCACCTGGAGAGTGCAGCCGCTGAGACTGCCTGCCACGCCCTGGATGCCACAGAGTCCTTATCAGACTCCCCGCCCCGAGGGAGAGAGTCCCGTGAGGTGACGGAGGCCAGTAGGAGGGCTTGGAGAGAGGGCGGGAGCCCTGCCAAACGAACCAGGCCATTCTGAGGCTGTCCACATCCTCCAGGAAGTGTTGGGTATAGAAACTGACCTTGCCCCAGATTGGGGACCCCAGTGACGCAAGGGCCGGTGCCCCACAGGGGCCAGCAGGATGTGCGGCCAGCCCGGAACCAGAAGCCGGAGCAGCGGTGGCCCAGAGACCAGACACACACCAAGGACCCCAGTGTCCCAACAAGGGCCAGGCAGGCCACTGGAGGACAAGTGTTGGACGGGGCAGCCCAGCGGCACAGCAGGCCGCCCCGTGGTCTCGGCTGAGGGCTTGTGTCTAGGACTGGAATGGCCTTAGCTTCTACCCCCTCCCCCCACCTAGACTGGGAGGGGGCTGTGAGAACTGGCGGGGGAGACCCCGGAGCCTGTCCCCTCCCCACTCCCAGCACACGGCCACTCAGGCCACCGGACAAACGTTTATTGAGTGCCGCCTGCAGCCAGGTCCTGTGGTCCCACGGCCTCCTGTCCTGGGAACCAAGGAGCCACGGGCCCCACCCCAGCGGGGCCAGCAAGAGAGGCAGGCAGCCACGGTGCGCCTCTGTCCCCCTGGGGTCCAGCCACAGCTGCCTCCTCTCCTGCGTGATCCGGGGCACTGGTCACTGTCACCATCCCCCACCTGTTTCCGCCATTGAGGGGAGCAGGGCCGGGCCCAGGGCCAGCCTGCGCCAGCTCCGGGGGGGCCTCAAACCCACAGGTGCTCCAGGCGGCCCTTGCTCTCCGACAGCGGCGCGCCCCACTCCTCCTCGGGGAGCTGGCAGCTGCGGGCGTCCTCAGGCGGGGGGGGCGGGGCCTCTAGGAGCAGCTGCGTCTCTGCAGAGGGGCTGCGGTTAGCAGGCAGGCAGGGGCCCCCCTCCCCGCCCCCAGGGCACAACTGACCTGGGGGCCGCGCTCTCTGCCTCCTCAGCTGCCAGACGTGCAGGCTGAGCTGGGCCACGGTCAGGGCCAGGATGCAGGCGGCCAGGCCGAGGACGGCGGTCAGCAGGCCACGCGGCTCCGTGGGCGGCGGCCCTGGGCTGCACACGGCATCGTGCGTCTTGTTCCCGGGGAACACAGTGGGAAACCCAAGCTTGGAGCAGCTGGGACGCACGGACACAGAGCCCTCGGTCAGCCCTCGGCCACCTGAGCAGCCCCTCAGCAAGGCTGCTGCCCTCCGAACCGTTGGGGGGTGGGGGGGTCAGTGCACCAGAAGGGACAGCAGAGGCCCCACCCTCGAGGCCACCTGGACCACCCGGCCACCGGAAGTCCCCACCAGGACTCACTCTGCCCAAGGTTTGCAGCGGCCCTCACGGCCCCCAGAGAAGGTCCCCGCGGCACAGTCGAAGCACTCGAAGCCGAAGTTGAACTTCCCTGGAGACAGACGGACAGACAGACACAGGCTGCGAGGGCAGCTGGTGTGGCCGAGGTGAGACCCACCTGGTGTCCAGCTCCACAGCACAGGGACCCCCACCTCATCTGTTTGACAGGGGCCCCAGGTGGCCACAGGACCAGGACCTGGGATAAATCAGGTCCCCCATGTGCCCCTTTCCAGGGCAGGCCATGACTCTGGGCTCAGTGGAGGGTCCCTGATGGGGATATGGGGGAGGGGAGGGACCTGCCTGCAGAGGCTGGAGGGTATGTGGCAGGAGGAAGGGGTGGAAGCCGAGGCCAGGCAACAACTAGGCTGGGCCTTCGCTCGGTCCGGAGGCCGGAAGGCGGGAGGCCGGGGAGGGTCCCGGAGAGAGGGGTGAGGCTCTGCCCCAGTTGCCTCTAGGCCCGGCGCCATCCAACCTCACACAGCACCCCCTCTGCCCTCACTCTCCCGGCCCACATGTGCTCAGCCAGGCGCCCCCGCATCGGGTCAGGGTGAGTGCAGGACCTGGGCATAGTCAGAGCCAGGGCCTAAGGGCCAGACAGCCTCTGGATACCCCCACTGTTCCTCACAACCAGCGCTTAGGGGCATCGTCTCTGGATGGAGAAGCTCAGGCCAAGAGAGAGAAGGAAAGGCTCCCAGAGCCACACCAACAGGAGGCACTGTGACCCCAATGTGGGCTGAGATGCTAAAGCCAGAGAGCGCCCCCCTACCCCGCCAGGGTGCTGCAAGACCCCCAGTGCTGGCGCCCACCTGCCCGGAGGACGTGTCCGTACCCACCACTTGCGATCTTCCTTGCACACCTGGCCTGCCCGGGCCACCCCCACCTGCCACTTACCTACAGGCCATGCCCCCTGGCCAGGTGGACAGGAGTAGTACTTGCAGCTCTTACACTGGGGGTCTCCACAGTGGAACTCAGGCTGGATACACTGGCAGTCCAGCTCAGGACAGACCCCGTCAGCTGGGCAGGGGACAAGCAGCCCTCTCAGCAGCTGGGCCGAGCCGCCCTCCCCTGGACGCCCCCCTCCTGGCCCTCCAGGGAAATGGGGGTGGCAGGGCAGCCCCAGCGGGCAGCACACCTGTCTGGAAGCCAGGACCCTGGCTCGGCCCAGCTGTGTCCCTCCCTCCTGGGTGCCCAGCTCCTCCACTCACCAGGCCTGGCTGCATCCCCCAACCGTCCCAAGCTGCTCCCACCCAGGGTGGCCATGACTCGGCATGTGACCCTGAGCCGTTCCTTCCTGGGAGACCTACTGCCCCTCCCCTGTCCGGGTCCTGCACTGCCCTCAGCTGCCAGGACTCTTGAGGCAGCCTGCCTGTCCCTCCCTGACCGCCGTCCATGGCTCCGCCGCACTGAGACCTGGACTTTCAGAGCCCCCTTCCCACTCCCCAGGTCCTGGCAGGGGGACACTCTGGGTGTTTTCCCTGCAATATCTGTCCCCAAACTGACCCATTTCACCTGCCCCTCACCCATAGATGCAGGTCTGAGGCAGGGAGCTGGGAGAAAGAGGGGTGCAACCCCAAACTGGGCAAGAAGTGGCCTGAGTGATAGCCAAGGGCGCACTCCCCACTCGGAAGGAACGGGGACAGCCCTCCTCCACCTTGGGACGTCAGACCTGCCTTGGGGAAGGCTCCTACACTCCTTGCCCCCGCCCACCCCCCAACCCCCAGGCCACTGGCCCGGTCTGGGCCGCTTCCGCCTCCCCGGATTGCGCTGGGATCAGGGCTCTGGACTCGGAAAACTACGGGGGGACGGGGCGCAGCGCTCTGCCCTCCGCGCAGGGGCTCCCGGCCCGCCTTACCTGGGGTGCACGAGCGGCAGCAGCGCGCGCTGGTCCCCGTCCCATGCAGATGGCGGCCGGGGCCGCAGCTCAGACCCCCGGGGGGGTGCTGGGCCAGGCCCAGCGCGCAGAGCAGCGCGACGCCGCACAGGGCCACGCGCGCGACCCTCACCCCCATGGCACCCGCGGTACCCATGGCCGCGCGCGGCTCCGCGGTTTTAGGAGGCCGGCCCCTTCCGAACACGCCCAGACCCCGCCCCGCAGGCCGCCCCGCCTCTGCCACTCCCAAAGGGGTCCCGAGGAATTGTTCCCATGGGGGACCCCCCAAGACTCTGCGACTCGGAATCCAGGGCATGGGCAGAGGTTTGGGGCAGTGAGACTGCTCTGGAGATTTCAGCCGTGGGCACGTGTCGTCACGTCTGTCCGCACGGAGGTACCCTGGTGTCAACTAGGGACTCTGGGTGACATGACCTGTCAGTGCAGGTTCGTCGTGTGTAACAAATGCACACTCTTCGGGGATATTTATGGGGGGTAGGCTTCCCCTCGCTGTTGCCGTGAACCTAAAACTGCTATAAAAGATAAATTCTTTTTTTAAAAACTTCAAGGGATGGGACTTCCCTGGTGGTGCAGTGGTTGGGACTCTGCGCTTTCACTGCCAGTGGCCCAGGTTCGATCCCTGGTCGGGGAACTGAGATCTGGCATGCCCAGAGGGACCCCAAGGGAGAAGAGAAGGTCCCATCACAGGCTGCAGAGCACCTGACCACGGACGAGGGGGCATGCGGGAGACCCACATGGGGGGGGTGACCTTGGGGGATTCCTAAGTGATCATGCCCTTTGGCCCAGGCATTCTTATCCGGAAACTAAATATGACCCAAATGTGTGTGCCTTGTCGGGGGAAACACCGCGCGCGTATACCCAGCCACATCCTTGGGGAGGGGGGGCGGGGGGGAGGGGGTCAGAAATGTTTTCTATGTAAAACTTGTGGCCTCCGGGCCTGAAGGAACTGGAGTGCGTGGGCACCGGATGCGGGGTGGCAGACAGCGCCCTGAGTCATTGGGGGTGGGGCGCACCCCCAACAAGGGTGGGCTCAGCAGGGGCCATTCCTGGCCGAGCCCCCTCCCCACCCCCAGCTTCTTCAGGGGGACCCCACGGGCTTCTAAAGATCTTCTCTGACGCCCAGAGCAGGTGGGATGAGGCCCTTCGTCCTCTGTGAAGCCTCCAGACCCCAGACACCACACCTACCAGAAGTCCTCGAATCCCAGCACTGAGCAGCCTCAGAACCCATCCAGGGGTCAGGACAAGCCCCCTGCACCCTGCCTTTCTGGAGATTAGAACAAGCTCCCCCCCACCCCGCCCCAAATTGGCCAACGGGACCTGGCTGGGCTCTTGACATGCAAGCCCCCCCATAGCCACACACACACTTGCGGGCTGCAGCCTCGCTGATGCCTGCTGGGAAGAGCTGGCTAGGAGAGACCAGGGCATTGATTGAACCCTGATGCTGGGGGAAGAGGGGGCTGCCCAGGCTGCAACTCTGCTGGGCAGATGTCAACCCAGATCTCCCCACACAAATCCAGTCATCCTGGAGGATGTGGAAGGCCGGCCCCGACGGAGCTCTTGAGCCACAGAGAACTCAGCCTCCAACTCACCGTGAGACTGTCTCTTATCTGTCTGAGCCTCAGTTTCCCCACCTGGCACCAAAGGGCTTGGGGGCCCGGCCTCCCCCAGGAAGCCTCCCCAGATTTCTCGGCCCTCCAGTTGAGGCTTGGTACAGGGGCAGCAGCGGGTGGAGACCTCTGGGAACGCTGCAGGGGTGGGCAGTGGGGTGCCAGGAATGTGATTCTGGTGGTGCCCACCGGCTGGAGGTGTGTTGCCGGCTGTGACCTGGTGACCTGGGCAGACCCAGAAGACTTGGTTTGAGACCCTTTGAGACCTGCAGCTGCCGCCTCGTCTGATGGGGCATCTGTCCTTTTCAGAGGGAAATGACAGGGATTAGCAGTTTTGTGACTCAACTATTGTTTTCAAGTCTCAGGATGCGCAGGGCCCTCCTCAGAGAAGCAGCTGGGCCCTGCAGGAGAGGGAGGGGTCTCCAGGACAGCTCTGGCTGCTAGGGGGTAAGGTGAGGCCACCCTGTCTGAGGACACCCCCAGACCTCGGCTCAGCTCCTAGATGGGGAGGAGGGTCTGAGCCATCCCGGGACCCCAGGGAAAGGTCAGGAGTGGAGAGCTCAGCAGTCCTGGCCCTTCTGCCCATGTTCAAGGCCTGAGCAGTCCATTCTGTACCAGGATGGCATCACCCCAATTCTGGTAAGCGCCTGAGAAAATATGATAAATCCCCTACAAATGACGTTTGTCTGACAAGATCATATCTGTTGGCCCTTCTGGAAGCTGGGCCAGCCCATCAGGCACCAGGGGGCAGCTGTCTGCCCGAGGGGGCTGCCACCCGCAGCAGCAGGAAACCAGAGGCAGGGTTGTGTGTAACAAGAGGCAAAAGCGTGTCAGGGTTGGGGGCCTGCGTCTGCTCTCCTGTCCCTGAGGCTCTGGAAGGCCCCTCCCACACAGACACAGGGTTACCGCGGAGCTTCTGTAACCGGGCACTGCGGGGGAGCAGATTTCTATCTGCTCGCGGTATTTTCCTATACTCTTTGAGCAGCTCGTCACATTTTTCATCATTTGTCTCAGCTCACACAAGTGACGCACGTTCACGGGGCAGAGGGTCCCAAGCAGAGTCCAGGGGTTAACCTGGAGGGCTGTGGGGGCAGGATGGGGAGCCAGGTGGGGCCCTGGAGCAGGGAGGAGCCAGGGTGGGTGCCTGTGGGCCCCCCGGGGGGTGGGGGGAGCTCTGGCGGGGTTTCACACGGGAGGGGCGGTTGTCAGCAGAGACAGGGAGTGGAGAGCGTGCTTACCGGCAGTAGCCGAGGAAAGTGAAGGTGACCAACCTCCTTCCACCCACCCGTCAGCTGTTCAGAGGTGGAGCCACCAGGCTGGGGCAAGGTGGGGGGCTCGCAGCTGGGAAGTTTGGGGAGGAAGCCCACGACCTTCGACCTTCCTTTCCCCAAGGATCTGGCCCCTCCCCCAGGCCCCTTCATCAGGTCCCTTAGCTTCTCTGCACAGCCTGCACACTGCCCAGGGACCACAGGCCCCAGGCCAGTGGTGCCTGTTCGCTGCCCGTTTCCAGGGCAGAGAGGACGTACTGTGCTCACTGCTGCAACCCGAGATCTTTCCAAGAACACGTGGATGGTTCGGTCTCCCCTTTGCCCCCGGGAGGTCCGAGGGACCAGCCAGGGTTCAGAGGTTTGAGGAGAGGTGGGAGGGCCTCCAGGGCAGCTCTGCGGAGAAAGCCAGCCTGAGAAACTGGGGGGCGGGGGGGGGCAGCACACGTGTCAGGGGCGGACCTTTGGCCGCTGTGAGGGCGCTGGCCTGTGGGATGATGCCCAGTCCTGGCCCACAGGTGGGTGAAGGGAGGTAGCAGGCTGGGAGCTCAGAGGTGTGCATCTTTGCCAGGTCCACCGGTGGGGGGCCTCGGGCTGTCGCATTTCTCTGCTCCCACCTCCCACCCCCACCCCACGCCTGACCCCCTGCCCAGCACCTCGGTGGTCTTTTATTTCGGTTAGTAGTAGCTCTTAAATCTATCACAAACCCCGAGGGCGCAAACTATGGGCAGCCTATGGGCTGTGGAGCGTTTCCTCGCTGGCCGCAGCTCCAGCGCTTAGATGAGCCATTTAACCCGCCCACCTCGCCTGCACGGAGGGGCGCTGTGGGGGGGGAGGGGTGGCGGGCCACAGCCCACGGCTCAGTCCTGTGTCCCCAGGGCGGGCTCGGCCCCAAGTCTGCGCAGCTGCCAGAGCAGGGGCTGCCCCCAGTGCCAGTCAGCGGGCCTGTCCGACCACTCGGCCTCGTACAGCCCACTCTGGTGCCCACGGACGCTTGGGTTTCCCACCTGGGAACGTTTTCACATAAAGCTGCACATTTTGTTCGCGCCCAGGGTGGACGAAGGGTCAGCGCAGTCAGAAGCCTCCAGTTTCCCTGAGGGACTCGGGGGCCCTGCAGGCATCAGTGGGGGTCCCAGGGTCACCGCACACTCAGGTCTAACAGGGCGTGGGGCTTGAGAAGAAACAGACGCTCGTGCCCTCTCCTGGGAGGGGCCCCAGAGACCCTGAGGGGTTGTCCTAAAACCCCCTTTGGGACCAGTGCCTCCTCAGGGCTCCCTCCCACCCAGCAGCTCCTGCCTGGCCCTCCCAAGTAGCCCCAGAGTGGGTGCGTGGGGTCCACCGGGCCAGGCTAGCATTGCGCTTGCCAGGCAGGGCTCGCGGCTCCCCAGAGTGGGTGCGTGGGGTCCACCGGGCCGGGCTAGCATCGCACTTGCCAGGCAGGGCTCGTGGCTCCCCAGAGTGGGTGCGTGGGGTCCGTCGGGCCGGGCTAGCATCGCGCTTGCCAGGCAGGGCTCGCGGCTCCCCATGCACTTATTTTGGCTGCCACGCTCCCCAGAGGCGCTGGGAGGTGCCCAGCAAGCGGGACAGCAGCCCCAGGTCTCTGAGGGAGCCAGAGGAGCCCCTACCCCACAGCCAGCCCCCGTGTGTGCAGCCCTCAGACCACTGGTGCCCAGTCAGAGGCCCACATTTGCCAACGTCGTTTATTGGGGCCACCCTGGGTGGGGAGTACGCACAGCATACATAGCAGGGCCCAGGATGCCAGCCCAGGAGCGCCTAAAACGGCACAGGGCGGGGGGACAGGGCGCCAGGGTCTGGGGGTGACGGGGTGGGACGGCCTGCGTCTGGGGGCCCCAGCCTGGGGAGGGGCACCGGCTCCTACGCCAGCGGACATTGCTCAGATCTTGGCCAGGCTGGAGTTGGCATCGGCATGCTCCTCTTGGATGGGGGTCCGGAAGCTGTTTGCCCCTGCGGAGGAGGAAGGGGTGAGGGGTGGGGGGCGGGAGGTGGGCGGGGGCCCCAGCCTCCCACAGGCAGCGCGCTCTGGGGCCCACCGAGAGCACTCACCGGGGGGCTTGGGGGCGTTGGGCGTCGGCCTCCAGGCCCTGTGGTGCAGGAGCAAGGCCAGCGCAGCAGCCACGGGGCCGAGCAGGCCCAGGCCCAGGCCCAGGCCCAGGACAGCGGCCAGCTCAGGGCCTGCGGGGAGGCAGGGCCCGCTGGGGTGGGGTCCACCAGGGAAGGAGTCCACCGCAGGAGGGCCGCACCCAGGCCAGCGGGCAGCTCCACCCACCCTCCCCGCCACCCCACCCCCCTTGGGTTGGGGGAGGGCCCTGCTGGGGCGAGGCCAGGCCCCCTTACCCTTGGGGGGCTCTGCGTGGGGCGTGGAGGGCCCCTGTGAGGCCCTCGGCCAGGTGGTGGTGGGCTGAACGGGGGTGGACCGGGCTGCGGGGCCCTGGGTCTCCCAGGCTGGTGTGAGTCGGGGGCTCCTGTCCTCACAGACAGCGTCCGAGCTGTTGCTGGCCGCCTGCAGTGTTCGCTTTCCTAATGAGGTGCAGCTGAGCGGGGCAAGGGTGTTGATCAGGCCAGAATGTCCCCCACCCCACTCGTCCCCCACCAGTGGGACGGGCCGAGAACTGGGGCAGGACCAGGGAGATGTGAGGGGCGACAGGGGTCCACAGAGGGTCACTCAGGCAGCATCAGAGTCCAGCCCAAAGGCGGCGAGGAGAGAGGCCAAGGTCCCTGCCAGCCCCCAGGAGCCTGGGCCTCCCCCGGCCTCCCCCGCCTTCTCAGCCTGCTTCCCACACCTGCTCCCCTGACCTGTTCCCGCCTGCACCCCTCTCTCCCAAACCCCTGCCTGCTCTTTTCCTGCCCCCACCAGGTCAGCTCAACAAGGACGGGGGCCTCTCAGCTGTGAATGAGTGAGGGTCTCACACCCTCCCGGGCCTGGGCTGGGGTCTCACGGCCTCCCCACTCCAGCCCAGCAGGAAGGCCAGTGGGAGGAGGCTGGGTCAGGGCCAAGCAGGGGTTGTGGGGGTGGGGCAGGGACCAACGTCGGGGGGCGGGGGTGCTAACATGGGGGGGAAGGGGCCACGGGGTGCCAGGCCCCGGAGCTCCCAGCCAGCAGCTTCCTACTCCCAGATCTGACCCCTGGCTCCCAGACCCCAGGCCACCCAAACCCTCCAGCCCCGGGGACACTCACTTGGTCCAGGGCTGGCAGGCCTGGTCGTTGCCCGGGGAGAAGTGTCCTGGTGGGCACGGGGCACAGTCTGCAACAGAGTCAGCAGGCTCTGCCCATCTGCCACCCCTGGGGGCCCCAGACGCTCACCCCCCAGGGCCTCCAGCAGCCCCTCTCTGCCTACATGCCATCCACTGGCCACGACCTGGGAGCCCCCCAGCCCCTGTCTTGGCCTGACCTGCCGGGGGGAGAGGGCACTCGGCCAAGCCTGGGGTCGGGGTGCTGAGGGGAGGTGACAGCGTGTGAGGGACATGCTCCTTCCACATGGTTCCAGAGGCACCCCTCACCAACTCCACGCTTGTAGCCATAGCCGTCCTGGGGCTGGGTGCCCGGCCTGCAGCCGCAGACCGTGTCTCTCGTGGGTGTGCATCTCTGCTTGGGCTCGCTCCCACTTCCTGGGGGTCGGGTAGGGTGGGCGCAGTCAGTGGGGAGACCAGAGACACAGAGCAGGCTGGAGGACCGAGGCTGAGGGTCTGCAGCTACCTCCCCCGGGGCCAGCTGCCCCCTCGCAGCCGGGTGGCCTCTGGTCCTCTCCCATCCCCGGATGCCATGTCCCTCTTGGCCACACAGCCCCAGGGGTCGCCCCGTGGCAGCTCTGCCCGCTCTTCCCACCCCTCCTCCAGCCTGCTCAGGACCCTCTGTGGTCCTTGACTCTGGGTCTCACCCACTCAGCCACATGGCCCTGGCCCTCTGGGAGGGGGAGGAGCCCCATGGGTGGCCTCAGCTGACTGTGGTACTCTGGGGCAGGGGAGGGCAGGCCCCGGCGTGGTCTGGAGTTTGCTCCGAGGCCCCGTGTGAAGTGGGTACCAGCGGGGCCGGGGCGCCTGGCGGTGCTCACTCTGGTTGCACTGTGTGCAGGGCTTGCAGGCCTCGTAGTTGACCGCCTCGTTGTAGAAGCCGGGCTCACACGGACGGCACACCGTGTCCTGGGCTTGGGTGCAGCGGCTCTCCATCCCATAACCTGCCACGGGAGGCCGGGCTCAGAGCTCCCCACAGCCTGGCCTTCCCCACAGCAGCCCCCGACCGCCTCTGGCTGGCCCGCCATCCCATCCCAGGCGTGGCTCCAGGTCACCCACTTGCCCTAAGTCCACTCGCCTCACGGTGCCTCACCATGTGACCCATCTGTAGGTCCCTGTGTCCCCTGACCCCGTCTCCTCATCCTGGGTCCCTGTAGGCACCCCTCCCCCACTCCACGTCCAGGCCACTCACCTGGCTGGCACTCCTTACAGCACCTGCTGCCACTGGGGTAGGTGTCCCCAACACAGCTGAGCTGGGCCGCAGCGCCCAGCGCGAGCCCCAGGAGCAGGAAGGCCGAGCCCGGCGCCCTGGGTGGCTGGGCTCCCACGCGCATTCTCGGCTGCTCTCAGCCCCACAGCTCGGGAGTCTGGGGTTTTTCCTTGCAGGATGTGGCTATAAGGGCTGCGGGGGAGGGGTGGGGAGGGCAGGAGGAGGGGACCAGGAGGAAGGAGGCCCCAGGAAGCACTGGAAGGCAGCCTGTGTCCCGGCCCTGGGCTTCTCCTCTACCCTGGGCGCCAAGGCCCCCAACCCCGCGATAACGGCCGTAGGCCTCAGGCTTGGCCCAGTCAGCAGCTGCAGTGTGCAGATCCGGGGCCTGAGTGAGAACCCGCAGCCCCCTGACCCCTGCCAGGGACACCAGCCCAGGTCCTCCAGCCCAGCCAGTCTGCACCGACCCCTCCCCCTGGACCCCTCCCACTCCTGTCTCCCAGGAAACTGGAGCCCCTTCGGCCAGGCATCCTGGCTATCCCCCTGCCCTGCCCAGCCTGGCCAAGCTGCCCAGACCGGGGTGGTCTTGGGATCCCTCCACCTGGCTCACTCCTCCTGGCCGCCTCCCTCTCTGCAGGGCAGAGCCCTAAAGAGGAGCAGGGGGCTCACCCTGAGGCCAGTCCTCACCCCTGCCCCACAAAAGGGTGCCCAGAGCACATGGGTGAGCCAGGGCAGCACACTGGGTCAGACATCAGGTGCAGGGGGAGGGCTGGTGGTGTCCAGGGCTCCAGAGCATGGTCACTGGCCCAGCTGTCCAAAACTAGCTCGGACCAATGCCAGCAGCCCTGGTGGGTCAGATGCCTCATGACCAGTGCCCACAGTGAGTGCGCAAGCACGTGAGGGTGTGTGCTGGTGTGAGAGGGAGAGAGCAGCCGAGCATCCTTGAACACAGCAGGCATCCGGGACTAAATTCACGTTAGTGCCCTAAACCCACATGTGGAAGCTTGATCCCCGTGCAGCTGTACTGGGAGACCGGGGCCTCTCAGGAGGCCATAAAGGCTGGGTGGGGTCACAGGGTGGGCCTGATCCAGTGTGACTGGTGTCCCTACAAGAGGAAGAGGGCAGGGCACAGACACGAACAGGGCACGACCATGTGAGGACACAGGGAGGAAAAAGGCCTCAGGAAACACCAACCCTGCCCACTCCTCGGTCTCTGGACGTCCAGCCTCCAGGACTAGCAGAGGGTAAACGTCTGTGCTGCAAGCCACCCGAGCAGACCGAACACGTGCTGCTGGGCAAGCCCTGCCCGGTGCCCTGGGGGTGGCGTGTGCCTGGGAGCGTGCGCCAGCCGTGTGTGCAGCACACGTGTGTGGCGCTGGCTCCACATGCCGGGATGTGTGTGTGCTGCTCCCATGAGCACCTGGGCACGTGCCTGGGGCGAGGTATCCCGTGAAGACAGACTCTCTGCTCTGCCCCCTGGCCGGGCAGGGGCTATCTCCCTAAAAACTCTGGAGGCCATGCCAGGCTCTCCCTGCGCCACACCCACCCCAGGTTTAGGGTGTTCCTGCAGCACCACTGGGACAGGAAAGAGAGCTCCCGTGTCCTCAGGACAGGTGGGGAGGGCCTTTGTGCCGGCCCTCCGTGGGGCACGAGGGAGGAGCACAGGTGCCCATGCACACACATGCACACGTGCATGCACACACGTGTGTACATGCTCCCTCTCATGCAAAGCTCTGATCCTGGTGGCCCAAGGCAGGGAGGCCGTATGTCTTTGGTGCTTTTAAATCTGAACCACGAGACAGGATTATCTGCTTAATGGTTAACCTGAAGCTTTGGCGGCGGGGGGTGGGGGGGTGGGGGGTGCAGGCCTCCTGCAGTGGCTGGAAACCCCCCACCTCCTGGGGGCACAGGTAGGATGTGGGGCTCCCTGCCCACCTGCGGGAAATTCCGCCAGCCAGCTCCGCCTGCGGGCAGGGGCCACCGCAGGGTCGTCGCCCTCAGCCTCCAAAGAGAGGGAGGGTCCATGGGGGAGGGGCAGGGCTCCAGGCAGCCTGCTGTGCACACTTGTGCGTGCGCGTGTTGTGCCCCGTCTCCCACTGACGGTGAGAAAAACTATTTTAAGACAAACCATAGCTGCTGAGGTGGAGGTAACTCGGGGTCTGGCGGGCAGCACCCCACGCCTTACGGGGGCCATGGCAGGGGAGGCCGCCCGCCCCCTGCCCAAGGCCCCGACTCCGGGCAGCGCACGGGGGCCGGCCCGCACCTCTGTCTCAGCGTCCCACCTGCTGGTGGCCACCCACCCACACGGCCAGAGCCACGGGCCCCGCCCTCCCACCCCGCCTTCTGGTCGCAGTTCTGAAAAGTCTTTCCTCTCGTTTGTCTGGAAACCAGCCCAGATTCTGCGGTGGCCCCTCCCCACGCTGCTGCTCGGAAGCAGGTCACGTGGGCAGCTCAGGGCAGCCTCTCTGCCCACCCGGCCCGAGCCTCCAACCCCAGCAGGACCTTCAAAGGCCCGTGCGGACCCCCTGGCCGGGTGAGCCGTCCACCGAGGCACCATGGGCCACGGCTCAGGGCTCTGAGGGGGGCCCGGCGGGGGGCCAGGTTCATGGGTGCGTAGAGTGGAGACCCTCCCCTGTCACTTAACTCTCACTGCCCACCCCCCCCGCCCGCAGCCCAGCCAAGCCAGCGGGCATGCCAACCCCGGCGGAAGGGCCCGGTGTGGTGGTGGGGCCGCGGCCGGGGGGACCAGGTCTCACCCCTCCCGCCAGAGGCTCCTGACCCCCCAGGCCGCCCCTCCCCGCCCCCCCCCCCACGCCCCAGGCCAGGACTCTGGGTGGCTCTTGGGGACTCCCCCAGTTCTCTGCCCCCAGCCCCGCGCCCTGGGGGCCCAGGGCTCGTCCTCAGAGCCCCCTCCACCCCAAACTCCCATTTCCTCCCAGCCCCTCCCAAGTGGCCTCAGCCAGGCCTGGACTCCAGCTCCTGACTTTAAATCTGCAGCCCAGATCCCCAACTCCCGCCCTGCAGACGGCCCCTCCCTGTCCCCCACCAGGACACCGTCCCGCCTGGCGGCCCCGTGTCATCCTCCCCCGTGTCGCAGGTGACCACCGGCGCTAGCAAGCCCCTGCTCTAACCAAACCGCCCACCGCAAAGCTTCAAGTGGAAGCCGCCTGGCCACAGACATCCGAAATATCGTCTACGTGTTTTTTTCCCACCAAAAAAAAGAAGCTGGGAGAAAAAGGAAACTATATTTCAAAGTAAATTAATGTGATTCCTGTCACCAGTATTAGCGTTTCCTCAGAGACTGAACGTCACAGGGCCGGCGGCTCTCACGGCCCCTTGCCGACCCCCCAGCCGCCGGCTGCTGATTTCCAGCAAAGCCTTCATCTTTCAGTGTTCAAGGAAACGGCGGGAGCTGCGTATTTCCCACGGTGTGGCAGCCCGCAGGCCCTGATGCGGCCGGTGCCTCTGGCAGAAGGGCTCCAGTTCTCGGAAGCGAGAAGCAGTGGGTACGCGGGAATCGCGGGAATTGAGGCGCCGCGGGAGGGGCGGGGCGGGCGCGGCGGCGGGGCGGGCGCGGCGGCGGCGGCTCAGAACTCCTCGTGCACGCTGCGGGCGTAGTCCACCAGCTTGCTGCCCGTGAAGAACTCGCTGTACTTGAGCACCTCCTCGGGCTCCAGGCAGTGGTTCTGGTTCTCGTCGGCAACGGCGATCATCTGCTTGGCCTCGTTGAGGGCGCTGAACTCGTTCATGGGGTCCATGTAGTCCTGCAAGGACCCCGGCTCAGCCCCGCCACAGCCCATGCCGCCCCGGGCCGGAGGCATCTCCTCACGTTCAGCCCGCATCCGGCCACGCAGCCGAGACCCCTGCCCGGAGGACGCCCCATGCGGGCTGGCACCCCTGCCTCAGCGGGGCTGTGACACCACAACCAGCTCCAGGAGGTGAGGCCTTGCTGGAAATACCCCGTGAGCTGGTGGGACAGAAGCTGCGGGGCAGGGAGGTGGGAGTGTTCTAGAACGTTCTGGAAGGTGGGTGCCAGGCCGGAAGTGGCTCGGGGACAGGCAGCCTTCACCGGCATGGGTAGCTCCGCGCCCACGGAAGGGCAGGACAGGGAGAAGGCTGGCCCTGGAGCAGGGCACACGCACACGGACCGGCTCGGCCGCCGGGGCGGCAGTGCTGAGGGGAAGGAGCTCCCGAACCGGGGGTCCCGCTGCTATCAGCAGGGATCAGAGAGCTCCGGCTAAAATGAAATGACTCATGCAGCAATGGGGAAAAACAAGCCCCACGCAGCACCTACACGCGACACCAGTGAAGACACTCCCGAGGCAGGAGGCGGGTCCAGCGGCGCGCAGCCTTCCCGCCCCAGCGTCCGGCCAGGCCGACCCCGCTTCCCGGAGCAGCGGGCCCCACACCCACCTCCAGCTCCGCCGCGGTCACGATTCCGTCGCGGTTGGCATCGATCAGCTCCTCGAACTCTCTCTTCCTGTCTCGCACCCAGCCGTCGTCCACGTCCTGGCCCTGCTGGTTCTCCACAGTGCCCACGGGCAGAGAGATGAACTCGGACAGCGAGAGCTTCTTGTCACCATCCTGGTCTGCGGGACACGGGGGCAGACGTCAAGACTCCAGCGGGCGCGGGACCACTGAGGCCACTCCGGAGAAAACTCAACTGACGGGGCTTTGCTGCCAGGTTTTCAGTTTGTGCGGTTTCGGCCTGACCCCAAACAGCGGCCGTACAGCCCCCGCGGGCCACCCAGCCCAGGACCGGCCCGTGCTGACCTCCGCGGCTGGGCCTCACCCAGGTCCCGGATGATCTCCTTGACCATGAACTGCAGCATGCCGCGGCTGTGCTCGGGGTGCAGGAACGACAGGAACTCGCTCTCCGTCAGCAGCAGGTCCGGGGGCGGGTTGTCCGCCTGATACCAGCGGTCTTTGAGGTTCTCCAGGACTTCCTGTGCTGAGAGAGAGAGACGCGCATCCGTGAGGACCCACGCACACGGGACCCCTGCACACATCCAGAAAGTTCCGAGACACGCAGCCCGAGTGCAGGGGGGGCCAGCTCAGGATGTGGTGGCACGCGGGGCCAAGGGCCTGGCCCTCGGAGGGGTCCTCAGCCCCCTGGGGCGCAGATACACAGGCGCCCCAAGATGCAGGTGCAGACCCTCAACCGAAACAGACCTCCCCCCACCCCGGACACAGACCCCCTTAGACACAGCCCCGCCCCCGCTCGTTCCCGGGAAGCGGGCCGCCGGCTCTGTGGGAACAAAGGCACGACTTGCTTCCCTTCCGTCTCCGCCCGTGCACTGTCCCGGGCAGGGCTCTGAGGGAAAACTCAGTTTCCAGATATGACTCACGCGTCCCCTGTGAGATCCCCGCCACCCCTGCCACTGTGGGAAGGCCCAGCGTGGGGCCCCTGGGGCCGGTGGTCGCTGACGAGCTGGGTGTCCAGCCAGGGAGCAGGGAGAAGCCGGCGCAGAATCCGCACCCTCACCCGGGGCCCGACTCCAGCTTCCCGCTGGGAACAGGGACGCCGGGCCCGGCCCGGTCGCAACGGGGAGAGCCCCACACAACGCCTGTGGCCTCACACCTCGTGCCTTCTGACAGAAGGACAGAAGAGCCGTGGCAACTACAGGATCGCCCACTGCCTACCTGCCCGGCCACGGGGACAGGAGTGGTGGGACGGGCATAGGCTTGCCTTGCCGTGTCTACCCAGAGCCTGCGAACGCGACCTGATCTGGAAAAAAGGTCTTGGCAGGTGAAATTAGTAAAGGATCTTGAGACGAGACCACCTGGGATTCAGGTGGGCCCTAAGCCCCAGTGTCCTTGTGTAAGAGGAGATGAGATTGGAGAGCAGTGGCCACAAGCAGGGACGCTGGCAGCACCAGAAGCTGGAGGCGGCCTGGAGGGACCCCGTCTGCGGCACAGGGGACGGCGGCCCCGGGGGGCCACATGAGCTCAGCCCTCCCCCACGCTCTCCCTCCTCTGGGACCCTCGACAGCTGCTTTTCATTTCTGATCCCCCAGAGCTGCTCACCCCCCTCCCCCGCCCCAGACTCATGAACACACGGGAGTGAGGTGAGGGCTGGGCGGATGGAGATACCATGAGCTCTAGATCCAGGAAGAACACGTCCTGACCCCACACACACCCAAGGGAAAGGGCGCTGAGGACAGACAAGCAGGCACAGACGGCCGGCAGCTACCCCAGGAGCCAGTGCTAAATCTCCAGTGCTGGCAGTAGGAGGACAGGGGCCCCCCCAGACACCTCTAAAGGACACGTTCAGGGGACAGTCTGAACCCAGGACAAACAGTGGAAACACAAAATGGAGACAAACATAAAAATGGCCAACAACCATTTCAGGAAGAAAATAACATCTTATTTACAGGCTTTAAAAAACAGCAGAGGGGCTTCCCTGGTGGCACAGTGGTTAAGAATCCGCCTGCCAATGCAGAGGACACGGGTTCGAGCCCAGGTCCGGGGAGATCCCAAGTGTCGCGGAGCAGCTAAGCCCGTGCGCCACAACTACTGAGCCTGTGCTCTAAAGCCCGCGAGCCACAACTACTGAGCGCACGTGCCACAACTACTGAAGCCGCACGCCTAGAGCCCATGCTCCGCAACAAGAGAAGCCACTGCAATGGGAAGCCCGCGCACCACAACGAAGAGTAGTCCCCGCTCGCGGCAACTAGAGAAAGCCCGTGTGCAGCAATGAAGACCCAACGCAGCCAAAAATAATAAATTAAATAAATAAATAAAAACCAGCAGAATCAAAATCCTGGGTGACACCACACAAACTAGGAAGGAGGCCTCTATACTGCCCAGAACAGAGTAAAATGGTCTTGACTTAGACGGTCAACGATAGACTGAGAAGAAAAAAGTAAAGCTGTAAGATACAAAACACCTGCCCACAATGGGCAGCCCCCATGGGCACACCTGGAAAGCTGGGTGCCCCATTCACACCTGTCAGGCCACCAGATAGGGTCACAGGGTCATGTGACTGCTGAGAAAAGGAAAGTGGGGTCTCTAAATCCCACGCTAGCAGAGGGAAAGATTAAAGGAAAAAAAAGAAATATCAATAGAAACAAATGAGCTTAACTCATCTATTACCAAGAAATTCAGACTGGCTCACAATATAAAGCTAACCTCTACGTAGTCCATAAAAAACCAAAATGCTTTGGAAAAACCAAGTCTCAAGGGCGGTTCACAGGTGAATTCTACCAAACATGTGGGAAGGAGGCCATACCAATCTCCACAATCTCTTCCAGAGGAGAGAAACAGAGTGAACACTTCCTAACTCATCCTCTGAGGTCCTAACACTAAAAGCAGAAAGGACACAAGAAAACTACAGACTGATGTCTCGCATGATTATAGACACAAAAACATTCAACAAAATATTAGCAGGGGCTTCCCTGGCAGCGCAGTGGTTGAGAGTCCGCCTGCCGATGCAGGGGACACGGGTTCATGCCCTGGCCGCTGAGCCTGCGCGTCTGGAGCCTGTGCTTCACAACAGGGGAGGCCACAGCAGTGAGAGGCCCGCGTACCACAAAAAAAAAAAAATAAATATATATATATATATATATATATATATATATATATATTAGCAGATCAAATCCAACGACATACAAAAACAATTACATGTTACAACCAAGTGGGATTTATCCCACGTAGGCAAGGTTGGTTCAACGTCTGAAATTCAACTGATATTCACATCGACAGGCTAATGAAAAGAAATCACGTGGTCGTATCAACAGATGCAAAAAAGCATCTGACAAAATCCAACACCCATTCATGACGAAAACTCTCAGCACGCTAGGAACAGAGGGGACTCGTCACCTTGATATAGAATATCCACTAAAAACCCACAGCTAAGATCATAATGGCGAGAAAGCCGAAGCTTTTCCACTAAACTCAGATTTAAAGCAAGGATGGCCCTTCTCACCACTGCTCTTCAACATCTCACTGGGAAGTCCTAGCTGATGCCCTAAGACAAGAAAAGGAATAAAAGAGACACTGATTGGGAAGGAGGAAATAAACCGTTTTTGTTCAACGATGTCACGATCGCCTACGTAGAAAACCCAAAAGAATCGACAAGAAACTCCTGGAGCCACTCAGCAAGCACAGCAAGGCTACAGGACGGAAGGCTGCCATACAGAAGCCAATGGCTTCCCTGCACCACAGCAGGGAACAAGCGAAATTCGGAATTAAAAACTAAAGAGCAAGTGCACAGAGAAAGAAGGCGCAGATTGCAACCTTGATGGCAGACGAGAGAGTCCAGTGCTAAAAACACCAACCCTGACAGAGAACCGTGGCGCCCACAGCACATCTACAGACATAACAGTAACGAACATCCCTGGACCAAAGAACACAGCGGCAGCCGTCACAAAGCAGAGGCGGGAAGGGCCACAGACACCAGCAGGAGGCCATGACGCAACCCTGACGGCCAGGTGCACGTGAGACAAACAGGGTAGCATCACAGGTACAGAGACGTCCCAGTAAAAATTCGGCACTCCCGCGTCCATCGAGAGAAAATGACACACTGGATGACAACGGCAGGGACGACCCGCCCAGTAGAGACCGAACACAGGAAGCACACGGCGCTCTGACAAAGCCCCCAACGAGCTGAACTCGACACCCGGCTGCGAACGAACCCCCGGGAGGGACGGGATGGCACAGAGCTGGAGACAGTAACCAGTGAAGGTCACGAGAACTCTTCAGCGGTGCTTCAGAGCTCAGCTAAAAGGCGTCAAATTTTGTACCAGGGAGATGGGTTTTTAAAGGAACGTCTCTGAAAAGCTAAGGGGAGCGCCGGCTGGGACTGCGGCCTCCAGGGACCGCAGGCAGGAGCCCCCACCGGCCTTGCCGACTCCCGGGGTCGGACCTTATCTGGCACTGAGGACCTGTCCCAGCCGAGACCTGCTTCCGGTGCTTCCGCCACCTCCTCCCCGGAGCTCAAGCCCACCTGAGGCCGCCGGCTGCACCTACCCACCCACAGCACCTGGGGGGTCCTGGGGGATCTGCCTAGCGGCCCCGCAGGAGCACCCGGCTGTGGCCACACCCGCCTCGCCCCCTTCCCTCCCGGCATCTGTGCTGTCACGCGCACCACACTGGCCATGGGAGGCCGAGCCCTTACTCTCTTCGTCGACGTTCAGGTCCCACTTATTCTTTATCTTATCAGCAACTTCTCTCTCGTCATGGCCTTTGCTCGCCAAAAACTTCACCTTGTACTCATCCCATGACACATGGCCTGAAAGAGCAAGACAGCTTGTTAGGAGGTTTAACAACGAACGCTTTTTTTTTTTTTTGCCCGCGCCGTGGGGCACGTGGGATCTTAGTTCCCCGACCAGGGATCGAACTCGAGCCCCTTGCGTTGGAAGTGAGGAGTCTTAACCACTGGACCGCCAGGGGAGTCCCAACATTGAACGTTTTTAAAAAGACGTATCTAGTTACTTTAAGCCATCAATCCAAAATACTGGTGCTAAGGGCATCTGTAGAGGCAGGGGCAGCAAAACACGGCTCCAAGCTTCACGACAGAGCCTAGCCCCGTGGTCCCCGCCTGCACGGCAAGCTGGCGTCTGTCTCCCTGGCAGCACCTGCAGGCCCCTCCTGCCTCTCACCTCCTCGTTCCTGGGCCCTTGGCCTGGAGCCCCGCCCCCGCACACACCTCCAGGCACCGCCCTCCGCCAGCAGCCTCAGGCCACCAGCGTCAGGGCGAGGTTGGCCATACCGTCACCGTCGGGGTCCACGGCTCGGAAGTGCGCCTTGCTCTCCGCGATGGCCTCCTGGAAGTGCTCGGCCGTCTTCTCCATGATCCAGCGCTGCATCTCCTTGGCACTGATCCTTCTGTCGGTGTTCAAATCCACCCTGCAGGCCCACGAGACGTGTCAGGCGAGGCCTCCAGCACCCCAACAGACAGGTGTACGGACAGAAGGATGGCCACAGGGGTTCTGCAGGCAGCCACAAAACCACCACGAAGAGCAACACATCCCACCCAATGGTGACGCAAGAGATGTCGGGGGGATGTGGGGGACACAGTGGGGGAATCAGGGAGGACACTGGGCAGTGTCACTACCCCATCCGTCTCGGGACCACTGCGAGGGGAACAAATCTCCCCCCTGCCGCAGGACGGGGTCCACAGACCCACACACCTGGGACCCAAGAGGAGTCCCTGGTAACAGGACTGGAGCTCAGACACTGGAGCACAGTCCTGTCTACTCACACAAACACAGCCAGCAAGACAAAGAAACAGCTGTAGGTGCAAGTGTGCCGGCAGCTGTACACTCTGCACACACTCACGTGCATATGTGGGTGTGTGCATGGCTAGTGCACACCAGTGGACATGGGTCAGAACACACGTGTATGCACGGGCTGGCACACACACACATAGGAGAGGACTACAGGCAAGGACATCCCAGCAGCAACGCCCACACCCGCTGCTGGGTCCCGGTTTCTAAATCCCACTCTCCCATGAAATGAACCAGCGCTCCCTGGAGAACTGGGTGATTCTAGGGCTGAGGCGGGAACACAACAAGATGAAGGGAAGCTGGCGTGGCTGGCAGTGCAAGAAAGGAAGGAAGCGCTCACAACAAGGGGCGGGGGGTAGGAGGGGTGGGCAACGACAAGGTCCTGGCGGCCAAGGCTGGAATGAGGTGGGCAGCCAAACCGACAGCGCGGAGCTGCGTCCCCACCAAAGCGCAGACGACACCCACGTGTCCATCCTCCTTACGGGATTCCAGACCACACGGTGGGTCTTCCCCAGAGCTTCGCTCCCACCCCCGGGAGGGTGGGCTGCCCCTCTGAGTGGCTGCCAGAGAGACGGTAGGACAGGACAAGGAGTGACACTCCTTGGCAGATCCCCCCTGAGCCAGGTGACCAGGCCGACAGCCCCCGTGATGTCGTGCGGACGTCAGGTGCCCTGATGTGATGTGACGAGAGCGCCACCTCACCTCTTGGGTCTTCTTTCCATAAACCACAACCCCTGTCTAACCAGGAGAAAACACAGCAGACAAAGCCCAAATCAGGGACACCTGAGCGGTCCTCCCCCAAACGGTCAAGGTCACAAAAAAGTAGCCTCCCAGATGGGATCCCGGGCAGAAAGAGGACCCTGGGGCAGCGCGTGACCTGCAGCCTGGAGCGCGGGGAACAGTAACAGAGCACCGTCGTGTCTCAGTTTCCACAAGTGTGCCTCGGTCTGCATCTTTCTGTAAACCTAAAACCACTCCAGAATAAAAACCTCACTTGAGAGGTGCTGTGCAACATTACTTCTATCTGTTCAAAACTAGGTCTTGAGGCTACGTGTTTGATCTGCCCCGGGCGGGGTGCAGGGGAGGCAACAGCAGCTGGCAGGGGGCCCCACAGGGCCCATGGTAGCACCTCCAAGTGGGACAGCTCAGGGGGGGTCTGACTGAGAAGGTGAACACGGGCTAGACGCTCCCCGATGACAAACCTGCTAGACACGGGACGTATAAGGAAGACACGTGACATGGGCGGATGCAGCAGAGCGCAGCTGCAATGGCCCCAGGACGCCCTGCCCCTCAGGGCCCGGTTTTCTGCGTTTCCCGGTGATCTGCTCTCCGCACCTGAACCCCACTCCCACTCCCAGAGCAGCTGTGAGGGAGGCTCTGCCACCACTCCTCCCCGCTCCGGGGGTCCCCTCGGCCTGGTGCACGCGGCTGCCCTGCTGATCCCTGGAAGAAGCCACGTGCCCTGTGGCCCCGCTCACAGCTTCCTTCCCGGCTTCACGAGACAGTGAGGTCTGGGCGCCGGACGAGGTTTCGGTCACTTCAGCCGCTGACAACGATCAGTTCCTCAAACTGAAGAGGGCGCATCCAGGGGGCCAGGCGGCCGGCTAGGCGCCTCGGGGGGCCGCCGCCCCGCCCCTGGTCCCCCACTTCACCGACGGGGACGCTGCCAGAGCTGGTCCCCCGGCCGCGTGACCCCTGTGTGCACGCACAGCCCCCCACGAGAGAGTCAGTCTCCTTTCTAGAACCAAGAGCCACCCATCGTGCATCCTGGCACATGACCCTGGCGGCCACCGTATCGCCAGTACCGAGCCTGGGACCTGCCAGGCTGGCGCTGAGGCAGAGCCCCGGACCAGCCCACGGCCTGCGGGCGCCTAACCCACAACGCGTGCAGAGAGCAGACCCATCGGGCCCGCCTGGTGTCCCCGGGCCAAACCCCTCACCCTCCCCACCACCTGCCCCATGGGCCCTCTCCGCCCATCACCTCAACCTGTCGTGGCTCCAGGCCAGCAAAACAGCCCCGTCCGCACACGCTCACTGGAGCGCTGATGGCGGCGCGGAGCCGACGGCCGACCATGCCCAGCAGCAGCTCCGCGCCCATGGGCCCTGCCTCTAACTGGCACTGCGACCAGTCCCACGGGCAGCAGGGTGCTGGCGCCTCTGCCCCACGCAGCCCTCCCCACGCCCTCTGAGCCCCCGCCGGACACAGGGCGCAGCTCAGGGCTGCCGCCTCGCGGCTCCCACGCTGCCAACTTCCCAGGAGCACGTGTCATGGCACCACCTCCACAGCACGTCACCGAGGGGGGCCTCGTCACCTCGGCGCCACGCAGAACCAGGACTGGACCGACAGGGAGGCCGAGGCCAGCCCCCCACGCCCCCCCGCGGGCCCCAGCAGCACCTACTTGGAGAAGATGGCCATCAGCTTCCTCCGGCTCCTCCGGGGCTCCGCGTCCTGCTCAAAGCCGTCTGTGTCCTTGCCCAGGAAGACCTCCTGGTGGAAATCCCTGTTGAGGTGCCCATCCATCTCTAGCTTCACCCCGTTCAGGTGGTCCGGAGGCAGGATCTCGTTTTCCTCCCTGCTACCCACTCTCTCCCGAGCGGACGAGTGGTTGGCGGGCCGAGCGGACGCGTCCATCAGAAGGACAGCCCCCAGGAGCCAGAGGCAGCGAGGGGCCAGGCCACAGAGGGGAGCCTGCCTGGAGGTCATGGCTGCCGGGGTCTGCGCTGCAGGATGGCCTGCGAGTGTGGCCGGGAGCTGGGGAAGGGGGGTGGCAGGTGAGGAGGTGGTGATCACAGCCTGCCTACCACCCAGGGCAATGCGGGAGGCCCCACAGCCGGCACACTGCCTGCGGCCAGCAGCCTGAGACTGCCCGGTCCCAGCCAGCACTTAACGGCCCGAAGAGGGTGCAGAGCCATGAGATGATGGAGCCCCAGCAAACACTTCTCTAAAGAGACGTTTACTTTGTAACACGAAATAGAAGTCCTTGGTTTCCAGGACCTACGCTGCGCATCCTGTTTTCTCCTTCTTCCACTCCCCCCTCCAACCACGATGAGGTGGCCCTGCCTCAAGGTACACCCCGCACCGCTAACCCTGCCCCTTCTCCAGGCCCACCGCAGCTGCCCCCAGCACGGCTGTCCTTGGAGGCTGGCCCCAGAGTCACCGTAACTCACTCTCCAGATGCCAGCCCAGCACTCACGAGCTCCGGGACCTTGACGAAGGCACCTGCCCGCCTCAGCTTCGGCCTCCCCACCCCAAGGCTTTGTGAGGGCCTGGTGCCAGCGAAGCCCAAACCCACCAGGCAAGGCACCACCCCTCCCCCTCCCCACCTCCACGACCCTTGTGCACACACATGTACACACGTAAACACAGCGTGTACACACACAGGCACACATACACAAGTGCACTCATGCACATATACACGAATGCACACACATACACAGGCACGTACACACACATCCACACGTACGCCCACGTGTGCTCACACACACACAGACACAGGCATCCTTACTCACGTTCACACACGAACACCGAGAAGGCCAGAGTGCCCAGGAAGTCTGTGACCCTGGGCGTGCCCGGGCTTGGCGGTGAAGGAACAAGGCCACCCTCTGTCCACGTCAGGGACCCCAGGGCCACAGGCGCTCACACCCAGCACTCGGCCACCCGGCCTCTCCCACATCTGCTGCCCAACCGGGGCCGCCTGCCTTCCCGCCCCCACGGCTCCTCCTCCAGCCCCCGCCCCCCACTTCCCCGCTGTGCTCCTCAGGACCTTCTTGCCCTTAACGTGCTCCTCTTGGAGCCTGTCCACCCAGCAAACGCCTGCCGGCCCCCCCCAGGTGCCGCGGAGGCCCCCCTCCAGCAGGCCTGACAGGGAGCACCCAGGCCAGGGTGGTGTCCAAGGTGAGGCACAAGGGGTTCGAACCACGGTGCCCTCCATCAGGCCAAGCAGGCACCCGTGCTGGCTGGCAGTGCAGCCCAAGGACAGGGCCACAGGCCCTCCCCGGCTGGCAGACGCCACCACTTGCTTCTCTGATGCCTCTTCTCTACCCTGCGCGTTCCTGACCAACGCCTCCCCTGGCACGGGGACACCTCAGTCGGTCTGACAAGGACAGGGTAAAGGGACAAAGCAGGTGCCTAAACAGTTAATCCCACTAAGGGATCAGCCATGAAGGAGACGCATGGGAGACCCCGTAAGTCAATGATCGCTCTAGAAAGCAGGCTTGCTTAGCAACAAACCATGCAACGTAAGCACAAGACATGCCCCAGACGATAAAATGGGGGAATGAGACCCACATCCTGCCCAGTAAGGTCAGTAAGTTAATGGTTCCTAAGACACGCCCCTCTGCGCAAGCTAAAAACAAAAATATAAGGACAAGGTGGCGCTATACCAAAGCCTGAAATGATTTCCCAGATTTTAGTATGTGTTACCGCTTTTCTGCTCACTTCCACTGCGCCATGGCAGTCCCAGTTTGACCGTGTAGGGACAAGAAAACTCCCCAGCCCGACAAGGAGGAGGAACTGGTGATGGAAGGGTGACGTCTACTCAAGAATGAGGAAGAAGGTGGTCTTGTCCCCTGCCCACTTTCCTTCCGCTATAAAAATGTAGCTTAGTTCTCAGGGCAGAGCTCCCCGCCTGCCCGCTTGTATCTCTCACAGGCGTCCTACAGTAATAAACTCTTTCCTTACCTGTCACTCTGCTGCTCAGTGAATTTTTTCTGCGCCGAGACAGAAGACCCTTCGCTCTACTATCACCCGAGACGCGTTCCGTCGGTTTCAGGTCTTCTGGGCCCAGGTGCTATCTGGACCCCTGGACAAGATCCTGCTCTCCCAGCTCAGCTGGCTCATTCCTTGGAGGAGCAACTCTCACGGAAGGGCCGCCTTACGTCCCTCTTTCCGTGTCTGTGAGGGCCTGCACCCTCCCCACACCCACGAGAACCCACCAGCTGTGCTCTCTGCGTGGTCACCGTCCCCTGAACCACATTTACTGGAACTTCCACTTGTCCCTCTCTGAGGGCACCGCCCCAGCACCCATCACACTGTCCACACAGCAGGCCTTTCTGCTCTGCCACGATGCGTATATTCCCCAAGCTCCCGAGCAAACCAAGACAACTTCCTCCTGGCCTTCACGCCACTCTGCTGACTGGTGGCCATAAACACCGAACAGACTGGACTTTTCTGGGAAGAACAGTCAATCCCACATTCTGCTTATCTTGATAGACAGTACAGGGAATGTTATTTACATGATATTTTGCACAAAGAGTAACCCCAAAATAACCGTGTAGGCATCAGAAGATCGGGCACTTCCTCCCCTCCATTCACAACGTTTCTGTACCGTGGTGAGCACAGGAGTCAGCCGCTCACTTCCCGCCCCAGGGGAAGAGATTTCAGAGCAGGGTCTGCCCCGCTGACTGGGGGACCCATCCCGGACTCCTGGACAGCCCTGGTGCCCGCTCTAGTGAAACTAGTAAGAACATCGTCGTTAAAACGCAAACACTTTTTCTAAACGCTCCGTCCTCGGTTTCAGGAGTCGCACACGGCGTTGGCAACGACTGCCTAGGGCCAAGCCGGGTGCCCCGGGCCGAGCCGGGTGTCCCGGGCCTCACCCGGACTTCGGACCCTCCCCACCCCCCGAACGGCGGGGCCGCGGCCGCCGACCCGGCTCCACCGACCCCCGACTCCGGTATCCGAGGGGCCCGGTCGGCAGCAGATGCCGGCCGCCCGAGGCCCCGTCGGCCTGCAGCGCGCCGCCTTCCCGCCGCCCCGGGGCCGGGAAGGGGCTGTCACGTCCTGGGACCCTCACTCACCGGCCTCCCTCGCCGCACCCAGGATCCACCGAGCGCGACCCGAGCGCCTGCGACGCCTCCAACGGGCCACCTCTTAGGCCGCGGCCATCACTCTTCCGGGAAGAGGCGGGTCGCAGGGCGGTGCGACCTCCCCGCGCTGATGCCGGCGCCGCCATCTTTCCCCCGGGCGGAATCGGCCTCTCCGCCCTCCCGGGCGGCCAATGAGGAGCGTACGCGGGTTCACGTAGCCCGACGGCGCGGTCCGCGGCGCTCCCCGCGCCATGAAGCTGCTGCGGCGCGCGTGGCGGCACCGAACGGCGCTGGGCCTGAGCGCCCTGGCGCTGGGCGGCGCTGCGCTGCTCTACCTGGCGCGCTGTAGGGCGCCCGTCGACCCCGCCGCGCCCGCGCCCTTCGGCCCCGCGCGCGCCGCCGCTTTTCTGGCCGTACTGGTGGCTAGCGCGCCGCGGGCGGCCGAGCGGCGCAGCGTGGTCCGCAGCACATGGCTGGCGGCGCGGCGCGGCGGCCCCGGGGACGTGTGGGCGCGCTTCGCCGTGGGCACCGGCGGGTTGGGCGCCGACGAGCGGCGCGCCTTGGAACGCGAACAGGCACGGCACGGAGACCTGCTGCTGCTGCCCGCGCTGCGTGACGCGTACGAGAACCTCACGGCCAAGGTGTTGGCCATGCTGGCCTGGCTGGACGAGCACGTGGCCTTCGAGTTCGTGCTCAAGGCAGACGACGACTCGTTCGCGCGTCTGGACGCGCTGCTGGCCGAGCTGCGCGCCCGCGACCCCGCGCGCCGCCGCCGCCTCTACTGGGGCTTCTTCTCTGGCCGCGGCCGCGTCCGGCCCGGGGGCCGCTGGCGCGAGGCCGCCTGGCAGCTCTGCGACTACTACCTGCCCTACGCGCTGGGCGGCGGGTACGTGCTCTCGGCCGACCTCGTGCGCTACCTGCGCCTCAGCCGCGAGTACCTGCGCGCCTGGCACAGCGAGGACGTGTCGTTGGGCGCTTGGCTGGCGCCGGTGGACGTGCAGCGCGAGCACGACCCGCGCTTCGACACCGAGTACAAGTCCCGCGGCTGCAACAACCAGTACCTGGTGACGCACAAGCAGAGCCTGGAGGACATGCTAGAGAAGCACCGGACGCTGGCACGCGAGGGCCGCCTGTGCAAGCGGGAGGTGCAGCTGCGCCTGTCCTACGTCTACGACTGGTCGGCGCCACCCTCGCAGTGCTGCCAGCGGAAGGAGGGCATCCCCTGACCGCCCTGAGCAGGGCTGGGACGCCCGGCTCCCGACCCTGCGCAGCCATTCTGCCGCTCGTGGTGGTGTGTGGAGGCTGGACCGAGTCACTGGCGGCCGCCCGCCGGCCTTCCACTGGTGAAGCTGACAGCTTCTGGCTGGTCGTTAGCATGAGGCCGGCCCTCAAGAGGACCCAGTTTACCTGGTGACCATGGGCCAGATGCCAGGCAGCAGTGGACACCTCCTAAGCCCCGGCTCCGCTAAGCGCCCATACAGCCTACCCGAGGGCATCTTGTTCTGCGTCTGCGGCCAGCATCCTGTCAGACAGAAATGTCCTGTCCCTGGATTTCAGCGTTTTGCCTGGACGTGGGCGAGTCCGCAGGCAGCCCCGCGGGGCCTGAGCACACACTGTCCTCTCCCAGGCCGGCACCAAGCAGCCAGAGGATGGAGCTGACAGGCCTTTCAGGACATGACCCCAAAGAAAAATTCCCCACCCCTCAGGGCTGGGGACAATGTCGTGTCCTGCCTCCACTGTACTGACCATCCACCTGCACCTGCTGAGGGCTGTGACCGCTGTTAACTGGGCCCTGGCACTTGGAGACTCGCCATGTGATGCAACCCAACAGCTTTTATAGAAGTTACTGTTGCTTTATGCCGTTAGGTCACCTCTTGCGTTTCCTGCTGGTAACCCTTGTCACATGTACGTCTAGGGTTTAACTTCGTTTTATGTGAGTCAGCTTTTGTGGTATTTTGGTCTGTGTGTTTGTCTGGAGTGAACTCGTACGTGTAATTCAGAGCTTGCCTGCTATTTATTTATAAATGTTGTGAATTTGCGAAGATAAGCGTTTGAGTTGAGAGTTGGGGGGGTCTCATGTATTTTGGTATTTAAGAGAGGATTTTTCCACGAGAACTTGGAATTCGTGGTTAATCAGCTTTTCCAACTTGAGTTGTAGACGCTTTGCTGCGTAAGAGTTGAGACATGGAAGAGCTCATCCGCCTCTCCTCTGTTTACACGGAAGGCGACCCCACTGTCTCTCTCTAAAAACACTTTTCTTTAAGGCTTCCTCTCGGTCGCCCAGGGCAAGTGTTTCTGGAAGCATTGACGAGGTTTCCCAAAATCTGTCTTGAGACAGCCTTGCTGTGGCATGTCCCCTTGGGGACAGCAGGAGTTCGTGGCACCCTTGCACGTCCCCAGAAGGTTGGGGCTTCCTCTTTTCCCCGTTAAATGTGAAAAGTGAGCACTGTGGTCCTTGCAAAGTCAAATAAAGTGGCTCCCGGGAAACGGGGAGCCCTCCTCAGGCTGGGGTGTGAGAACTCGCATTTTCTGTCTGGGTCCGGGCTGTGCTGCCACCTGCCTGCAGCCCAGGCTCTGGGGCACTAGGAACAGGAGGGCACAAGTCTCTGACTCACCTGTTTACTGCCATTCCCGAGCCCTCTCGGGCTGTGCATTTTAGGAGCGGTATCTTGGCCCAGGTGGCTTACACATCAGACGGCTCTCTCTTGTGGCTTCTGGAGGCTGGGGGCCTGTGATCGGGGTGCCGGCGTGGTCGGGTTCTGTCAAGGCCCTCGTCTGGTGTGCAGAGGGCCACCTTCCTGCCGTGCTGTGGTGGGGGAGCCAGGGCGAGCTCTCTGCTGTCCCTTCTTAGCAGGGCATTAATCCCCTCATGGGCCCCCTGACCCTGATCCAGACGCCACTGCACCAGGGCATTGGGGCCTCTGTCTGATTTGGGGGGCACAGTCAGTCCATAGTGACAGGTTTGGTTATTTTTGTCTAAAGGTAGAAGAATATCAAGAACTTTCAAAGGCTTCCCTGGTGGCGCAGTGGTTTAGAATCCGCCTGCCAATGCAGAGGACATGGGTTCGAGCCCTGGTCCGGGAAGATCTCACATGCCGCGGAGCAGCTAAGCCCGTGCGCCACAACTACTGAGCCTGCGCTCTAGGGCCTGCGAGCCATAGCTACTGAGACGATGTGCCACAGCTACTGAAGCCCGCGTACCTAGAGCCCGTGCTGTGCAGCAAGAGAAGCCACCGCAATGAGAAGCACGCGCACCACAACGAAGAGTAGCCCCCACTCGCTGCAACTAGGAAAAAGCCCGTGCGCAGCAACGAAGACCCAAGGCGGCCATAAGTAAATAAATAAAAAGTCTGGGTCTCAGTCCAGAAAGAAGGGGGCAGTCTTATGGTTGGTGACCTGACCACAATTCTCCTGCCTTGAGAAGGCAGAGGCTGGACAGCAGAGGCCCCAACCTCTGACCTGGCTCTGATTATGAGGTGTGGTGAGCCTTGCGCCAGGACTGACTGCGTGGCTGAAGGTTTGGGGACACCAGGGTGAGCTGGATGGGGCCCTGCCCTCCACTGGGTGAGTGCTGAGGGATGCTGACCACGGCAGGACCCAGTTCCTGCTGACTGTCTGGGATGATGGTCCTGGGATGTCTCGTCTGAACCCCGGGATTATCGGAGGAATTGGTGGGCACACATGTCCATTTCTCAGAACAGGATAAGGTGCCTAGAGTGATGGGAAGACCTGCGGAGGCTCACATGGCCAGGGCAGAGCTGCTGGACCCTCAGATCCCCCCCGGGCACTGACGTCCAAGACCCCCTGGTAAAAAATCTTAAAAATTCCAGGCACCTGTCTTGGGGGTGGGGCACTTGTGAGCTTTAGCGTTTAGTTGAACCATGTGAAAGTGCCAATATGCAACCAGTTTTGACCTACAAAAGTGGAAATTTCATGCTGTTCAACCTAAAACATTAAATTTCAAAACATCACACACACCCTGGGCTGACAGTGCCTGTCCACACTGTGGTTGAGGAGATGTCAGACAGCATGTTGGAGCTGAAGGCCAGGATCCCTTCCTAGAGGGACCCACAGCCACCCCATCTGTGGTCCTGGAGCCCGTGCACGGGCCACACGTGGGCATCACGGAGCCCAGCCTGCCACCGGCCTGGAGGAGTCTGCCCTCCTCCAGCCTCTGCCTCTCTGCTCCTGCCCTGTCCGCTTCGGCAGGTTCTCCTGGCCAGGCGGGGGCCAAGCCTTCACCCTCCCTGCCTGCTGGCACCATCCCCTGCATGTGGACCGGCCACGGCACCCCCTCCCAGGCAGCCCTCCTGGTCTGCACCTCCCACCCGCCGAGGCACTTGCCATGAAGTCCACGCCATCTGGGCATGGATGCCCTGTGGACCAGGGGCCGAGCCCAGGCTGTCCCGGGTTCAGGAGGCAACAGGTCCTTAGGAGATGGGAAGTCAGACCACCAAACTGGCTTTTCTGGGGGAATTTAGGGTACAGGATACCTCAAGTGGTGAACAGGCCATGAGGACCCAAAACTCAAAGTTTAATTTAAAAATACGATACGATATCACTAATTAATAAAATAGAGAAACGCGGGACCCAAGAACCTAGGGGACACGGTGCCTGCCAGGAAGGCCCAGGCATGGGGGGGTGGTCTGTGGCACCGCACTGCTGGGGTCGCCACACGGCCACAGGTGGGCCCTCTCCAGACCTCCAAATCCTGGGTCCACCTGGTGTGGCTGAGTTAGCAGGACCAGTGACGCAGTGCAGGCCAGGGGTTCACCCAGGACACATGGCTACCAGAAGAGACCCTAGGACAGAAAGGGGCTGAGGCTCCCCTCAAGTGAGCCCAGAGGTGCACCTGCCCTTGGTGCTGGGGCTTCCCGGCCTCCAGACCCTACAGTGCAGGCTGGTGTGCAATTTGGAGCTGGGAAGAGATAGTGGCCCAGCTGTCCCCTTGTCCCTATGTGCTCAGCCAGCCCCTGACTCATGCCAGGGGGTGGTGGCGTCCTCCCTTCCCTGCCCACCCCCCAGTGTTGCTGTATATACCAGGTTTAGCCAGTAAGTTCTGGCCTTGGGAATGTCCCCCAGCCTCATGTGCACATGATAAAAATAGAAACATTCAGGGCTTCCCTAGTGGCGCAGTGGTTGAGGGTCCGCCTGCCGATGCAGGAGACATGGGTTCGTGCCCTGGTCCGGGAGGATCCCACATGGCCCGCGTACCAAAAAAAAAAAAGAATAGAAACATTCAGATTCAAAGACTCCTGGTGTTTGAAGTGCCGTAACCCCGGGGGGTCTATGCCGAAAGCCCCTTGCTGGGTCTGGGAGGGAGACATGGGGAGGGGGCAATGCAGGAGCCCCCAAGATGCTGGCCCCACTTCACCACCTGCAAACCAGCCACTGAGCAGTGGGGCTGCTGGGGGCCCGCAGGGAAGCCCAGAGACGCCCAGCCTGGCAGTTGGGGCAGGAGGAGCCAGCAACAGGGCTTCCCGGGCAGCCCAGCATTTAGGACTCCGTGCTGCCACTGCAGGGGCACGGGTTCCACCCCCGGTCAGGGAAGTAAGACCCCACAAAACGTGCGGCACAGCCAAAAAGTAAACTAAATAGATGAGAGAGGGAGAGAGAAGCCAGCAGGGCACCGGGGGACCTGCAGCCGCTGCCCCGCAGCCAGAGCGTCGCGTCGTGGGCTGTGCGTGGCCCTGCAGCCGCTGCCCCCGTCACCTCCCCTCACTCAGGCTGCTCTCCGGGGCCCCTGGCTGCAGTGTCCTCTGCCCTCCACGCCAGGCTCACTCCTTCCCTGAGCTTCCACCAGCCCTTGCTCACGGCAACATCCCTTCCTTGTCCTCGGGGAGGCCCGTCCAGATCACCCACCGACAACTCCCCCTGGCCTCACGCTTCCCCCGGCCTTCACCTGTGTACCTGGCTGTCCCGGGGTCTGTGCTGCCCCAGGAGTGAGACCGACCCGGGAAACAGGAGCCCCTTGCCTGCCACCTGCTGGGCCCAACTGCTCGGAAGATGCCTCCCGGGAGGCAGAGCTGGCGCTGCTGGGTGCCCGGAAGCCATGGCTCAGGCTCAGCCAGCCCCGTGTCCTCTGGATGGGCCTGGGCGGCTGCCTCAGGATACGAAGTGCTGCTGCGTGTGGGTCCTCCTAGGACGTGGCCCCATCCCCTCGGACCTTCTCTGTCCACCCACCTGCCTGGGTGGGGCCCATATTTAGCTGTGGTCAAGGTTCTCAGGGGCCGGCTACGGGCTGTGCTGTGTCCCCCAGAAGGCGTGTCAGGTCCCAGCCCCCAGGACCTGCAAGTGTGCCCTGATTGGGAAGTAGGGTCTTTGCAGGTGTAACTAAGGTGAGCACAGCAGGTGCAGCCCTACTGTAGTATGACTGTGTTCTCGTAGGAAGAGGAAGCAGAGACCCAGGAAGGAGGAGGCCCTGTGCCGACGGGCAGAGTCCGGAGCGATGCAGCTGCCAGGCCAGAAGCGCCCCGGTGGCCGGCCCGAGGCCCAGAGACCGGCAGGGGTTCCACCCAGAGTCGCAGAGTCTGCTGAGCCCTGGATTTCAGCCGCAGGCCCCAGACTGTGGGAGACCCCGTTTCCCTGTGGACAAGCACAGCTCCGACGCCACCTGCCCGGTCCTCCCAACTCTGGGCGCTTGGCGGGCGCCTGCCGGGGCATGCCAGAGCCCTCAGCCACTGGCCGAGCCCAGCCTCCGCCACGTCCCAGGGCTCAGCACAGACCCTGCCACCTGGGGGCAGGCCCGCAGTGGCCGTGCCAGGATCCCCGCAGCCTGTGCTTCACCTGCCTGGCCCCACGTTCCCTCCACCCATCGGGCCCCCCGTGGCCCTGTGGACTGGGTCTCAGCCCTGTGTCCGCAGGGTCTCACGGGGACGGCCAGCCCTCTTCTCGGGCCCCTGCCCCAGGCACCCTGTCCACATCGTGAGACCACTGACCTTGCCATCCAGGGCCCCACGGAGCCCACAGCAGCTGCCGTGGACGCTGCCCGGCCCCCGCGGCCTCCAGAGCAACTTGAGAACCCCAAGGTCAAGGTCACATCCAGTCGTTCCTTGGTGCTTGCGCTCTGGTTCCAGGGGCTTGATGAAGGGCGCGGGATCCTCTTCCTTCTTATAAACACGCTCTGGGCTGAGCCGACATCTCTCTCCCACCATGAGTCCAGGGAGGTGGTGAAAGGCTGCCCCGCCCACCTGTCCAGGCCCCCAGCCCTGGGTCTCCCCTGCCGTCACCGTCCCCACAGCCTTGGGAGCTGGAAGAAGACCTCTCACCTGTCACCTGGCCTCTGCGGGCGCCCCCCAGGCCCCACCCCTCGGTTCCGCCCCCCCTCCAACCCCACCCCATCTGTGGATGGTGCTACTGGCTCCCCACCCCTCCCCAGCACGCCCCCCTTCAGACCTCACGGCCTCACACAGAGACAGCACTGCCCACCACGGCCACACTGCGGCCAGGCGACCCCTCCAACGGCGCTGACCGCTTCAGGGATCCCCCAGAGCAAACAGCAACCAGCCGCCCCACGCGTCCCCAGGGTCCCTCCTCGGCTAGGGGTCCCAGGAACCCACCCCACCCTTCCTCCCCAAGGACCCTGAGCCTCCCTTGCCGTGGGGCCCTGGATGGGTGATGAGAGGAGAGCAGGAGGGGAGTGGAAGACGGCCAGCCTCAGTCCTCTGCTCGGGCCACAGTGACCAGCAAGACCCTCAGTGTGACCTTGTGGACATCCCACAGACCGTGGCTGCAGCACCGGCTCTGCCCAGGGCCCGGGTCTGGTGGGAGTCACAGGGGAGGCCAGTGGCCAACGGCCGAGTCTCCACTGATACCCCTCCCGGCTCCTGGAGCCCCAGAACAGGACGCGAGGAATGAGTGACATCAGGAAAGGTGAGCAGTTCCTGTGACGCTAGGGCAGGGCCTGACCCCACTCTGGATGTCAGCCTCAGTCGGCCAGCTCAGAAGACCGGGCAGAGGTACGGCCCCTGGCCCAAGCACCAGCAGGCACCCCGGGTCCAGCCAATGCCACCCGACTGATGAGGTCTGCCCAGGAGATGGAAGTGGGGGCCTGGGGGGAACCTAGGAAGTGGTAGGGTCACGGGTCTCTACAGAGGGGTTTCCACTGGAGCCTAGAGATGGCAGCTACCCGAGAGCACACCCCCCGCCCTGGGAAGGGGGCTCTGGTGGCCAGGTGGGCAGCTGGACCCTGGACCTTAGGAGGCCTGGGCAGTGGGGACAAGGGTGTTAGCAGGGGGCCGTCTCTGACCTGGCCACTTGGCAGGACATCAAGGACCCTCCCACCATACGATGCCCTGGACTCACAGCTGGTACCCCATTGCCGCTGGCCCCGGGTCATGCCTGCTGGCCGGCCAGCAGGGTCCACCGGGCAGGGCTCAGCTGGCCATGGTGCTGGGTGACGCCCAGGGCTGGGGAGGAGCCAGGAGCCAGGGTGGCCATGGGGACCGGAAAGAGGTTGACTCTGTCCTCTGAACACCGAACCTCCATGGCCCTGCCGGCGGGACAGGCGCCCAGGGAGGGCCCTCGTCCAGCTCCCACTTCCCACTAACACAGGGCCTGACCCGGCCCAGTGACCCGAGAAGGAAAAACCCCAGCCCCGGCCCCTCCCTCCTTTGGCATCTGAGGGTCTCGGCGGCCCAGCCCCCGAGGGGGCCCGGCACCCCCGGCTACAGCCAGCCACCCCGTCCCACGCAGAGTGCCGGGCGGATGGCCAGAGCCAGGCTTGAGCCCGGCCAGCAGTGCTGGGTCACCGTGTCCAGCCCTCTGACTGTGTTCCCAGACGGACCCCAGCCTGCACCTCTGGCCCCAGAGGCGAGAGCGGGCAGCCTCCACAGTGAAGGCCAGGCCGATCCCGCTGTGGGGCCTGGTGCGGGCGGCAGGGCGGCGGGGCAGCAGCAGGGGTTGCTTCTGGAGACACTTCGCTTCAGAGGCGGAGCTCTGCCCGTGATGCCCCTTCCTGTTCAGTCCCGTTCTCACACGCCCGGGTCCCACCAGCCGCCTGGAGGGGCTGCGGGCACAGGTGGCCATCTCTCCTGGCCTGGCTACTGCCCCACTGCCCCAGGTGTGCGTGTGACGCCAGCTGTTGCAACACCAATGTCATCGCACCAGAGGAGCCCATGAGTCACTGCCCCACAGCAGGGCTGCACCCAAATCCTCCCGAACAAAGGCTCTTGGTCCCCACGGCCCCGGCCCCCGCCCCCGCCGGGTCTGCCCGCATGCACCACAAGACACTCCGGCAGACGCACCGAGGGGCAGGCACGCTAATGGCGGCACACACAGGCACAGGTGTGGGAGTTGCCAATACCCAGGCGGGCTCCCCAGCCTGTGTCCACCCAGCTCTAGGCCCTGGGCAGTGGTCCTTCCCCACCCGGCATCCATGGCTGTGCGGCCACCAGCCCGACTGTCCAGCACGAAAGCCTCCCCAGCTGGACCAATGCCAGCGGGTCTCCCCAGTGCCAAGGATCCTGACCGTGGCCGTTCCTGAGCTCAGGGACTGGCCAGCCAGGGTCTCCAGCCACCGAGGCCTGGACACCTGCTCTGTATTCACTCCCGAGGGTCCTGGTGATTCAGCTCTGCCAAGAAAGCCCAGGCAGGCCGCAGGGCGGAGAGAGAGGACACTCAGAGACCCCCACACGTGTCATCCAGACACCAGGGACCATGGGAGGCTCCACTTGGACCACAGGTCAGGGCGGAGCTCCCAGAGTCACCACCGCAGCCACCACTGGGACACGCGGGGTCAGCACGGCGGGCCCAGGTACGTGCAGACCCAGGGAGAGGTGCACAGCCGCACAGAAGACACGTCCACCCAGGTCCCAACGGGCCCCCTGCACTCCCCACACCCACACACCCTCGGGCCGTTTTGGGTCCTTGGCCCAGGTCACAGGATTCAGAGGGTCTGGGCTGGCTAAGGACAGGGGCCCCGGTGGGGAGAGGCAGCCCAAGGGGCCCTTGGAGCAGATCCCTACGCCCAGCCCAGGCCTAGCCTGAGGGGACGAAGTCACACCGAGCTGGGCACCGGCCACAGGCGGCCGCAAAGGGCTGCAGGGGGCCGGCGTGTCCTGGCCACACCCTGAGGGCCTCCCCCTCCCCGGAGCCCCAGCCCAGGCCAGGTGGGCAGCCTGTCCTGCTGGCCTCAGCCCTACCCTGTCCCATCCGCAGCCCACAGAGGGGACCAGGGGCCACCCCTGCCCCTGCCAGCTCCTGCGGGGCGGAGTGGGGGGAAGGGAGGGGGGCTGACAGCTGCGCCCGGACCTGAGAGAACTTCGAACTGCCCTGAGCCAGAGACCCACATTCTTGTCTGCAGTGAAACTGGACAGCAGGCCGAGGGTGCTGACCTGGCTCTGGCCCAACTTGGACACACCTGCCCCCAGCACCCCAGGGCTGCCTCAGCCTCGGGGCCAGGAGGGGCAGTCAGCAGCAGCCCGGCTGTGGCCGGGGACCAGGGCTTGGGAAGCCAGGGCTGGAGTGCTCCCAGGAGGAAGTGTCCTCCCTCACGGGAGCCCCCAGCACAGCAAGTCCCCAGGCCCGGCTGCAGGCAGAAGGGTCAGCCAGAGGTTCTGGGAACTGAGCCTAGAAGGGCCAGCGGGGTCAGCCTAGCACCTGCCGCTGCTTCAGAGCAGGGCTCGGAGTCAGGGCTCAAGCTGAGGCCGCCCAGCGCTGTGCTGGCCACCCCAAAGCCCAGCTCCAAACCCAGAGTCCAGGACAGGGAAAAGAGCCCCGTCCCCAGGCCCCCAACCCGGAACCCCCGGTGAGCCCGAGGGGCAAGAGCTGCTACAACCCACCCCAGGAGCCCCTGCTCAGACTGGGTGGGTGTGACTGTAAGGGCCCAGGGCCCAGGGAGCTTAGCAAACACCCCAGTTTGGGTCCAGCTTCAGGAGATGACGGGGCTGAGAGAAAATGATGCTGCTGGGTCCAGGGCGGGGCCTTTGGGGGCCTCACCCTGCACTGGCCACTTGTCCGCACTGAGAGCACAGCCTGCGTCTTTGAGGGCCACCCCAGCTCGTGCCCCTGGACCCGCCTATAGCAGCCACTGCCGCCCACCCCAGCCCCCCATGTCTTTGCTCCGGCTCTCCCAGCGCCAGGGCCCAGCTGGACACGGCACATTCCAAGGGAATTAGAGCTAAGTGGTTAATGACCTCCCATTAGGGGCAGAAACCGGGAGGAAGAAGAGACAGACGGGAAGTGTGGAGTCGGGCGCCGGGCGCGGGCCCTCCGGCCCTGGCCACCTGCCTGCAGAAGCCCTGGGCGGCCGGCTTGTCCGTCCTCTCCATCTCTCTTCTCCTCATCTCCTGTCTCCCGTCTGTCGCCCCAGCAGGGCCTGGCCCCGACCTCTGTCATCACAGCCCCTGGCAGGTCTGGGTGAGGTGAGACCTGCCCCCTCCCGGGCCGGGCGGGGTGGGGGGACCGGCCGGTGTTGAAGGACAGTCAGGAGAGCCCCGGGGGCGGGGGGGCGGGTGGTCTGGTCCCACCAGTCACCGCCTCAGTGAGTCCTGTACATGGGTGGGAACACAGACTGGTGCCTGCGGCCAAGCTGGGCTCCATACAGCAGTGTCAGGAGGCCTGGGCTCCTCGGCCCACACAGGACCTCGGTGCCAGGGGTGTGGGGGGCGGCCCGCAGCCTCCCCCGACCTCCCAACAGAGACCCCAGTGCGCCACTCACGCCTCCCCCTTGCAGGCGGTGGGAACATCCCTCTCAGACCAGGCCGGCGGCGCCATGAAGCCGAGAACCGCCCCCAGACCCGGGGCCCCTGATGCCACCCAGGGGGAGCGGGGAGAGAGGTGGGGACGGGTCAGTGGCCACGCCCGCCGCTGCACGCACTGGTGCCCTCCCGGCACCAGAGCTTTCCTGCCTCATTACCCAGCGGGCTGCAGGGAGGGTCTGGCGGACTCCACTCCCCACGCCAACCCGAGCTGGCAGACGGACACCCGAGCCCCTGCCCTTCCCTGCTCAGCCTTGGAGACGGGTCTCCGGGCCCCCCTGCGGCGGAGCTGATCCCCCACCCCCAAGCCCCAGTCATGGGCGGAGGGGCCAGGTGCGGCCGCCCACCCAGGGCCCAGGTGCCAACCAGCGATGGTATCTCGGCAGCTCTGCAGAGACCCGGACATCCACAACCAATTTACATTCTTTCGTCTGAGCTTGAGTGGTGCGGGCAGGGGCCGAATCCACAGGACCCACAGGCAGGGCCTCAGCCGCCTGTCCAGGCCACTCTGACCCTGTTGCCGGGGGCAGGGGGCAGCCGCCAAGGAGAAGGTGGTGAGAAGTAAGGTCCCTGGGGGAATGAGGGACGCTGAGGACACCCGGGCCGCGGGGACACCGTCCGCGTCTGGAGGGTGTGAGGCTGGCGGCCAGCACACCTGTCTGCTCCCCACCAGCCCCACGGGGGGCCCCGCCTCGCCCTCTGCTCCCCGACACGCACTGTGCCACTCACCAGCCTCGAGGTCTCCCAGGCCCTGTGAGTGTCCACGGGCTGCTACCCTCTGAGGCTGGGGCGGTCCCAGGCCATGGGCAGGGCCAAGCGGCGGCCTGAACAGACACCTGTCCTTGTCATCAAGGTAAACGTGGCCCCTGGCAGGCACAGGGGCCGTGGGGGGCGCACCCCGGCTGCCAGGGTGCTCGGCCGGAAGCTCCACCTCCAGGGCCAAGCCCGCGCCCGCACCCATGGGTGTCCTGAGGCCACTCCACGGCTGCTTCTGCCCCCGCCCTCCCCCACCCCTACAACGCCGCAGCGACCAGGCGACAGGAAGGGCTGGGGGCTCTTTATTGCTGTGACCCCAGGTTTACCGGAGGGCAGCAGGGTGAGGGTTGCGGCAGCTCCCCCGCAGCCCGTCGGCCCCTCACGTGCCCAGAAGCAGGCCGGAGAAGCTGGAGCTGCTCTGGACGGTGAGGGCTGCGCCGGAGCCATTGTCCACAAAGACGGAGGTGTACTGTCCCGCCTGCAGACACCCACAGTGGACGTTACCACCCACAGGGCCCGGCTGCCGGCCAGGCGACACCCGGCCCGGGCAGCTTGGAGGCCCAGGACTGTCCCCCGCCCCCGCACTGCCCCCCCGCCCCCCGGCCTCACCTGCAGCTGCAGCAGCCCCTGCACGTGCACCGTGAAGACCCTGCCGCCGCTCTCCAGGCCGGAGATGGCCTCCAGGGACCTGGATGCAGGGCCGCAGGGGTGAGGGCACAGTGGCCGTGGGGTGGCGTGGCGTGGCGTGGCGTGGCGTGGGGTGGGCCCCCCCCGTGAGGCACCCCCCCCGCTGGCGCCCAGAGACTCGCGTGCTCCTGCCCCGGTGCTCACTGCAGTTCTCTGTGTTCAGGGGAGCCCCCCTCTGTGGGCAAGATGGTCCCCGTGCCCCTCAGGACGCCCCCACGACCCCCAGGAGGGCCCACTCACGTGTGGCGATGGCACAGGGACTCGATGCAGACCAGCACACGCACTGTGTCCCGGGCCCGCAGCCGGGCCCTGCCCTGCAGCTCCCTGGGGTCTGCGGAGACAGGCCAGGTCTGCAGCACCTTCAGGGAGGACGGAGCAGGGGGGGCAGGGGCTGGGGGGCTTCAGGGCACACTGCGGGTTGGGGAGGGTGGGCGTGAGGACCCGTCCAGCCCCCAGGGGAGTCGGGGTGCGAGCAGGAGATGCCTCTGCAATAGGACCTGGGCCTGGGGCACACCCGGAAGGCCAGCCCCCACGCCCCACATGCACCCTGGCCCGGCCCCGCTCACCCACGTGCAGGCTAGCAAAGAATTGGAAGATGGCAGTGACCGGGGCTGTGAACCGACCGGAGGCCAGGCTCAGGCCAGACCCCCGCAGGAAGGCACCCTGGGCAGCGGGCTGAAAGGACAGCAGGGGGGTGCGGGCTACAGAGTCTGAACCCTCACCTTCCACACCCAGCCTGGCGGAGGCGCCTGAGACCAACAGCCCCCAACCCAAAGAGGCCCCAGGTGGGCAAGGCAGAGGGCTGACCCGTGCATCTGCACCCACCCAGGCCTCTGGGCACAGATCAGGGCCCCAAGGACCTCCAGAGGGGAGGGTGTGCCTGCCCCTGACCACCCCGGACCCCACCGCGAGCCTCGGCGGGGCGTGCGTGGGCCCGGGGTCGCCCGGCCCTGCTGGGGCCTGAGCACCCACAGTGGAAGCCCCCGGGCTGCCCCCCACGCCCACTCACGGCCTGGAAGCCCTGCAGCTCCACCAGCGTCCTCTTGTCCACCAGCACCGGGCCCTTCAGCCGACAGTGGAAGGCCTCGGACACCAGCCACCTCCCCGTCCCCTCGGGCAGCGGGGGGCCCAGCGGCGCTGAGGACCGACGCTCGGTAGCCTCTGTGGGGACAGGGTGGAGGGGCGGCTCGGCTCAGCTTGGGGTACCCCCAGGGTGACCTCCTGAGCCTCGGGAGAAGAGTGGGCGGGGGGTGCCTACCCTTCAGCATCCCCTGAAACTCCCGGAGCACAGCCTCCTGGGCCACTTCCGCACCGGGGGGTCCTGGGGGGCCAGGGGAGCCTCGCTGTGGGGGAGCAGGAGAAAATGAGGATAGTGGTGGGACCCACAGCCATCCCCATCCTGGGCTTAGACCCCGGGGCTCACCGACTTCTTGTCCTGGCCTCGGCACCGTTTCTTTGAGGCCCCGTCATCGGGGCGCCGGACGAAGTTCAGCCATGTCATGTGGGCATCTGTGAACTCAGGCCCTGAGGCCTCAGGCAGCTGAAGGGTCAGAGGACAGGGCTAGAGTGCTGACCACCAGGCCCCGCTGGGCCCTGCCCCACTGCCCCCAGGGGAGAACAGGGAACTGCGGGGCCCTGGGCAGACACAAGGAAGATGGCAACGGGGCACCACAGGCCACCCCCAGGACTCAGGCCAGGGCCTGACGTCCAGGAGCCTCGGGTCTGCTGCTGTGTTGCAGCAACCGTTCCCAAGCAGACAGGCACACCCGTGTGCACATGGGGCCGGGCCCCACACGTCCTGACAGGGGCCCAGCCCCGGCTGAGAAAGGCAGTGGTGGGCAGGAGTGAGTTCTCCAGAGCCGTGTGAGGCTGGGGGCAGTGGGCAAGGTCCCGCTCTGTGCTGGGCATCGGGTGTGCCAGCTGGCAGCCCAGGATCGGACCCTGCAAGCCCCCCTCCTACGCCCAGTTTCTGCAGCAGGGCAGCAGGAGAGGCAGGGGCACGCCCAGCCCCAACATCAGAGAACGAGACAGCGTGCCAGGGGAGGGGCATGTGCCGGGAGCTCGGTCCCTCTCTGCGTCCAGGTCTGTGTGCCAGCCTCACACAGAGGTCCCTGAAGTGGCCAGGAGCGCAGCAGACTCTGGTCTGGCAGGAGAGAGCCACTGCCACGAGGCCAGTGGAGCCCTGGCTACTCCTGGAGAGCCGTCCAGGCAGGCACGAAGAGGGGTCCTGGCCAAGGTCCGGTCCAGCGGTCAGCCTCCAGCGCCAAACACGACGAAGGCCCAGGCTCCCAGGGCAGGCCTTTACCCTGGGGAGCTGGGAGGGGCCCGCCAGGGAAGGGAGAGGAGCCAGGAACTTCCGAACGTTCCGGGTCCTCACTTCTGTTGTCCGCCTGTTCCTCTGGCCGCCTCAGACCCGAGCCATGTTGGAGGACCCGGGGTGGGCAGGTGGGGGAGGAGCCCAGCCCCAGCAGGAAGAGCAGGGCTCCTGACGCCTGGGGAGGGCCGTCTTGTGGCAGGGGTGACGTGGCCAGGGACACCCCCCTATCTGCCCCCAGACTGCCCTGCCCTGGCTCTGGAGGGGCAGGCCGGGCAGGAACTGTCCCCAAGGACACCTCCCCCAGGAGCCTGGCTCAAGAGTTTGCATGCCTCTGCCCCAGAACCTGCTGGCAGCCCACTCCCCTGGCAGCAGGGCCCGAGGAGGACTCTCTCCTCAGCCTACCCAGCTGGAAAACGGCGCCTCCGGCTCCAATGGGGCCGTGTGGGCCGAGAGCAGCCGGGGTGGCCGCCAAGGAGACGCCCTCGGGAGGCGGGAGGCCAGGATCAAAGGCTCGAGGGCTGGCAGGGGGCCTGGCCCAGCAACTGCCGCTTCACTCCAGCGGCCACCAGGCCTGCGCTGCTGGGGTCAGCTCTAAGATCCCTTCAGGGAGCCCCAGCCCAAGAGGGTGGAACCCTAGGGCTGAGGCAGGTACAAGAAGCTCCTCTCAGAGGGCCGGGGGCCTCCCAGGCCTGGAGCACGTCCCATGCCAGAGGCCGTAAGGGGTGCTGGCTGCCCAGCAGCGCGTCAGGCAGAGGCTAGCCTTGGCCTCACCGGCGGCGGGAGTTGGGGCACCCCGGGTTGCAGCAGGGGCTCTGAACTGGCTGCCCAAAGCACCTCCCCCATTTGCAGTCACACCGAATGGCAGCAGGTTGCTCAGGGCATGATGGTCCCTGGGGCTTCAAAGGGTTCAATGTAGCCCACTGGGAAGCCCCTCCACGTCCCCACCCCTCCCCAGGCCCAGAGAGGGTCCTCGAGGCCGGCCCGATCCACACTGCTCCCCGACGGGGAGGGGAGGCCTGGAGAGTCCAGCGGGCAGAGCCTGCAGGTGGGAGGAAGGCGCCCACGTAAGCCCAGACCCTGCATACCTTGGGGAAGCCCAGTAGCCCCTCGCTGCTGGACGTGGTGGCGTTGGGGGCTGCGGGGTGCTGGCCGGGCTTCCGTGGCCTCTTGGGCTCCCGCCGGGCCCTCACGCCCCCATGGAGCGTGAGCTGTGGCCAGAGGAGGGCCGCGGCGGCCGCCCAGACCCAGCGCATGTTGGCTGCCGGGTCGGCTGCGGCGGCTCAGTGATGTGAGCCCAGGTGCCTGAAGGCACTCAGAGCCCCGGCGCGGGAGCACAGCCCGGAGGGCTGCCCGGCCACCACTGTTGCATGTCTGCGCGGGATGAGCCGGGCTAGCAAGGGAAGCGGGAGGACACACCCCTGTCCCCCCAGGTTCCCTCGTGAGCAGTGCCCTTGCCGCCCCGCGCTGCCGCCAAATAAACCCTCCCCTCCTCCCCAGAGCTGGCGGACTCCAAGGGGGAGGGCTCACCGGTGACCCGGGGCGATGATGGGGGCGGAACCCACACTGCTACTGCCCAAGGGGCGAGGCTGCCTCCACCCGGCCCCTTCAGGGCGGGGCCCCGAAGCCACGGGCGGGACGCACTCCATCACAGCCCCTCAGCCGCCTCGTACAACCCCGCTCCTCACCACCTCTCCCGGATCCTGACCCCTCTGGCTCCGCTGCAGGGCCCCCACCCTAGGGTCCTGGTGCTGCCACAGGCACTGGCCCCACTCCCGGGAAGAGCAGGGTCTGGAAGCAGGACAGCTGACCCACTGGGCTCCCAGCCTGTCCCAGCCTTGGTGACCTGGGGTGAGCGGGGCCAGCAGGGGAGACTGGTTGACCTCGGAGGAAAGCTGTGGCACATAGCTGCCCCAAAGCCCTTCTGCCCCCTCCTCTTCTTGGGGCACAGGGCACACCCTTACTGAGGGGCTGCCCTCAATTCAGCCGGGCCCCTTGGGCTCTCCAGTCCCCAGGACTGTTCCCCCAGTAGCTGTGCACAGCCAGACGAGCCAGCAGAGGAGAGCAAGTGACAGTGGGCGGGTCCCCAGGGGGAGCTGGGGCCCTTCCTCACCTCTGGGCTGCAGGCAGCAAGACGGCTGTAGCCAGGTGGCACCCACAGGCTCCAGTGGAGGCCCGGGTGGAGGCTCGATGCCTAAGGCAGGACCCCCATGGCCAGCCACCCCTCGGCTGGTGCAGCCCGGGGCTACGGGCCGTCAGAGCTGTGGCTGGCCGTCAAGGACCTGCTGCCTGCAGCCCAGCCTTGAGGAAGGTGGCACAGCTCACTACCCTGGAGGGCAGCACAGGGGACCCTCCAGACACCCCCCCCCCGCAACGGGCAGACTCCAGGAGGAACAACGGGGAAGGAGACCCCGGCCCCAGGCCATGTCCACAGTCGGCAGCTACAGGCAGAGCCGCCCCAGACACAAGCTGGGGGGGGACAACGTGAGGAGCATCTGCCCGAGGACACCTGGCCCCTCCCTCCTGGCTCAGGTGGAGGTGCTCACCTCCCAGGACGGCAGCGGCCGGCCCCAGTGACTCCTGGACTCACTGTGGGGGTCGAGTGTCCGGGTGCTGAGCCCAGGTCTCAAGGAGGTCATGGTACAGAAGGCTGCGCTGCGCCATCCCCGCTGGGACCCTCCACGTGACCTGCGGCCAGCAGCCGGCCAGGGGGCTGCCACACAGACCTCTCCTCTCCCAGGCTGGGCACCTGTGTCCTGCTGGCCTGGGCCACGTGGACATGGCACTTGTGCCAGGCTCCGGCACCAGCCCGTGGGTCCTGTGGGTCCCAGCTCCCCCAGTGAGGCTGGGCCAAAGGGAGCCTGCTCGAGGCATCCACGCCTCCCAGCCACAGCCACCGACTGCCCGTGGGGAGGCTCAGGCCAGCTGCCCGCGACCCGACCATGGACACACCGCCTCTGCAGGGGAGGACGGGACCTCGGAGCCCCGGCACAGCCCTCAGCAGGCCGTCTGCCCGCCGCCCGGGTGGGGCCGCGACAGCCTCTCAGGCTGAGACCTCCGAGCTGCGCCTGCCAGGTGACACCCCAAACCTGGGCCTGGGAGAACCTTCTGAGGGAGAGACACAGGCCCAACAGGACAAGGTCATCTTTTATTCGGGGGTCACATCAGACAGCAAGCTGCCACAGGCGCCAGGGGGAGCCTCTGTACAGCACAGATCTGCTCCCACCGCTGACTGAAGTTTTTAAAAGTTGAGATTTCACACACAGAAAAGAAAAAACACTTGTCAAGTAATTTCTATTTCCCAAACGTTCCTCCTTCGAAGAACCTCAGGAAACGCGGAGCGTCTGGAAGGGGCACCAACCTCCACAGACGCACCCTCGGGCCAGCAGTGGACGGAGGGAGGCCTGGCAAAGCCGCACCCATCGGGGTCCGGGCCCAGCAGCACAGCACCACCCCGCCACCGGGGTCCACCGTGGGTCGCAGGACACCCAGCTGCCCACGGGCTACCCAGTGCTGGGCGGAGAGGAACTTGTAGTATACAGACCCCAAGAGCACAAAACTTAGGAACAAAGACAAAATGAAAGACTCTTTTTCACAAGAGCGGGTTGAATACACACAAGCAGTAAATCAAAGAGCAATTTTAAATAAATTGATCAAAAAACAAAGAACGTGAAAGATGCACCAACACCGGGCTGCACGCGGCTTCCCTGCCGGCCTCTGGAGTGAGGTCACAGGTTGTCGTGTGGTGGCGCCTGGACACGGCGCCTTCCAAACACCGTGCAGGATGTCATTAGCAGAGACGAGAACAGGGAGACGTCGGCGATCCAGGAGGCGCAGGCCCCAGGTCTGAGACGGCACCCACCAGCGCTGCCCCTGAACCCGGGTGTCCTTCCCGGGCGGCCAGCCTCTAGGAACCGGCCACAGATCCGCTGTGAAAGGGAATGTGTGAGCCTGTCTCCAGGGCAAACCAAAGAGCTGGACCACGTGTGCGGGAAGCCCCACGTGTGCAGAGCCTGTCCGGCGGGTGGGACCCAGGGGCCCGCTGGGGGGGTCTCCTCCTTCCATTAGCGCAGCCAGTGGGAGCCCGCAGGAAGCCATGGGGGTGAGAGAAAGCCGGCAGCGCGACCGCGCAGGACGCACAGCTCAGCCCCGGTGACAGCCTGTGGTCAGAAAGGAAGCAGATTCTCAACTTCAGCAAAACAGAGCACACGTGCTTTTTCCCAGGAGGAACCTGCTTCATTCTAAGTAAACACAAATGCCAAAGCCCAATCCCCTGACCCACCCATGGCTGTCCCCAGCCAGCGGGCCCCGGGCCACCCTGCCAGGCCCCCAGCCACCCTGCCAGGCCCCCGGCACTGCCTGCCGAGTCAGAGCTCCACACTAAGAACGCACGCAGAGTGTTGGATAGGCATCAAGTTTTATACTTTTAAGTGACCAAATCTAATAAAATGAAAAACAGGTTACTAAAATAGGTCCAAAAGACAATACAGGAGATAAGCTATAAAACCAAAGCGTGAGGCCCTCTCGCGGACATGGAGCCTCCCAGCCCCCAACGGACGCCAGGGCAGAATGAGGCCGGGAGTCTCACGTCTCCAAATCCAACTACACACTTTGGTTTGTGTTTTCCTTTTGAAGGTTTTTAAAAAGCTAACCCCAGGAGTCAGGCAGGCCCGCCCAGTGCTCGGCGGCACATCCAGCCAGCCCACGTCGAGTTCGGGCCCAGCGTCCCTCGTTTCCGACCACCTCTGCTGGTCGTGGCGGCGGCTCACTCCTGCGCTATGCTTCTCAGCACGTACTTGACCGTGTAGGCGAAGGCTGCAAACCCAACTATAACAAACAAGTTCGCCAGGGCACCGCCCAGGAGTCCGTGGTGCCGGTTGGCCTGCTGGAGCCCCGCGAGGTGCGGCCCAGCGCCCGGCGCGTGCCCGTTGAGGAGCGGAAGCCCGTTCTGGCCGTGGTGCATCTCCCCGTCTGGAACCACGTCTGGTAAGGGGAGAGCCTGGGGTCTGCTACTGAGTTCGTCTTGTGCTCTCTGTTTTTGCTTAATTTCCTAAGACAAAAACAGCAAGAAACAAGGGTTGGTTGAAACAAGCCAGCTCCTTCAGGGCTAGGGAGGGGACTGCGGTTTACCACAGAGACCCTGCAGGGTCGGCGGGCAATGGCTGCACGTTTCATCCTGACAACTGCCCTCGGAGGCAGTGCCGCTGCTAATCCTGTTTAACAGATGTGGAGGCCACATGACTTGCCAAAACCGCCAAGCCTACGCCTCACGAGCTAGGACTGAGCCAGGTCCGAGCTACTCTGAACCACCAGGGCCCCGACTTCCGTGTGGCTCAGCCTCCCGTTCATGGCCAGGTTGTCTGCTCTGGCACCAAGACCAGCAAGCATCCCTGCCCCTCACCCCTGGCCCCCCAGGACCTCGACAGGCCCAGCGGCCTTCCCCCGACTTCTCCCCGTCTCCAACCCACCATCCAACCCCCAGACCCCGGAGGAGAGGGTCAGGTCTTTGCACCCAAACACCCACCCTACTCCCGGTCTGCAGTACAGGAGCACACAGGAGCACATGTTCTCTGTGGAAAGTATTGAATCAAAGTGTCCCTGACATGGGGAAAGCAAAACTAATGGCCAACTTTCACTTTCTTACCTCCACGACTTCGGGAAACAATTCACAAAACACTTTGTCTTTTAAATTAAACACTAAACTTTGTGCAGCCAGTTGTCTTTTCTAGGAAGAGAAAAGAAGAAATATCAGCCCGAAGGCTAATTTCAATTCTTTCACATCTAAACACACACTGACAGGCAGTGGAGGGCTGCTGCCTTCTTGGTGTGGAAAGGACTCCACAGGCGTGCTCCTCGTGACAAGCTGGCTGCGGTCTCCTAAGGCTGTGTACCTTCCTGCACCATCCACGGGTGATGCTAGGCCTGACCCCTACTTAAAACGGGAGAGAAATGAAAGCCCGGTACCAAGGAGTCGCTGTCCTGACTGGGTACAGCAGCTGTGGAGACCAACCGCACTGCCCCCCTCCCACCCCCAGCTCACTGTGAAGTCCGAAGTCTCAATGCTGCCCAGGGTGGGGCCCTTCTCCACCATGAAGCTCAGGAGCCCCGTCAGGATGGTGGAGACGGACCAGGCCGGGTTCCACGTGTCTGGGTGGAAATCCGTGATGGAAAGACACAGCCTGAAGAAAGGGACCCAGTCAGTGGGGTACGCACTCCTCAGGACGCCAGTCCCACTTCAGAAGCACCCTGGACGCCTTACCTTGTGTTGCACTTAAATCTTCCATTGGGAGTTATCATATAAATACTAGGAGGTTTAAAAGGAAATTCTCTGGGAAAAATTAGTTTTCCATGATAATAGCCACCTGTATCAGAACAGAGAAGGAGCCTTGTCATTGTTCAGAGCGCGACAGGCCCTCACTGCCCTCAGGGTCCCAGCCCGGCCCAGCTAGGTCTCCCCACCCGCTACCCACCAGCCAACCATCCCTGGAGCACACACATCTCACTGGGGCTCACGACCACCAACCTAGGGGGGGCCCTTACCCCCACTGCCGACTACACGTCCCTCCTCCACCCTCGCGTGCCCCCCTCCCCGAGAGCAGAGCATCAGGACAGAACCTCCAGGCTCCTCGCTGGCCCCACGTCCACCCCCGCGAGTGGCAGCTCTTCCGGTCCCCTCACTGCTGCTCCACCTGCCTCTCCTCCACCAGACCACACCCAGCAGCAGGCAAATGCACCATCATTTCCCCCCCTTAAAAACAAGTAAACAACAAAACTCTAACCCCCCCCCACCGCTCCCCTCCAAGCCCTGCCAGATGCTCCGTCTCCTTTATGTAAAATTCCTGACCTTGAAGTCACCAGACATCCCCGCTGGGCCACGTGACCCCATCTCAGGCCTCACAACCATTCCTCAAGGCCCGACCGGAGCCCGGCTCCTTCTGGCATTCTCCCGGAACCTCCGGACCCTCCCCCACTCCGGACCTGTGTACTGACCGTCCCGGCAACACTGCCCCAGACGGGTACAAGATGGAATTCCTGCTTCTTCCCTCAAGCAGCAGCTCCGTCCTCTTAGTTATTCAGACTAAACTCTGGGGGGCCCCTGCTCCCGTATCACACCTACTCCATCAGCAAATCCCAGCGGCCCCACCTTCCCACAGATGCAGCCCCCAAAGCTTGGAGTGACCTCACCGGGCCCCTGGCTTCCATCCCTGCCCACCCAGCTCCAGGTCCCACCATCCCGTCCCCACTGGAGGCCTCACCCCCTTGCTCTCAGGGTAGCACCTGGGAGCCTGTTGGAAATGCAGAGCCTTGGGCCCACCCACACCGGCGGGGCAGAACGTGAGTTTCACAGGATTCCCAGAGACGTGTGCGTGTCTGTGCATGTGTGCATGTACAGCGAGGCTTGGGGTAGCTGCCCTGTCCTCCCACTGGAACTCCCAGCTGTCCCCCCAGCCCTGCAGGTCTCCGCTCCAGCACCCCACCAGGGGAAGGCCTCCCACCGCCTTGTACGGCTGCAGCATCCCAGCTACCTGGTGTGCTCTCGCTTCCACTCCCACTGTCGGGGGGTGGAGGGGTGACTGAGACCAGTGTCACCTGTGAGGACAGCTCAGCACACAGACAAGCCCACCAGCAAGGGACTAACTCTAGAAGCGATGCTGAAGCACACCTGCAACCCACAAGTACTGAGAAAAGCCCAAATGGAAAAGGCGCAGGAGATGGGAACAGGCGCTCGGCCCAGAGAAGACCATGGTGGCGCGGTCGTGACGGGAAGCAGTGGGCTCACACCACAGGGACACTGTCCGTCTCGCTCAGTCGGGGGCGGGGGGTGGGGGTGGCGACCCCGCCTGGCTGATCCAGAGGGGACCCGCCGGCACCACCCGCCAGTCCCCAGAGGGAAGGGCTGCGGGCGCGGCAGAGCACAGCGAGGGGCTCAGGCAGAGCCGTGAGCAGGGTCCACGGTGGCGGGGCCTGCAGTTCTCCTTGCACCCAGGCGCACACTCCCAACCTCAGAGGGTCCGTCCCGGGCCAGGAGGTGCATCCAAGGGCGTGAAAGGCCCCTGGGCCTCTCCTCCGGCTTCATTCCAAGTGTCCGCGGGCACTGAGCCCCGGGACAGACAGACAAGACTGTGAGCACGGGGCCGGGAGGAGGCCTAGGAGAACCGCGCCTCCGGCCCCGCCCCGCTGACAGAGAAGCTGTTCGGGGCGATCCCTGGGCCCTGCTCCACCCCGGGACCCGCCCCGGCCACACCATCCGGTCCACACAACGACACCGCAGAGTCTCAGAACCAGGCACGGTGACTCCCCCAGTTTTATGATTTTAAAAAACTATGTTAGCTATTCTAGGTCCTTCGCCTTTCCGTAAGTTTTAGAAGCAGTTTTTGAATAAGCCTGTGCTCACCTACAAAAACCTCTGTTAGGGTTTTAATGGGATGCTGTAAAACCTCTAGACACAGATCAACACTCGTGTACTACCGGGAAGCCCACCTGAACTGTGAAACTACTGTCACAGTTTTGGCACCGACAGAGCCCAGAGCAAGGACCAGGTCAGCGGGCAACCGACACGGAGCCAGACAGACGTGGACGTGGGAGGGAAGGGTCAGAGCGTCCGGAAGTCAGAGGAGCAAAGGAGGAGGGAGCCAGAGTCCACACATCAGAGTCCACACAGGCCCAGACCCTGAGGCCTGAGAGCCATCCACCAGATGCGGCGATTCTGAGGGTCCCTCCGAGACCCTGATGGGAACAGAGTCAGCAGAGGATGGCACTGCAGACAGCAGAGCCCTGAGCTGAGGAGGGGACAGGCATCAGGAGAGGGCACAACAGCAGGTGCTGAGGGGAGAAGGGCAGCGTGTGGGCGGGGTGCAGCGGAGGAGGGGGAGGGCAGCAGGAAAAGCTTTGGCCTCCGAAGGAAAGCTTTACAAGGAGGATGAGGACTTTCCCAGCCTGAAGACCGGGAACAGCAGGGACACACAGGAGAACAGATGGGGCAAATGAGAGCAACAGTGACAAGGTTGGGTCTGGAAAAGGAGAGCCTTTCATCCAGCTCAGAGGGGCTGGGTGGGCGGGGGTCTCCTGCAGTCCCAGCCGCCACACCGCTCGCTCGGGGCTGCCCTCTCCTCTCCCTGCCACCTCTACCCTCTGCCCAGGTGTCAGCCTCACTTACGCCACCAACAGTTCTGGCTGGTCCTGGGCGCAGTGTGTGTGGGGCTCTCGTCACATAATTAGTGAGCAGTGTTCTCTACTGTACGTTAAACACTAAAAGCACAAAGAATAAGAAAACTCTGACACCAGGCCTAACCCTACTCGCGAGAGAACACTGCTCGTTCTCGGTGTCTGTCCAAGTTCGCTAAAAACGTATCGTGTGTTTCTAAGCGTTTTAACATGAGCTGTGCAAGCTGTTCTGCGGCCTGTCTTCGCCCTTTCTCCTGGAGCCCCACGCGAGGCCGTCACCGAGCCCGGTACCCTGCGGTCATGACACGCCCACCCTATAGATACGCTTCTGCACACTGTTTCCCCAGGGCAGGTCATCCCCCAACAGGGATTCCTGGGCCACAAGAGTCCCACGAGGCTAGTGACTTGTCTGCCCAACTACCCACAACACTCCTGGGCGTCCAGAGCACCCACACTTCCTCCCCAGTAGCACGGGTCCTCTAGTGGAATCGAATGCACAAGCCCCCAGTAGGAAGACACAAGTGTGCTGCTCCGGCCACCCGAAATCAGACCCAGGGACTAGAGTGCCCACTCGGCCACGGCTCTGTCCCAGGCTCCACCACCCGGAGGCTGGCGCCAGGCTCCCCTCAGGCCCCTGGAGGCTCACTGACCGACAGCTCCGAGATCTGTCTGCAAACACCAGAGGATGCTGGGTAGCATCACCTGACCACGGCAGGCCCTGCGGCCCCTACACCTCAGGGTCCTACCCGCACAGGGGCCCGCCCCTCAGCTCAGAGGACTCAGCACAGAGTGAGCGCTCAGAAAACGGCCTTTCTTTCCTTCAACAATACACGTTAGTCTTACTTTTCCCCCGTCTGTTCTCTCAGCTCTGATCCCACTGACGTCAGAGGCTGGGTAAATTCGATAGTCACAGCAGCCCCTGAAGACAGAGACACATGGGCAAAACCAAACCGAGCAAACCCCTCTATGACTTGCAGGAAACCAGAAGGGGCTCCACACGCGTGCGGTCCACCTCACGCACATCCAAACCAGAAACAGTGTTATTTACAAATAGAAGGTGTTTCTCTGGCAAGGGCAGCTCTGAACACAGACGCCGCCACTTGTTCCTCTAACTCAGGGCAAAGACTTACCTTCGTAGGGAGTCATCTCAGGGCCTCGGACCACATAGTGCCTGAGGGAGGGAAGAAAATGAGTTGGCTTTGGGGACGGCAAGTTCTCCAAAGTCTGAGTCACTCCAAGGCCGGGGTTTTTAGCGCCCACCCGCAACTAGACGTTCACAGACGCTCAGTAGGGGAGCTGAAGGGTGAACCCGACCAGCTACCCAGCTCCCAGCTCTGCAGCTTCTCCAGCTGCTGGCACGTTAGCCGCTCTGTAACGGGATCAGAGAGGCTATGTCTCCCAAGTTTTCCACAGAGTACTTCTGTATCCACAACACAATATGCAAAAAGCTAATCCTCTCTGTCAACTGACGATTTAAAAGTTAACTTCACGGGCTTCCCTGGTGGCGCAGTGGTTAAGAGTCCACCTGCCGATGCAGGGGACGCGGGTTCATGCCCCGGTCCGGGAAGATCCCACATGCCGCGGAGCGGCTGGGCCCGTGAGCCATGGTCGCTGAGCCTGCGCGTCCGGAGCCTGTGCTCCACAACGGGAGAGGCCACAACAGTGAGAGGCCCGCGTACAGCAAAAAAAAAAAAAAAAATTAACTTCACAATTTATTCTTGAGACGTACCTGAAATCTGGTATTTTTCAGCATGCCCAAATATCACGCAGTAGCTAACCCGGGAACAGCTGGAGACACGCAGAGGCTGGGTCCCCGGCCCTGACGTCCTGGAAGAACCAGACTCGACCTCAGAGCAGCTGCCCTCCAGCAGGAGGGACAGGGACAGCCCGTGACTGTCACCAAAGTCCTCACACACAGAGAGCCTCAGTCCAGGAGCACCAGCCGCCATGGACTCTGCTCTCCACGTGAATAAACGAGGCTTCATCTCTACGTCAAGAAGCATTTGAGCTTATGAATTTTTTTTTTTTTTTGGCCACAACTCTCAGCTAGTGGGATCTTAGTTCCCCGATGAAGGGCTGAAACCTGGGCCCTCAGCAGTGAGAGCGCAGAGTCCTAACCACTGGACCGCCAGGGAAGTCCCTGAGCTAATGAATCTTCAAAGAAGACAGAAAAGCACAAAGAAGAATGTAGACCTAACCAAAAATACCACACCAGACACACTGAGCACAGGTCAGTAACCGCCCCTTTGGGCACTGCTTCCCACCAGGACGCTGCGATAACATCCGACTCAAAAAATACTGTCGTCCTGTGTCAGCAGACCAGGAACACACCAAGGAACGTGGCCTTAATTTGTTACTGCTCCCAATTCCTGTGCCCAATCTGAGGACACCGGGAAGGGCCGGTGAGCAGGGCTCTGAGAGCGCCCAGCAGCCCTGGGGCAGCAGAGCAAGGAAGGCTTGGAGGACAGGCATCTTCCAAAAAAACGCGCTCTTCTCCCAGCTGAAGCGACAGACACCCACAGCTGAGCAGAAGAGCCCACGCAGCAGGCCTGACACTGCTGTCCTCAGCCAGCGTCTGGGAACTGGATTCCAAGGGGTTCTCATCACCCCAATGCATCTCAACTATTTGTGCAAAAAACGTACTTAGTGCTGAAGGGAAGCCTGCTGTCCTGCTGGGCGTCTGGAACACTGGCGGGCACCAGGCAGAGGTGCCCGTGACCCACCCCACTGAAATCCCTGGTGCTCAGTCCCGAAAGGGTTTCCCTGGTGGATACACCTCACAGGGCTTGTCACAGCTGGCCACAGGGGAGGGGAAGCTTGTGTCCGGTCTCCAATGGACTCTGCCCTGCGCCTCTTCCTTTGCAGCGGGTCCTAACGAATGATGGAGCGTAGGACCCGACTCGACTCACATGCAGCAGGGGCCCACACAATGAGGATGTTCCCCTAGACTGCCATGGAGCCCATCTGTCCACCTGCCGACTACGTCCTGGGGGCCACGCTTGGTTTTTGTCGTCTGGGGACAGGGAGAGCTCTGCTGCGACACTGATGCCTCCCCCACATGCCAAGGCCAGTCTCCCCGCTGAGACCCTCCACCCCACCTGCCAGTGCTGGCCCTTCTCTGCGAGCCAAGGGAGGAACGCAGACCCAGAATCCTCGAATACCTGTCCAACCTGGAAAATGCTTTTTAACTCAGATCTCTTTTCTCTGGATTTCAAAAAATTTTTTAAGTATTTGTTAAGAACAAAACATAACAAGGAGAAAACACTCCTTAATATTTCAGCCCTACACTTTGTCTCTCACAAAATCACCAGCAAACCTGGTAGGAGCAGCTCTTCTACAACACGGCGACAGTCACTATGAAATGCATATTCCCAAAACACAGAGCTGGAGCATCAGGACCCGTCCCCCCGTCACCAACTCGCCAAAGTAAGACAGGGCGCCTCACAGCACCAAGAAGCAAAGAGCAGAGAAGGAGAGTCTAAACGTGTAGCTTCTCCAACAGCCGTGAGGCCTGCAGGCCCCAAAGCCTCCCCCAGGAAGGACCTTCTCTCTGGCCCCAGCAGGCAGGGGTCAAGGACAGCCCACCACACCCCCAGCTGCTGCCCATCGTGAAGACAACCGGGCAGCGTCCACAGGCCTCACAGTCCACTCACACCTGCCAAGGGTACAGGAGCCCCTTCCCCGCGCCGAGATGGCCCATCCGGCCCACACAGCCCAGCCCGAGAAGCCGGGTGACGGGTGGTGTGGGCGAAGGAGGATGCAGAGCCTTACCACTCAAGGATGTTGGAAGGGAGGGGCTCGGCACAGATGTAAGGCACGGGGTCTTTCTTAATCCGGAGGTAGTCCTGCTTCAGGCGCTGCGTCGCTGTTGTGGGTGCTCTCTTAGCGCTGTTGCTGCTCATCTGTGGAAGACAAAGGTCTATGCTGACGAGAACAGAGGTGTCCCCTGCCGCCCTCCCTACAGGCGGCCTCCGCCACCCAGAGTCAAGGCTCATGGGCCACGCTGACTTGCCTGAACCCTCAGACACCCGCGGGCCTCGCGGAGTCCCCTTTCCTGTCTGCCTGCTAGGATCTTCGCTGACACGACATCGTCCGACAGAAAGGTTAAGAAAAACCCTGCAGCCACACTCCTGTTTTCAAAGAACCTCCACGGGGAGAGAGAGCTCTATCTGCAAGGGTTGCGGGAGGAGGCCCTGACCGCCTGCCACGTGAGCATCTCCCCAGTGCCGTGCTGGGTGGTGCCACTCCCCCGCCACCGCCCACCGAAGCCCGCTGTTAAACATTTTCCAGCACACCTACCACTGGTCACAGGTGGGTGGGAGCAACAGAGGAGCAGAGGAAGAGCCTCTTTCTGGGACTGGAGAGAGAGATGGGGACCCCAGAGAGACTCAGGAAGCGGCAGCTGGACAGGCAGAGATAAGGAAGTGTCCTGTGTCCAGGACACAGCACTGGGTCACCGCGGCAGGAGCCAAACACGGTGAACAGCGGCCAATGAGGCCAACCAGGGATGCGAGGCCGGGCCATCAAGCGGTGCCCACAAGGATTTTAGGCCCAAACCTTAAGGCACATCAGATCTTCTGTTAGAAAGGCCACACTGGTGGCCCAGCAAAGGATGGATGGGACACCATGGGACATACAGGATGGCGCAGGACAGCACTGAAGGCTGTGGACAGGGAAGGAGGGAGCAGGCATCATTCAAGGCAAGAGACCTGAGGGGGCCCTGGGACACCTCAGCTCTGCCCCAGAGGCGGGAGGGCGGGATGGGGACGCGCAAGACAAGGTTCCCCACTCTCACGGGCACCACAGCGGCTCCAGCTCGATCCACTTAACCTACCAGGAATTTCTCACAACGTAAGGTACAAAAGCAAAAAAGTTCTACTGCTAAAAATAAAGCACAAAAGCCACTGGGGTAAAACATGGTGGAGACAGAGAGCACACCAGGGTGTGCAGCTCAGGATGGACGGGAGTGTGCAGGCTAGAAGAGAGGCCAACTGGACGGGGGGGGGGGGCAGTGAGGGAGGAGTCACTCTGCCCGTGTTCCCAACCTGTCCCGCTGCAGCACCGGGACGACAGTGGCCAGGATCTCCACCTGGAGCCACTCCCCGCCTCACCCCAGCCCGGGGCCTCTGCATGCCCCTTCCCTCCCATCAGCCTCTGCCCACGTCGCTGCACCAGAGGCCATGGACTCCTGCCCAGTGGGATCCTCCTCAGAGTAGCCTCCCCACCAGACGACGACCAGGGCTCGCTGTCTCACTCTGCACCCCCGGGGTACCCGCAGTGGTCCCGCCACACGCATCACAGCGCAGCCCTGCTTCCTACTCTGGGGCCCCTAAACCTCGGATCCCCATTCACCCCCACTCTCCCGAGCCCCACCACACGCCCCTGATGCAGGGCCCGCTGCTCTGTCCGTCAGAGACCTCGAGACTTCCGCCCAGCCTCCCGGCTCGCAGTCTCCCTCCATTTCAGTCCATCCTGTTCGCTGAAGTCAGATGACTTCTCGTCGCACAATTCTGATCGCAGCCCTTCAGGAGGCACCCAGAACTAAGCAAATAAACGTCAACACCTCCACCACGTGCCAAGAGCTCTCAGGAGCAGCCCCAGACCGCCCTCTAGCGCCCGACTCCCAGGGCCCCCGAGACGGCCTGAGCCGACCCCGTCCTCATCCCAGCCACACGGCCGCTTCCCGCTCCAGCCTCTACTGGCAGACAACTCGCCGAGGCCCTGGTCAAGCGCCTCCATGCCACCCAGCTCCGCTCCGCACAGGTGCCCGCCAGGCCCCAGCAGACATCACTGGCTGTTGTGCCCTCGCAGGTGGCTAGACCAGCCTGGGGGGAGCACTCCCTCCGCAGCACCGCCCCAAAGGCCGGAGAAGCCAAAGGGACCAGGGCGATGTGTAGTGACAAACACAGCGACAGTCCAAAAGTAGGGCCACCACCCAGGACTCGTTTCCTTTAACTGCTCACCGTAAAGTTAACTCTGCCGACACAAACCGGCTCACTGGGTAATTCAGATACAGCCGTGCGGGCCTCAGTCAAGCGGCCAGCTGGGTGCTTCACAGAGGGTAGCACACGGCCACAGAAAATAAATAAAACAGATCCTGCCCGCCTGGGCACAAATGGACTTTTCTCTCGCTTTGCTTCCAAAGCCGACTTACAATCCAGCTACCGGGTCCCTCAAAGGAAAGGGCTCCCTCTGCGCAGCGCCCTCAGGCCCCTCCGGGTGACTTCCGGTGAGCCGGCCTCTCCCAACCCGCCCGTGCGCACAGACCAGGCGCCTCCACAGGCCATGAAGCGCTCCTCAAGGGCCCTTCAGGCCACGTCCCCACGGAGAGAGCATGTAACGCGTGTCACACTGAAGTAAACAGGGCGCAGACGTTCAAAAACAGAACAGAACAAGAAACAGGGCCCGTGCACAAAACTGCAGGGCAGAGAAGCTGAAGGCGGGCAGCCCGAGGCGACGTCTCGGGCACAAGTCCCTCCGGGACCGCGGGGACAGACGTGCCGCCCGCCCCTTTCTCCCGCTCGGCGGCTGCGTACTCCAGTGACTGTGCGGCACGAGACCTTGGCCTGACCCGCCAGAGGGCACGTGACACACCCGTGCCCGGGACTCGCACGGAATTCTCTCCCTTCACCAGCAAGGTTGCTTCACAGGCTGGACGGAGGCCCGGGGCTGATGGGGGCCGCCCCGCCGCCACTCCCGCACCTGCCAGAGATCGGCGCGGCCAAAGTGTGCGGATGACTGAGCGCCAGTTCTAGGTGCCGAGATCCAACGATGCCTGCAGACACGCGGGACCTTTCAATCAAGCGAGACCCTTAAGTTCCTCTCCGCGAAAACGAGCCTACACCGAGGGCCCCGCACCTCCAAAGAACAGAGCCCCGACCACCGCCCTCACTAGCTCCGCTCGCCGCCCCCTCCACCGGCTGGGGCCTGACCTCTCTAAGTGTTTCATGCCTGGGCCCGCGTGCGGTCGGGAATGGATGGGAACTAAACATAGACCAACTAAGTGGTACTAACTGGAAAAGGGGCGAGACGCTTACACATGGCCAGACGAGAGAGCGGGCGTGCACAGGCGAGGAGCCGGCCCAGGGCCCACTCCGGCCGCCCGGCGTGGAGCTTCCCACTCTGACCGCCCGGATTTTCTCTCAGTTACCACCCCAAGGGCGTCAACCAGGCACGCTCACTGCTGGGGGGACATAAGGGGCGGTCTGGGGTCCTAACTGCTCGGGGATGAAGCGGCGGCGGGCTGGACGGCAGTCACCCCATCCCAACACGGATTCCCAGGACACTTTACGAACCAAGCTCTACGCCGGCCCGTCCTGACGGCGGCCGCAAGTGTGCCACTAAGGGAAGGCCTTTCCGTGGGACGCCAACCGTGTAACCACCCGAATCCCCAAGTTGGCCGGAGGGAGAAAGAGCCGACCCGGAGCCCCGGGCGCCCCGCCGTAACCGAAATCGGGTTCCACGCACGGAAGCTCCAGGCCGGGCCCCGCGAGCGCGGACGGGGTGGGGATGGGCCGTGCGGAGGCCCTGCGCCCCCCGCCCGCCGCTCGGGCCGGCTCCGGCGGGGCGGACGCGCGGCCGAGGCCCCGGCACAGGCCCGCGGCGCGTGCTCACCTCTCCCCGTCGCAGCGCGTGGGCCGCCGCCGCGCTCAGGCTCGCCGTGCTCGAGGCCAGAGCAGGGAGCGAGAGAGTGGGGCCCGCGCCGCACAGCTGCACCGCGCCAGGACCGAGCACACCCCGACCGCCGCCGCTGCCGCCGCCGCCGCCGCCTCCGCCTCTGCTTCCAAGATGGCCGCTCGCGGGGCGGGGTTATCCACGCTTCCGGTTCCGGGGCGCGGTTAGCCGGGGGGCGACCTCTCTAGGCTGCCGGGCGGACGTCGCCTGCGTCTCGCAGCCGCCACCCTCCCCAGGAAGCGGAAACAGTAGGTGCATGGGCAGTGGCTTGCAGCCTCGCGGGGCGGGGCCCGAGCCCTTCTGTACGTCTGGTCGGACAGCTGCGGCCCTCCGGTTGACCCTTCAGCCGCAGCGCTGTCCGGCTGGCGGCCCCGGGGAGAGTCAGCGGCCGCAGCGGACCGGGCCCCCCCACCGAGCACGTTCCCCCTCCTCAGGACCCCCGGCCTTCCGCGGGAAGACAGGTCCTGTTAGAGGGTAACCCCCGCGGTGCCGGCGTGAGCCCCGCCCGACTTCTCTGGGACGCCGACCCTCCCGCCGGCCCCCTTTGAAAGGATCGGCCCAGTGCGGACTGGGGGGCCCAGTTCTTGTGCCCATTTAACAGGAGAGCGCGGGAGGCACTCTGCGTCCCCGGGCCTCAGTGACCGAACCACCCGGGGCCCTGAGAATCGAGTCCTGGGTGGCCTTGTGTGGCTGCGGTAACGCGTGGGACCCGGAGCCCCGCCAGAACCTGTGCCAGGTGGGGTCCGCCGTGGGAAGGCTGCCCAGCCCCTGCCCAGGGGGAGAGCTGTCCTCATAAAAAGTGTTGCACTGTTTCCCGACCGAATTTTCCACCCAGCCCATCAATAAGGTCATTATGCACCGTGGATGCCGCACTGAGGCTGGCTTTCCGCTCCCACGGCCCCCTCTCTGGCCCTGGGGGAGGGGGAGGCAGAGCAGGGCGGTGGGGCGGCCAGGGAAGGCCGCGGGGGGCAGAGGGTGCTGCCACCGGGACAGCATCAAGACAGCCCTGACCACGGGGCCTGGAGGTGTCGTGTGCACCTCACATCTGCCTTGGGGAACACTGGGGGGCACGTGAGGATGGCACACAGGTGGGGTTCTGGAAAAGGGAGGGCTGGGCAGCTGGGCAGGCCGACACACTACCCTTCCTGGTGAGTGGGGCTGGGGGTGCCCACACAGGCTGTGCCATTGCCGGCTTGGCTGTGAGGCTGGTGGTGCTCGTCAGCCAGGACCCATCTGGAGGGGCCGTCGCTGGGCAGAGTACAGGGCTCCGTGCAGCAGAGCTGCGGTTCAGACCCCAAGTTCTCACCCCTGACCACGACCCTGACTGCCTCTCGGAATAGACCACCGGTCAACGGGGTAACTGACCACGTGGCGATTGACGGTGGACTCCAAGCCCTGACGGGTGTAGCCGTGGCCACTGGCAGAGGGCGGGAGGGCGGCCACGCTCACCCCCGAGTCTGGCCCACCCAGGGCACCTCAGGCAGGATCTGAGCGGCCACTGCAGGGCTGGCCCCTGGCCCAGGGGAGAAGCAGAAGGAGTGCCCGTCGTCCCTCGGCCCAGCACCAGCACGAGTCGGCCCGTGGGAAGCCAGCCTGCTACGTCTCTGGCCCCCAGTGTCCCCCGGCGCTGGCCCGCCCTCCTCCTGGGGAGGCTGGCAGTCCCCAGGCCCCGCCTCCTGCTGCCACGCTCAGGAAATAGCGCAGCCTGCCCTTCACTCCCCCGCCTTCCCCCCAACCCGGGCTCTGCCATCCCCACACAGGGTGGGCCCAGCTGTTTCTAGCTCACGGAGAGTTCTACAAGGGAGGCCACCCTGAGGTACCAGAGTGTTTCAAGCGCAGGTGTGGGGCAGACCCACGGCCGGACCCTGAGCCCCACACGGGCAGCGTCACGCACTCTGCCCACCGCAGCCAGCCAGAGCCCCTCTGTGGTGGCAGGAGCCCCTGCCTGCCACTGCGGTCAATGCCCGGGGGATGGAGAGTTTCTGCGGTTGCACTGAGGAGGCCCCTTACCCTCTAGCGGGCATGAACTCCAGATGGTCCAGCTCCAGGGCGGGGAGGATGCCCCCACCTGCCCACCCCCCCAGGAATACCGCACACACGTGCAGAGCCCATGAGCTCAGACTTCACGTCTGTTGCACTGGAATTCCCCCAGGGCCAACTCTGAGCTGTCCCTGAGGGTGGAGGTGGAGCCCAGGCACCCGCAGTCTGCAGGGCAGCCCCGGCCTGCAAAGGGACGCCTTGGTGCCTCTAGGCCCAGCCTCGGTGAAGGCCACCACTTGAAGGCTAGGGCCAGCTGTCCTTCTGGGGAGAGGGCGGGGGACGGGGGCCCTCCGCCTTTCCCTTCTCTAATCCTTTCAACATACAGCCGTCAAGGGAGCTGGGGAAGCCCTGTCCCACCCCAGACACCACCTACTGCTCCTCCGGGGACCGGAGGGGCCTGGTGAGGCAGGCGAGGGCACGGGCCCAGAAGGGAGGAGGGGGCTGCTGGCCTCGCTGCCACTGGACGCAGTCTCTGTGTCTCTGCCCTCCCAAAGGCAGGCTCTGGGGTGGCCGCCTCAGGAGGAGGAAGGAGGGGCTCTGACACTGGCCCAGTGACATCAGTTGGTCTCACCTCTGAGCCTCGAGGAAACTTAATCCCACTTTGTACCTGAGGAAACGGGCTCAGAGAGGTTGAGTAACTTGGGCAACGTCATACAGTCGATGAGTGGCAAAGCTGTGATTCGCACTCACGCCCAGATGAGTCCAGGGCCAGCTCTTCCTCAAGCGTGACTTCCCTCTCCCAGGGGTCTCCTGTGGCCATCTGCCTCCTTCCAAAGCCACGAGGCTGGTGACCTCACACCTCCTCAGAGCCAAGGCCCCACCAGAAGGGTCTGGTGGAGGTGGGGGCTTCCTCCCTCCTCTCAGCCCGTGTCCTCAGCACCAATTTGGGGTGGGGTGTCAGGAACCCAGAGCCTGTGTTGGGAGGGGCAGAGGGCCTGAGCCGACCCCTCAAGCCTGGGACCAGGCTGAGGGTCCGGTCACTTGGGATGACGAGGCCTCTGAGTCATCCTAGAGCCATGTTGGGTCCCCCGGCATGTCACCCTGGGGCTGTTCTGCCTCCAGCACACTGGCTGGCCTCATGCAACCACACTGAGGCCGAGGGTTTCAGCATCCGAGATGGTGTGTCCCTAGGGTGTGGTGCCATCTTTGTGGGTGGTGCGTGGTCTTAGTATCTCCTGGGAGGCTGAGCTGTGGGCGCCATCTCCCACCTGGGCCCCAGCTCCTTCCCACAGTCCCCGCCTGTCCCAGGGGCTGGGCAGCCAGCCCTGGCAGACCCCTGTGTTCTGGGAATGAAGGCCCCTGCCCAGCGACCCTTGGCCACAAACACCTGTGGTCAGAGGCCTGGCAGGTGGAGGTGAGCAGGCATCCTTGCAGGCCAGGCTGGAGGAGAGTGGACAGGGCAGGGGGCATGCAGGGTCTGCTGCAGCGGGGTCCCTCCTCGCCCTCCAGAAACCTCGGGCCCCTCACCCCAGCCAGGGCCAGGGCCCCAAGCCTGGCGCGAGGAACCGGGGCAGGAAAGCTTCCCACCGGGGAAAGACGCCGGTGCCTGCAGCCAAAGGCTTCCCCTTCCAGGACCAGAGCAGGTGTGACTGCCCCCAGCTGGGTCCCTCCCCACCGCCACGTCCCACGCCCAGCCTGTTATAAATAGGAGGCTGCCTGGCCAGCATTGGGCCACGGCCTGCTTTGTCACCTGCTAGAACCGCCACCAGCACCGCCACTGTCGCAGCCACCCAGCACGGGAGGTTGGAGGCACCCACACAGTGAGGCTCCAGCCTCAAGGTCCCAGGGGTGCCCGAGGTGGCCTGTGACCGGGGCAGTTGGGGCAGGCCACCTCTCCGGGTCTCCCCTGCCTGAAGCGGAGGGGCCACGTCCCACGTGAGAGGGCAGGGGCTCCTGTCCACACCTTCATCACGCCACCCCCACTGACAGAGGGCTTGCTGTGTGTGAGAGGAGTGTGTGTTCGTGCAAGTGTGTGTGTGTGCGTGTGCTGCGTGAAGGGGCCATGCACCCCTGTTCCTGCTGCAGCTGAGGCGTCAGGGACCAGCGGTGCCCACACTCACCCCAGCGCATCCGCCCCAGTGTCAGGACCCCGCTCCCCGTCTCAGGAAACCCTGGAGGTGCCTGGGTCTCCAGAGCCACCCTCCTCCTGCCCCGCCAGCTCCAGCTGGGGTGGGAGGCGGCCAGTACGGAGTCCCATAGAACCTTCTGGAGCCCCTTTTGCCTCGCCAGTATCACAGGGCTGAGGGTCCTGCCTTCCCTGTGAGGGCTCAGTGTGATCACGGGACACACGTGTGGGCAGCGCTCTGTCCCGTGTGGGACCCGCCATCAGCACCCCGTGCTGGCATGTGCCCCTGGCCAGGCCACCTCCACAAACCCGAGGCCTGGGCCCCACACAGCTGGCAGGCGCTAGGGTGCCTGCACGTACCAGCTGAATGCACCAGGCCCTTCCTCTGGCTCAGCGCCCTCCCCAAGCGCCAGCCCAGGCCCCATTGGCTGGAGGGCCAGAACCCAGGGGGCTGCACCCCAAGTGTGAGAGGCCTAACAATTCAGACCAAGATGGGGACATTGTGGGAAGTCCGCAGTAGGCCCGGGCAGTGACTCAGTGCGTGTCCTGGACCGGCAGGCCTGACCTGGTCAGGGCTCCACGGCCCTGCGCACTGGGGGACCTGGGTCCTGGGACGCTGGAGCCTCCGGGTGGGAATGGGGGCCAGGCAGGCCTCGGGCCCACCTCCTTGCGGCCCTCAGATCCCCACCACGTCTGGCCCATCAGCCTGCTGCCTACTTTTCCGGAAGCCCGAGGCCCACGAATGGACCATCCCTGGGGACTCAGCTCGGTGGACGACGCCCCACCCCAGGCCAGCAGCGCCCACCAGTCTACAGGTCTGACCCCTGGCCCAGATGTGGCCAGACCTGCCTGGCTCCATCGGCCCCAGTCAAAGTGGCCATGCTGGCCGCTGAGGGTTGGTGGAGGCCGTTGAGGCCCAGAGTCCCGTCAATCCTCAGCACTGGGCTCTAGGCCCACCCTGAGCAGGTCACCTGGCTGCCCCTCACCAGAGGCCCCTGGCCCACTTGGCAGATGGCAGCAGAGACCCACCCAGCCTCGAGCCTGCCTGCAGACAAGGCCAGGCGTGGCCTGAACACCATGTCCCCTGCTGTCCCTGCCCCACCGCCCAGGCTCGGCTCTGGCCATGACAAGACACACCCGCGGAGGCCGCCTGGTTCCCTGCCGGTCATCACAGGGGAGGGCCGCAGCGTCGGTCCCAAGTATGGACCAGCTTCTGATGGAGCCTCTCTTGGGCATCAGCAGGCCGAGCTGGGCCACTGGAGGCTGAGGGACGCGACGGTCCCGGGAGTTCCCAGGGACAGAGAATGGAAGTCGATGGCATGGCCCCGGGTGGGGACACCTGGGTGGGGTCAGACCGGACGGTGGGCTGGGACCCCACTGAGGCTCGCTTCTGGGATTCAGGTTGGAGCCGTGGCCCAAGCAGCTGGTGGGGGGCCGGGGACCCGAACGTGCCCCCAGCTGTTGCCGTCGCCACCACCGCCCCCGCCCGAGGAGGGGCGTGGGGAGAGGCTGGTGGAGCTGCGCGCCTCGTTGAGGGAGCTGGTCGCCACCTTCCGCACCAACAGCACCATCCACAGCGCCATCCGCCTTGTGTGCTCCAGCCAGAACTGCCTCAAGACTGCGTCCTGGGGGCTGCGGCTCGCGCGGGCCCTGGGCGTGCTCTGCTGGCAGCTCGGACTCCTCTTCGGGCAGTACTGGCTCTACCCGGTCATCACGACGGTGTCTGTATACTCGGAGCGCAGCGCAGCGCAAGCTCTTCCTGTCGGTCACCCTGTGCGACATGAACCCGCACCGGTGAGGGCTGCAGCCAGCTTGGGGGCCCCTCCCCACGTGCGGTCACAGCGGGAGCCCCCATCGTGGACGACTTGCCTTCCCCAGCCCTGAGACCCGGGAGCGGGCTAAAGGGCAAGAAGAGCCGGCGGAATCTTGGTGTGACCACTGCCACCTGGAGGGACGCCGAGGCGCTGGGCAGCCCGGGGAGGGGGAGGGGAGGGTGGCAGGGGACTTTCCAGAAGGGCAGGCCCCCCGAGAAGCGAGCAGGGCAACACTCCAAAGACAGGGAGGGGCCGTGAACGAGCCAGAGGGTGGCGGGGTCCACGGTGGGCGGGGCAGGCAGGCCAGGGATCTGACTTCCCTCTGCAGCCCCCAGCTCCCGAACCCCCTCCTAGGCTTCTGAGGACGGCGGGGGGTGGGGGCCACTCTGCTCTCTGCGACACCCAGGTCAGTGCCATGAGGACCAGTGTGGCTCTCCCCGCAGTGTGCGTGGCTGTCGTGGGGACTCGGGGCCTGGCTCTGACTCTGCTGCCCCCCACCCTGGCCCTGCCCCCAGGCCACACCCAGCCCGCGGCCCCCTGCGGGCGCTGGGCAACTTTGCCCGGCAGAACATCTACTCCCTGTGTGGGTTCAACTTCAGCGACAGCGTGGACGCCCCGGGGGCCGAGGCCCTGGGCCCCGAGCCCACCTTCCAGCTGGACCGCGGGATCCACCTCCAAGGCTGAGCCCCCTGGGGGTCCAGAACAGAGTGGGCTGCAAACTGGTGAGTGTCCCAGCCCTGGGAGGTCTGCATGGGATGGGGCAGGTCGGAGCCCCACGCTGACCCCGTGCCGCCCAGTGTAACAGCACCAGTGGCGACTGCACCCAACAGGCCTACTCCTCCGGCGTGGTGGCCACCCGGGAGTGGTACCACTTGCACCGCGTGAACGTTCTGGGCCTGCTGCCCACGAGGACGGCCACCACAGCCGCGGCAGACACTGTCTTCTCCTGCCGCTACGACGGCCAGGACCGCCAGGCCCAGTGAGTGCAGGTGGGTGGCTGCTCGCCCCGCCACGCCCCATGCAGTGGTCTGCCGGCCCCACGGCTCCCTCCAGAGATAAGGCAGCTGTGGTCCCCTCCCTGCAACCCCGGGGCTGCACACAACAGGGTGATGGGTCAGGGGTATGTGCGGGTCTGAGCGTGGCCCCTGGTTCCAGACACTTCCAGACCTCGCACCACCCCAGCTATGGCAGCTGCTACACCTTCAACGGTGTCTGGGCCGCGCAGCACCCCGACATCGCCCACACTGAGTGCCAGCCTGGGTTGGGTGTGGGCGGGGTGTCCAGGCCGGCCTGGCCTCACCCCCGGCCTCCCCCAGGGGTCAGCCTGGCCTTCGGGGCGAAGCAGCGGGATCACCTTCTGCTGCCCACGGAGGCCGGCATCAAAGTCGTGATCCACACGCGTGACCACACGCCCTTCCTGGAGCGCCGGGGGGCTTCAGCATCGGCCAGGGACTGAGACCACCTCCGAGAGCTGGGCCGCCCAGCCTCAAGGCTCCTGGCCTCCGTGCCCAAACCTGGGGCCTCGGGAGCTCCAGGGCAGGGCGGCAGAACTGAACTGCACCCCCTCCCCCCAGGACAAGGGGCACCGGCTCGGGAGCCCCTGTGGGCACTGCACAGACAGCACGGGGGGCGTGGACGTGCAGCTGCTGTACACCGCCTCCTGCACCAGGCAGGTGAGGCGGGGCCTGGGGGGCATGAAGGAGGGGGGAGGGGCCCAGGGAGGGGGTTGGGGAGTGGGGGGGGGCTAAGGCAAAGAGTGGGAGCTGGGGGGCGGACAGGCCAGTGGGAGGGAGGTGGGCGGGCGGCAGGCCCGGGAGAGGGGCGGCGGTCCTGGACCCACAGCTCCATTCCCCGCTGTTCCCCCAGGCCTGCCTGGTCTCCTGCTTCTGGCCGCTGACGGTGGAGACCCGCTCCTGCGGCTGCTTCTTCTAACCCCTGCCTACGGGGCCCGAGCACTGCAACAACGTGCGGCACCCGGCCTGGGGTAGCCCCCCAACCTGCCGGCCTGCATGGGCTGCGGGGGGCAGAGTCCCAGGCTGCCCCGTCAAGGGCAGACCTCCCCACCGCCCCTGGGTCATTCCTAGCAGGTTCACCCATGACCCCCTCCCCAGGTCACTGCTTCCGCCGCCTCTGCAAGGACCTGGAGACCCACCGGCTTCCCTGCGCCTCCCGCTGCCCCCGGCCTTGCAGGGGAGTGGGGAGTGCCGGGGTGGGGTCCGCCCAGAGGCACCTCGCAGGGATGTGACGGGGTCTGTCTCTCCCAGGGAGTCTTCGTGCAAGCTCTCCGCTGGGACCTCCAGCTGGCCTTCCTCCAAGTCAGCCGTGAGTCCCGGAAGTGGGGTGAGGCCTCATGGGCAGAGAGCCCTCCCCGGACTGACCTGTGTCCCCGAGGCCCTGCCCTCACACTGCCCCGCAGCGCCCGGGGAGGAGCCGCGGCCACAGTGAGCCTTGTGTGTGCAGGGCGGACCAGGCCCCTGGAGCCCGAGCCCCAGGTGGGTGCAGCCTCCTCCTGCTGAGGTCATGTCCTGGTGCCCCCCCCTGCCATCCTCGCCCTCCAGCGCCCCCAGGGATGGCCCCGCCCCTCTCGCCTGCACCCCGCCCCTCTCGCCTGTGCCCTGCCCCAGGAGCAACCTGGCCAAGGTGAACATCTTCTCCCAGGAGCTCAACTACCGCACTGTGGACGAGGACACCCGTCTACTCGGGCGAGCCACCGGGCCGAGCGGCGGGGGTGGGGCAGGGCTGGCGCCCGGGGCGCGCCGCTCACCGCCCGCAACACCCATATGTGCCGCAGCTGCTTTCAGCCACGGGCAGCCTCTGGAGCCTGCGGTTCGGCTCTTGTGTCCTCTCAGTCGTGGAGATGCTGGAGCTGCTGCTGGATGCCGCGGCCCTCGCCCTGCTGCTGTGCTGCCGCCAGCTCCGTGGGGCTCGGGGCCAGCCCAGGGCAGCCACGGGGATGCCCGCTCCGAGCCAGAGGCCGGCTGGTGGCCGGGTAGCTGCAGGCATGACATCGAACGCCCGGGGGCCCAGCTCCATCTCCCATGATGTTGCAGGGGCTCCGGCAGGGGTCTTGGCTGGAGGTCAGCCCGGTGTGGGCCCCGGAAACTCCTGACACCTGAACCAGCCTGCGAGTGGCCTGACCCTGGGAGCTGTGGCGGCAGTGGGCTCTCCCACTGTAGTGGCGGCAGTGGGCTCTCCCCAGGGCTGGCCAGTCCCGCCCCACAGGGCCCCCCCCCCCCGCCGGCCAGCCGAGCCATACCCGGGGCCCAAAAAGCAGCGGCACCAGAGCCCGAGGGCGGGAAGGCGCCAGGCACTAGCACGTGGGGCCTTCTTAGCGCAGCTGCCTGCCGGGCAGTGACCTCACAGGTCTCAGGGAGGCCTGGGGCAGGGAGCAGGGGAGTGTCCCCACCACTCGGGATCCTCGCGTTCAGGGCGTGACGGAGCATCTCCCGTATGCAGGAGTGTGCGCGCGTGCATGAGGTGGGGGGGGGCGCCCCAAGAGAGTGTGTTTGTCTGGTGTCAGCGTCATACATCCACGTTTCCGAGCATCAACACGTCTGTCTACACCTCCGTGCAGGTGTGTGCAGGCATTGGGCAGAGCCCCCCTCGCTCAGGGCCAGTGGGAGAAAGGGCAGGACGAGGCCCGGGCACTCAGTGACCTGGGCCCGCTTTGCAGTAAAATGGATGATTCTACCTGGTGGCTGTAGTGTGTCCTGCTGCGCACCCCCCCACTCCCCCCACCCCCGCAGCGAGCTGAAGACCTCAGACCACACCCCCACATCCTCAGTCACGGACACGGTGGGAGCTGGGGAACGGGAGGGCGTGGGGCCAGAGCTTGCCCAGGGGACAAGGCCAGGGCCAGAGCACCCTCGCCAGTTGGTGTCCATCCCAGAGGAGAGCAGAGGGCCAGGGAATGGGTTATCTGGGGTATCAGGAGTTGGTTTTAATCAGAGCAGCCCTGGCTTCCACGAGGCCGCCAGCAGGGGCACTGGGCTCTGCCTTACTACACGCTTTGGGGTCACGACTGGTGCTGTCCCACGCAGGGCCTCCCCTTGGGGAAAGCAGGGGACGCAGAGACCGCCCCGCCCCCGTCCCCAGCCAAGACAGAGCGGAGTGAGGTGGGCGAGGCGAGGGGGCAGGTGCCAGTGGCCCTTTATTAACTGTGATCTGCAACGGAGGCGGGTCCCGCCAGCCAGCCGAGGCCGCAGCAAAGGCTCTGATGCAGGCAGTGGGGCGGGAGGCGGGGGCAGAGCTCAAGCAGGGAGAGAGGAAGGCATTGATTCTGCTCTCTAGGGGTCACAGCCAGCAGGAGAGGGAGCTGGGAGCCCAGTCCGCACCCACCTTGCTGCCCATGGGGCCTCCCTGGGCAGTCTTTGCATAGTGAGCAACCAACTGGCCTTGGCCTGGCCGAGGGCCTGAGTTGGGGAGAGGCCCAGCCGGTGCCCCAGGGCTCTGGGAAGGGGAATGCAGAAGGCATCAGAGGGCCCTGGGTAGTGAGCCAAGGCCCCATGGGTCTAGCCGGAGGTGGTGGGGGGGAAGGCTGGCGAGGGGGCAGGGCTGAGCTGCAGGCGCCTCCCCTAGCAGCAGGCAGAGCTGGGGGTCAAAGTGGTCCTTGAGTCCAGAGAAAAGACGTGAAACAAAGTGAGAAGGAGATCATTGTAGAAAACCCCTCAGTCCGTGACAAAGGATGTCGGATGCAGGGGTGGGAAGAGCCACACCCCTGCCACCCGCTGTGGGAAAGGGGGGGGGAATGGGTGGGGCTACGGGGCACGAGGGCCTGCATGGCCAGCCACACGGCCTCGGGACATCCGCACCCAGCCAGGGCTAAGGCCCCAGGCCAGAGCCCCCCAAGCACCCAAGAAGCCCAGCCTGGATGCTGGGGTCACTAAGTGAGGTACGCGGGTTGATTCCCTGGATGGGCGGCCCCTTCTGCCCTCGCCACGTGCTGGTGGCCAGCCACCAGCCCCAGGGCCTAGTGGAGGGGTTCTGGGGATGTGGGAGGGCCCCTACTAGCAGGTCAGTGTTCTTGGGCAGTAAAGTGGGGGCACAAGGTGACACAGGCCCTGAGGGCAGAGTGGGGCACCAAGCAGCATGGGCCCCAGGGATAGAGGGGCATGAGGTGACAAGGGCCTGGGGGAGCAGAGAGGGGCACGAGGTGATGTGGGGCCTTGAGAGTGGTTTGTGACACGAGCCAACCCAGGCCCCCTAGGGAGGGGTCACCCGAAGACACAGGGTCCCTGGGTGGGGTGATGCAGCACCTCCCAGGGGAGACATGGAGCTTCAGAAGACTCAGTGCTGGGGTCCTGCTCTGGGCCGTGGGGGTCAGGGCAGCTCCGAGGGGGGCAGAGCAGGCAGCAGGGCTCCAGGAGCTCCGGGGCTCTCAGGAAATGGGCCAGTGGGGGTCCCGCCAAGGCCCTGCCACCCTAGCTCTCATCCAGGTGGAGGCTGATGAACTCCTGGATGCACCTGCGGTACTGGAGCTCGGTGGGGCTGCTGCCAGCCAGGGGCCCCGGCTGGCCAGGAGGCGCCTCGGCCTCACGCATCTCCTCGGCCATGCGCGCCAGACGGAGACTGGAGGAGAGAGGGCCACGTGAGGCGCTTCCACCCGCCGCCCACTTCCTGCCGCCCGGCCCCCGCCACCCCCGTGCTGTGCTCACAGCGTGACGATGTCTGCATTCGCCTCCTGCACCGCAATGCTCAGTGGGTCCTGCTGCGTGTGGTCCAAGGCATGCTGGTCCGCCCCCCGCTTCAAAAACAGGCAGACCTGGCTGAGGGTGGAGGGGCAAGTCGGGGCAGGCCCTGGGCAGGTCCTGGCAGGCGACCCGGGTCCACGGGGGGCAAGGGGGGGTGGGGAAGGGGAGGGTGGGGGAGGAGGGGTGGGAGGGGAGGGTGGGGGAGGAGGGGTGGGAGGGGAGGGTGGGGGAGGAGGGGGCAGGGGTGCGGCCCACCCACGACTCACCCGGTGCGGCCCAGGAGCGTGGCATGGTGCAGGGGCGCCCGACCCCGGCTGTCTCTTTGGTTCACGTCCGCTCCGTTTTGCAGAAGGAATTCACAGATGATCAAGGAACCCTGGGGGTGGGGTGGGGGGTGGGTTCAAACCAAGCGGAGCCACAGAAATGGTCCCTTGCAGGGCCCCTGTCCCCCCACCCCCTACCCCCCCACCCCCGCCCCACGCCTCCCTGGGTGCCTCAGCAGGACCGAGCCCGGTCCTCAGCAGAGGGCGAGGGCCCCGCGTGCGCGCCGTGGAAGGGTGCAAACCCGCGCCCACTTACCCCCAGCACGGCCTGCACCAGCGGCGTCTTGCCCTCGTCCTCCGCGTCAGCCCAGTTGACCTCGGCTCCTTGCGCCAGAGCCGCAGCCAGTGCGGGGAGGTCTCTAGTGCGCGCCGCGCGGTGCGCCAGTAGCCCGGGGTGCAGCTCGCGCACGTCCGCCAGGCCCCAGGCCTCCGCCTCTCCATCTGCCTCGCCGCTGGACTCCTCCGACTCGGCACCCTCTGCGAGGAGGGGGCGGTCAGGGCCGTTGACCTGGCCCGCGGTGGGGGACAGGTGGCCCGGGACTGGGGAGCTGCACACCCACCCTCCTCAGTGACGCGGTCCACCACGGAGCCCACGCCGAAGGCCAGGACATCCGAGCTGCCGTCGGAGCTGCCCCCTAAGCCGCTGTCGCTGCTCAGACCTGCAGGGTACGCAAGCAGAGGAGGTCCTGAGCGCTTCTGCCTGCTCCCACAGCCCTGCTCCCACAGCCCTGCGGGAAGGCTGGCACCCTACCCACCCTCCGGGGGATGCTGGGGGGTGAGGGAGAGGGGAGCCCTGCCCAGAATGGGAGGAAAGGGGAGAGAATCAAGTAACAGCTTGAGAGAGCCAGTATCGCCTGTCCCCCAGAAGCACAGCCACAGGTGGAAGTCCGCCCTCTCAGGTCAGCCCTAGCTGTGGCCGGTGCAGGCTAGGCAGTCACCGCCCAGAGGTGGGGTCTTTGCCAAGCCCCAGACACAGCCCCAGGCCACAGCGAGCGAACTTGGCCCTGCTCACCCAAGGGCATCCCTCACAGATGAAACCAGGCTGAGGGGTGGTGAGACAGCGCTCTCTGCTGCCTGAGGGGACCTCCGTCACCCCAGCAGCCTGGCCAGTTCTTGGCCCCGACCTACGCCTTCTGCCCACACGCCCCAGGCCGGTGGGTGCTGACAGACGGTTAACGGGGTAAGCCCTGACTTGTAGCATTTGCACCCCCAACTCCAGCAGGGGTTGGGGAAGATGCACACAACTGTCTCTCAGGATCCGGTCCAGCCTCCAGCAGGCACGTGCACATGTGCATGGGCACACGCCCACACATATACACACCTATGCACTCACAGGTGGTCACCTGTATGCACAGTCACACCCTTACACACACATTCCTGTGTGCCCACAGCACACGCGCCCACATCACTCCTGAGGGTCACGGCCCCAGCCTCCAAGCCAGTGGCCAAATTACCCCCGGCCCCTCAAGATACTGTCCCAGCCTCAGCCCTGCTTGACCTCCAAACTCTCCCCATCCCCAGACCAGTCCCTCCTGCAAGGAAAGCCCGTCCCTCCGGTCCCTGAGCGAGTGGCCGAGGCTGTCCCGCACTCATCCACCCTCCAGGCGAGCGTGCCTGGCTCCTGCCCTGCTGCCCCTGCTGAGCGGGGGTGTGGGTGGGGGGTGGTGGGCAGCAGGGGACTTACTGCGTGGACCGGCTGCAGCAGCCCCCGCGTCGAAGTAGGAGAAGAGGGAGTCCAGCTCATCCGGGCAGAAGAGGGAGTCCCTGCGGAACCTGGGCTCTGTGGAGCCTGCAGGGCAGGAACCAGGCTGTGGTGGGAGGTGGGCAGAGCTTGGGGTGCCCCTGAGCCCTGCCCCCGCCTCCTACCACCCCCCCACACCCCGGCCTCCCTGGGATCCAGAGTCTGGAGGCTCACGCCCTGCCCAGGCCTGTGAGCTGGGGCGCACCTGCCAGACCCTCCCACCTGAGCACAGAGCAGCCACAGAGGGCGGGACGGGCTCCATCCGGATTTTGCTGCGGCGGGTGGTGTGGGCACGGGGGGAGCTGTGGTGGCGTGGGCACTTCTGCGCCCGCCAGCGCCGTGGGGCCTCCCGGGCCGGTGCCGAGGGCGGCTTCCGCACGAACTTCTTTTCCACGTATTTGTCCTTGATCCAAGCCTCCTTGTCCTGCCTGGACCAGGACTGGACGTGAGGCTGCACTTGTGGGCCGGGGGTCCCCTGGCCCTGCCCAGGCTGCCCCCCACCTCACCTGGGGCTGCTGGCCGTGGGCTTCCTGCTGCCCGGCCCTGCGCACTGGGCCTCGTAGATCTGGTTCACAGTGCTGTTTCCCAGCTCACACATCAGCTGGCAGGAGAGGGTGGTGCGGGCATCAGCCCAGCTCACTGAACGCCCCCCAAGCTTGCAGACCTGGCTCCCGCCCCCGACCCGCTGCCCCCAGCCATCCAGAGGCCTGTGACGGCCCCCCACACCTTCAGCAGCTCCGGCTCCCACGAGTCCAGGGTCAGGGACCGCACCTTGGAACAGTGGACGCCCAGGCTCCTGGATGGCGAGGTGGGGGGAGGGGAAGTCAGGGCACGCCTTGGTCCCCGCGCCCCACCTGGCCACCCAGTGGTCCCACCTGTGGATGCCCGAGCACTCGATGCAGAGCAGCACGCCCAGGTTGATGCTGGCCCAGCGCGGGTCCGGCCGCCCGCAGTCGCCGCACTGGCTGTTCCCAGCCACGTGCTGCATGCGCTGCAGCACACTCTCGCCCTTGGCGCTGCGTTCCCGAGAGTCCGTGGCAGAGTCGATGCTGCTTGTGGACGGGGACGCCGTGCGGTCCAGCCTCTGGAGACAGGGTGAGGGGTCGCTCAGCCCCACGGGAGCTCCAGCCCCAGTCTCCCCAGCGGGGCCCCTCCTCCTCCCCAGACGCAGGTGCTGGCACAGGCCAAGGCCCCTGAGGCCTGAGCCCACGCCCGCATGTGTGCACACATGCTCACGTGCGCGTACACGATGCACACGCGAGCTGGCGTGCGGCCTGCGGGAGCTGTGCGCGCGTGTGCAGGGCGCTGGAGGGCCCACCTCGCGGTAGCAGCTGTCAGGGCTCTCCCGGTAGGCGGACGCGATGCTGGCTTGCACAGCCTGAACCCACGCCTGCCGCAGCTTCTCCGAGTCAGCCTGCAGCATGCAGCTCCTGCGGGGAAGGGCCGTCAGGCCGCGCGGGCAGGGGCTCCCTCCGCGCCCGCCCTGGGCCGGGCCTCCTCACTTGGTGGGCGACACGACCTCAAAGCAGAACCTGCGCTCGACGTCCTCACAGGGCTTCACGGAGCAGAGCCGGAGGTCGTCCACCACCACGGTCAGCACGTCCTGCGGGCGGCACCGCCGTGGCCCTCGCACTCAGTGCCCAGCCCTGCCCCGCACCGACCGCCCATCCACTGCTCTGCTCAAGAGACGCCGACCGCCTGAGACTTGAGTGGCCTCTGTCCCTGGCCACTCGGGCTTTGGTGCCTGTCAGCACCCTCAGCCCTGTAACGCCCCCCACCGATCGCCCACCCCAAGGCCCGGTGGGGAGGCCCCAGGCGTTGCTGCCTGGGCCCAGCGCACCTTGAGCTTCTTCTGGTAGACCAGCTGGCTGTTCTGGATGGAGAACCAGCGCCTGGGCAGGGGGATGGGCCAGGAGGGGTCAGGCCGGGCCGGCCCCCATGCCTGCCCCACACCCCCTGAGGAAGGGCCCTCCCTTACCGGTTCCATGTCTTGAAGGCGTTGCTGGCCCTCTTGAAGAGGTAGCCCTCCATCACCACACCACTGGGAGCGTCCACGTCAAACTCCACCTTGGGCTCATCGTAGGAGAAGTCCTGGGGGTGGTTGGAGCCCAGCCCCCAGTGAGCACCCACCCGCGGCTGCGGGGACACTGCCGCCCTCTCGGGCTGCCCCAGAGGCGAGGTGGGGGGGCATCTTCACAGCCGCTTCCTGACCCAAAACCCCGTGGGGGCAGATGCCTCCCGTCACAGCTGGGGGCCCGGAGAGCTCCAGCCCCCACCCCCCAGCCTGGCAGAGCAGCAGGCTCTGGGATCAGGAAGGAAGCTGTCCCCCATTCATGTCGCCAGCTGGGCTGCCCTGACCAGCCTGACAGAGCTCCATTCACGCGGGCTGGGGAGACACTGAGCGTTGTCCTGGGCGTCCGGCAGTGGGAGAGGAGGCCCAGCCACCTGCTCCCCTGGCTGAGTGGGGGCGGGAAGGGACAGCTGCAGCTGCTCCCGAAGGGGACGAAGGGGACGAAGGGGACGCGGTCCCAGCTCAGCCACCTCCGCTGGAGCGGGCCGCGCGTCCGGAGCTGCGCCGGGGCCGTGGAGGTGTCCTTGGTGCTGAAACGCCGCGGGGCGGGAAGGGCAGAGGCCCTGCCCACCGGGGGCCCCTCCCCCCGGGGTGGGCGCCCACTCACCTGCAGCAGCGTCTGAGGGCGAGAGCAGGAGAGGTGGGAGGAGGGGGAGAGCCAGTGAGCGAAGCCCCGCCCCCTCCCTGCCGGCTGGGTACGCCAGCTCCCGCCCCGCAGCCCGTCTCTGCCCCCGGCCGCGCCCGGCCAGCTGTGGCCGCAGTAGGATCCCCGTCCCAGCTGCAGCCCCAGCGTCTGTGGGCTGAGGGGGCTGGCGCTGGCGTCTAAGTGACCGTTCCACTGTGCTGAGACCCTGAGGGTGGGGACTCCCGCCTCTGACTGCAGTTCAAAGATCAGAGTCAGCCTGGGGAGGGACGGGGCGCGTGTCCGTGCGCTGGGCCCCCCAGGTCCTCGCGTGGAGCGGGGTGAGGGGCAGTGGACCCGGGGCCCCTTGCGGGGGCGACCAGGGCTGCAGGGCCTCACCCGCTGCTGGATGGCGGCATGCTTGCGCTCCATTTCCCGCTTTTCCACTGCCGAGTCGATCACCAGCTGGTCCAGCTGTGGGGAAGGGCACAGAGAGGGACGTGGACCCCCCTCCCCTGACAAGCTGGCCCCAGGGCCCCCTCCCCGCAGGCTCACCTCAGCCGCCAGCTTCTTCATGTAGGGGTCCAGCTGGTGCAGCAGGCTGTAGCCCTGCTGGAAGAAGCTGTACTGGGCGTGCATGAAGGACAGCATCTGGGGGGTGGGGGGGGCACGCAGGTGAGGCCCCGCCCCCAGGGGCAGTGGCCGGGGCCCCAGCTTTTGCACCCACACCCAGCACGCCTGCGGCACGTGCCTATTCTTGAGGGCAACCCCTCTCCCTCATACAGCACTCACAGAGTCCAAAATCTCAAACTTCTTCTTGGCTTGGAGAACGTTGATCTGCCGGGGGAGGAGTGAACAGGCGAAGGGGTGTCAGGGCCAAGGTCGGACCACGACCTGGACCTTGCCACACTGTCCACTCAGGGTGCTGTGGTCCCCCAAGACCTCCAGCTCATCTTCAGCTCCCTGAACTGGTGCCCATCCATCCTCTTGTGGTCGCAGTTCAGGACATTGGGTCCCTCCCATAGGCAAAAACCACAAATTCTCTCCCTTGCTCCAAGTCCCTCCAAGCCCTGCCTCAGCAAGGCCTTCGAGGCCTCCGCCCCCTGCAGCCCACAGCCCTGGCTTGTCCCTAGCCCAACCCCACCTCGGGCCTTTGCGTGGGCATCCGCCCCCCATGTCCATTCCCAAGCATCTCAAGTTTTCTCAAGCCAGAGGGGCCCCTCCAGACAGCAGCTCCCTGTCTGCAGGGACACGGGAACGCCCAGGGGCTGACCTGGAGTACGTAGTCCAGCGCCAGGTGGCGGAAGCACTTCCGGGCGAGGACCAGGGCACCCGCGGCCTCCTCCGCCTCATGCGGCCGGTGCCTTGGGGCCTGCGCGTTCCTCGCCAGGGACAGCTCCATGTCCTCCCGGACCCTGTCGAACTGCTTCTTAGTCTCCTTGAACTTGCGCACGTCTCTGGAGGCCGGTGGGCGTCAGATCAGGGGGTCCGAGGAGGGGTGCACGTGGGGTCTCCCACCTCTAGGGAATGCTCTCCCTGCTCCCAGCCCCTCTGTGCCCTGAGCCTCCAGCCCCGCTGCCCCACCCCCTAGCCACCGCTCACTGCCTCTTCCTTCTCAGGCCCCTCCCCCTCACTCCCGGGATTGGTCCAGCCTGGGGGGACCCCCAGCCTCACCCCGCTCCAGACTCTCCACTCTGGGGGTTCCCCAGCTGTACACACAGCACTGAGCTGAGACCCCTGCCAAGGCCCCTGGACCCTCCCAGATCAAGCGTAGCTGCGTCTGCTCCCCCTTCCAGCGTGGGTGTCACCCTGACACCTCCTGGGGCCGGGAGAGGCCAGGCCTCCCTCGGGGCCACTCACTCTTTGACGAAGTTGTGGAGCTGCTGCCGCACAGACCTCTGGGCCTGGTCAAACAGGATCTGGGGGCAAAGGAGGGTACGGGTGTCAGGCGTCTGTCCCCACATGACCCCAGAGGCCAGGCCCCAGGCCCCTCAGGTGAGAACCAGGGAAAGGCCCGTCCAGCCCCACCCTCACAGAGCCGGCCTCGCAGGGTCACGGGCCCCCAGGCCTGGGTCGGCGGCCAGAGGCGACAGCTGTGACCACCTGCCCGTCCCCCCCACCTGGCTCTCAGCCAGACTAGAAGCCAACGCTGTCGCAGATGGACCCCCTCCTATGGTCCACCCCACATCAGCCCGGACAGGGCAGGCGCACACAGGGACACCCATCGCTGCCCGGCATTGGGAGGCCACCTGGGGGATGCCCAGCCCTGCAATAAGAAGGATGGAGATGCAGCCGGAGCTCCTGAGTAATCTGGCCCGGGGGCAGGGTGGGGCCTCCCTGCAGCATTGGCCGGACCCAAAATCAGACCCCAGAGAGAGCTGGGGCCTAACCAGGAACAGACAGACAGACACACGGGGCAGGACGACAAGCCATCCGGCGCTGGTTTATTTCTGAACTTCCCCTACAGGGGATGGGCCCCTTGTTTAGTCTGGGGCTCTGGTTTCCAGGCCACGGTCTGACCACCCACGTGTGCCTCGGTCTGTTCTGTGTGTCCACAGTGGGGGCCCTGAGGGGCTCGAGGTCACGCAGACCCAGTCTGGGTAGCAGCAGGGTTGGGAGTCATCTGGTAGCTGTGGGGTCAGCCTGGGAGATGCTTTCGTTGCCTGGCCCATGACCCCTGCCGGGTGGCCCTGGATGACCCTCTAAGGCCTTGCCCACCCCAAGCCCCCGCTGCCCTCAGCCCCGGGCAGGGTCGAGGTGCCTCCCGGCTGGCTGTCTGGCCCTCACCTGGGACACAGCATTGTCTCAGCGATGTGCCGCCCCCCACCCCCACCCCCGGCCAGATTGCAGGAGCAGAAACGTGGCCTCCCCCACCGCCCGCCCCTGCCAGCTCAGCTCAAGCACGGGAGCCAGCCCAGAGCCTTCCAGGCTGGGCGGGGCCTGCAGGGAGCCCGCAGGGGTGGGGGCAGGGGCTGCCTGGGATGGGGGTGGATGGGACGACAGATCAGGAAGCCGCCGGGTGGGTGGGCCCTGCCCTATCCTCCCCTCCGCCCCCCCATTGCCCCCACCCGGCCAGGGCTCACCATGTGGTAGGTGACCATCTCCTGCAGGCTGTCTCCGAACCTCTGCAGACATTCCTGGGGGCAGGGTGGGTGGGTGGGGGAAGACCCTTGCTCAGATGGGATGGCTGTGCCCCCAGTGTCCGGCACCTCCCGCCCACAGGCCGCAGCCCAGCGCAGACGCCCACCTGCTCCCAAGGCCAGGGCACCCTGAGGGGCTGTCTGCCCTCGCCCGCCCCTGACTAGAGGTCAGAGGTCAGCTGCCCCCTCACCGAGATGACGGTGTCGCCCTGGCACTGCTGGGACAAGTCACGGACGCCACTCACGAAGAGCCTATTGGTGGTGACGTAGGCCTTGCCAGCCTCGATCACGCCGCTGCACAGCTTCACCAGCTGCGGACAGGACGACGGATGGGGCAACACTCACGCCACCAAGAGGCCAGGACACACGGGCAGGGACCCAGACAGGGCAGCCGGAATTCAGCTCAGGGTCGGGTCTGTCAGTGCCCAGGACACAGCTGCCCCCGAGCAGCCCCGGGCGGGAAGGGAAGGCCACTGCCCGCCCGCCCGCCCACCCTCCTGAGCCCACCTGGCACTGGGGGACAGCTTGGCATGCCCCAGGCCTCGGCTCCAGGGTGGGAGGTGGGAGGGAAGCCAAGAGCAGGGAACCCAGGGCCAGGGGGGGCGTGTGGTCCTGGACAAGGGTCAGCAGGACCCAGCCAGCGAGGGGCTCAGGGGTGCCACCCCTCCTTCCTCCCTCTGGCTTTGAAGCCTGTGCCCTCCTTCCTCCCCTGCCTGTGCCCTTGGCCCCTAACCCAGGCACTCGGAGGCACAGCCCCCTGGCAGCTGCCCCCGCCCCCCGCCAAGGTCCCCCACCCTGCTTGGCTTGGCGGGAGGAGACCCGGCAGACACAGGTGTGTGTGTGGGATGTACACCCCGGTATGGGTGTGACAGGCCGGTGATGGACAGGCCCACGTGCTGTGCACACGCATACTCGCGCTCACACTGGTGGCCATGGGTGAGCTGGGCCAGGGCCGCGTGGGGGACAGGGAGAGTAGCCCCGGGCCCTCCGTGTGCCCCCAAGCCCCCCTCACCTTGTCCAGTTTGGCCTCGATCTCAACCACATCCGTTTCCACCTCGTCGATAGTTGCCCTGCAACAGGGACAGGGTGGCTGGAGACCCGCCTGCAGCGAGCCTCCCCCACTGACTCAGCTCGGCCTCGTCTCCCAGGCACCTCCCCAAAGGGGTCAGCAGTGGGAAGGGGCTACTCTGCCGATGGCCACTGGCTCCTGCAGGCCCACCTGCCTCCACACGCCCCTCAGACAGACCAGGAGGTGGAGGGTGGCGGTGAGGGAGGATGGAAGAGGGAGGGGGAGAGGGGACAGGACTGGGACCATGACTCCAGAGCCGCAGAGCCACCAGGGCCCACTGCCACCCCAGGCACATAGAGGCCCAGTTGGCTGTGACGCCCCCATCTGGAGTCTGTGGACGGGCGGGGGGTGGGGGGGAAGGGGGTGGTCAGACAGGTCCCTAGCACAGAGGGAGCGGCCGGGGTCCCGTGGAGGTGCACATGCAGGGCCTCGCTGGTCACCCCACCCCCGGCCCAGCCCCTGCACCTCTCCAGGGCTCAGGGTTGACCCCAAACCCCATCTGGACCCCCCCCACCCCTAGCTTCTGCGGCAGCCCACCCCGGCCTGGGGCTGGCAGGCCCCGGGGCAGACCAGTCTCAGCAGCTCTGCGGCCCCCAGAGACGCCTGCAGAGGCGTGCCCCTACCTCCTGCCTGCTCCCCAAGCTCAGAATACCAGGTAGGCCTCGTCTGCCTGGCAGGAGCAGTGGGCCAGACCCCGGAGGAGCCCACTCCCACGGGCGCAGCCTGCCAATGGGGCTGCCTTGGGGAGGGAAGAGTTAACGTCTGACATCACCAGAGAAGCCAGTGGACAGAGAATCCCGGAAGGCAAGGCGAGAGGCAGATGGATCAGGCACGTGACAACCCCCAACACTCCGGGAACAGGAAATAGGGAAATAGGGCCAGGATCCTGCCCTCCCCGCCCCACTCAGCTGGCGAGCTGGGCCGGGCCCATCTGGCCTCCGGGGGACCAGGGACAACAGGGAAGGAGCTCCGGCCAGGGCCAGGGCAGGGCCAGGCAGAGGGGCGGTCCAGGTCTAGCGGCCCGTCGCTGGCCCCTCGCTGCCCCCCAGCTGGCAGAGGAGGGGCGTGTTCCAGGCTTTCCCAGGCCTGGGGGGAGGGACTTAGTCCCTCACGCGGGGTGCAGTTCGGGACGCCCTCAATTAGGAGGTATGGGGTGAGTGCCAGGCTGCCCCGTCAGGACCCTTGGACCGTCCCACCACCCTCCTCCTCTCTGAGCAGCCCCTATCCCTTCCCCACGGGCTGAGGGGCATCTGAGTTCCAGAGAAGGAAGGGGTCAGAGGGGACATCCGCTTGGACCGGTGGTGGCCCACGGCCTGCAGGTGCCCCCGCCTGAGACTGCAGGACCCTGACGGCTGCTGTAGCCTCCCCCTCCCCCTCCCCCTCCGAGGGTCCCAGGGCAGGGAAGGACCACCCACCCAGAAGAGGGGGATGAGGCTCAGCCACCCCACCTGCCCTGGCCAGCTGCGTGGAGAGCTGTCACCCTTGGGCTGGGATGGGGGGTTTGTCCCTAGAGAGCTGGTGAAGATGGGATGCACCAGAAGCTGACAAGTGTGCTCATGGGGACAAGGTGGGCGCTCAGCAGACAGTCCGTCCCGGGGGCCCCACGCCCCTCAGGTCTCTCCTCCCCACCCCCATGGACCAAGGCCTCCTCTCCTGCTCTCCCTCCAGGATTTCCTCAACAGCTTGGATGCTGGGGAAGAGGGTGAGGCCAGCTCCCCCACCAGAGCCATGACTCAGCGCCTGAAGCCCCACCCAGGGGAGGGGGCACCAAAAACAAGGGGTGAGCGGCACCCCGCCGGTCTGAGAGAGTCTGGACCCCTCCAGCCACGTGCATCCCGGGGCTGTGGGGCTTCCCCAGGCCAAGAGCGCGTAGGCAGGGTCCCCCTTCCCAGGGCTGGGGCTCCCATCGCTGACCACACTCTCCTGCCTGGCCCCGCCCTAACCCCCTGCCCCCAGGCTGGCCTCCAGGAAGTCCAGGTTACATCCTCAGCGGCACTGACAAGGGGACCCCAGAAAAGCCTCAAAAGCCATCACACCTCAGCCCAACCAAAACCCACCCAGTGCAGCTTCTGTGGCCCAAGGTCGGGGGATCTCCTTGGACCCCAGCCGGGTGGGTCTTGGCTGGGCACTCTCAAAGGAAGCCTGGCAAAGCCCAGGCGCTGCTGCACCCACTGCCGCACCGTGGGTGCCACCAGCGAGCAGGCTGGTGTGGGAGGGAAGGCCTGGAGGCGAATGGGGTGCCAGCGGCCCTGATCCAACCGGGCAAGCTGGGCCTGGGCCCCTCCGCGACGGGAGGGGGAGCACGAGGCTCCGCAGCCGGGGGCCAGGGTGACGCTGCGGTGCTTCGGCCAGGGCCAGGACCCCTGCTGCGGCCCTGGCTACACCTCCGCCCGCCGCCTGGGCCGTGCTGGGGGCCCAGGATCACGGGTGCCGAGTCGCTTACACCCCTCCCTCAAGCAGTCAGGAACAGAAGATGGGAGAACACAGAGGGTGGCCCTCAGCACTCTGCCCAGGGCCTGGGGCCACTCTCTGGTCCGACCCCTACCCCTCATCCAGCCTTTCTTGGCCTTTGTTGCTGACCCCTCGTGTGGCGGTTGGGCAAGGGGCTGGCTCTAGGGAGTCGAGGGTAAGGGTACTGATGCTGAGGCCCTCCAGACACCCACACACAGGCCCTCTGGCTAACACACCCCAAAGACCCAGCGCATGCGCGCGCACACTCACGCACGGCCAAGTGCGAGTGTGCAGAGGCATGGCAGATATGCACACGTGCCATCAAACATGCATGCACGCAGCAGCGCAACGCACACGCAAAAGGGTGTACTCGTGGATACCGTGTATAGACACGTACCCCATGCTGAGATGCACACAGGAACAAACTAACGTATGCTTAGTGCCTAAACTCACACTTTTATGATACACACCTACTATGCATCTGTATTCACACCCAGAGGTGACACATGCACACATGTGCGTGCACCCAGCACTAGTCTGGACGCACGCATCAAGTAGCCAGTCCAGGGGTGCACAGCTCACCCACACATTCACGTCCAAGGTCTGGCACCTCAAGGGAGGGTGCAGAGAGGCAGAACTCACACGTGTGCACCCGAGCACGAGCACAAGCATGAGCACCTGACACACGGGAGGTGCCCCGTTAAAGCAGATGCGCGCGCACCATGAACGTGTTCACACGGATAAGCCCGCCTGCACTCCCAGGAAGGACTACAAGCACAAACCCAGGGCCGGCCACAGCGCAGACCTCCACCAGTCCCTGGAACCCAGTCTGCTCTGGTAGCGCCCACCCTGCCAGGTGCGTAGGTCACCCCTGCCAAGCAGCCGCCCGAGGCCCTAACCGAGGCTCCAGCTGCCTGCCCCCTTGACTGCTCTGGGCACGAGGACCAAGACAGATTCCATGGGCAGACGCCCCACGCACGCAAACGACCCTGGCCACAGCCGGGCTGCAGCGCCCGGCTAGGTCTCTGCCCTGTGCAGGTGGCCAGCACGAAGGTGCAGACACAAAGCGGGGCGGACACTCCCACGGAGAGGTGGCCGCGCCGGCGGCCGCCCCGCCCCACGCGCGCACCCTCCGCGCGCGGCGACCAGCACAAGGGGCATCTTTTGTTCCGGGCTCTCGGGCCGGGGAGCTGCGGGCTTTGTACAAGACGTGTCCTCCTGCTCTCGCCTCCGGCCCCGGCGCCGGGCACAAAGGTGGCACCGGCGCCCCCGCCCGCGCCCATCCCCCGGCGGCCCCGGGTGCCCCGAGGGGCGGCGACCCCGCGGATCACAAAGGGCCGCGCCGCGCCCCGGGGGCGCACCTGAAGCGCGGCGAGTCCTTGATGCACTCCTCGAACTCCACCGTCATGGCTGCGGCGGCGCGAGGCGCTCACTGGCACGAGGACCGCGGCGCCCCGAGCGGCATCCCCTGCCGGCCCGCCCGCCTGCGCCGCGCCGCGCCGCGCCGCGCTCGGCGCCCGCCCGCCCCGGAACGAGGCCGCCGCGCCACCGCCCCGCCCCGCCTGTCACCGCTGGGGAGCGTCGCCAAAGTCCGCCGCCCGCGCGCGCCGCCCGCTGTCACCGCCGGGGAGCGTCGCTAAAGTCCGCCGCCCGCGCTCGCCGCCCGCTGTCACCGCCGGGGAGCGTCGCCAAACGCCCCGACGTCCCTCCCCCTTCGTCCGGGCAGGCGGTCGGAAGTGTGGGTGGGCCCAGCAACAGCCGCGGGAGCCGTCGGGCCCCGCGCGTTCCAGCGATCCAGCCGTTAGGCAACCCGGGGAATTGGCAACAAGCGCTCGGCCGGACTGCGGAGGGAGGATGGGGTTGGGGGCCAGTGTGTGGCCAGCGGAACGTGAGAGTCTGCGTGGGGCTGTCTTCCCTGGGTCGGCACTTTGCACCCGCTCCCTAAGTCTGGCCCCGCCTCCGCCCCCGCCCTGGGCGGCCAACCGAGGCTGCCTGGGCGGGGCGAAAGCCCAGGCGCAGGCGCGGGATTGGCCCGGGGGCGTGACCAGGCTGGGTTCGCGGGCGCGCGCGGGCGCAGCCCCACGTGCCGTCCCAGTCCGCCTGCCGCTCCGCGGGGTTCGGTTCCGCCTGGCCCTCCGCCTGCCCCAATGCCGGGTCCGGCCTGGCCATGGGCGCGGGCTCAGTGCGGGCGCGCTACCTCGTGTACTTCCAGTACTTGGGCACGGACTTTAAGTACGTCATCTAGGCCTCCCACCCGTGCCCGCAACCCCCTCATGTAGCTCGGCCCCGCGGGAAGCACCCGAGCTCGAGCCGGAGAGCAGCCGACGGCCGGCGCCCGAGGGGTTGGAGGGAGCTAAGTTTAGGGCCCGCACCTCCGGCCTCGGGCCCCGGCCTCCCGGGCATGGAACGGTCGCCTTTGGCCGCATAAGATGGGACGGGCGGGGTCCGGGGCTGGGCGGCCTCGCGCGCTAACCTCCGCCCGCCCTGCCCACAGCGGGGTCGCGGCAGTCAGGGGCGCCCAGCACGCCATCGGAGTCCAGAACTACCTGGAGGTGAGCTCCGCCGGCCCGCGCCAGGGAGGGGTGAGGGAGGAGGGCGACCCGGGGGTGGGGCAGATGGGAGCCCCGCCCGCGGCCGCTGTGCGCTCCCCGCCCCCCTCAGGAGGCCGCAGAGCGGCTGAACTCGGTGGTGCCGGTAAAGTTCACTATCTCCAGCCGCACGGATGCTGGGGTCCATGCCCTGAGCAACGCGGCGCACCTGGACGTCCAGCGCCGCTCAGGCCGGCCCCCCTTCTCCCCTGAAGTCCTGACGCAAGCCCTCAACACCCACCTGAGGCACCCGGCCATCCGGTGAGCACCTCTCTGCTCTCCCGGAACTCGTCCGTTATGGTGGAGGCGGGAGGTGAAGGACTCTGTATCTGGACAGGACTCCTTGGGGGTGATGGCAGGGATGCCAGGGTGTCACATGGACAGGGCAGGGGGTCATTCCTGGCCTCGTTCCCACAGGGTACTGCAGGCCTTCCGTGTGCCCAGCCACTTCCATGCCCGCCACGCAGCCACGTCCAGGACCTACCTGTACCGTCTGGCTACCGGCTGCCACAGGCCTGACCAGCTGCCCGTGTTTGAACGAAACCGGTGCTGGGCGCTTCGGGCTGAGTGAGTGGGTGTGAAAGTGACCCTGAGGGGTTTGCCAGGCTCGCCTGGCCGGCTATTCGCTCCTGACCACTCACCTGGCTCCCTGCAGCTGCTTGGACGTCGCTGCCATGCGGGAGGCCGCCCAGCACCTCCTGGGGACACATGATTTCAGGGCCTTCCAGTCGGCTGGCAGCCCGGCCACCAGCCCGGTGCGCACCCTGCGCCGAGCCTCCGTGTCCCCCGACCCTGCCAGCAGCCCCTTTGTCCTCCCCGAGGAGAGCAGGTGAGAAGGGCAGCCTACACTCTGGTCTGGAGGCTGCAAAGGCTAGATTTAGCTCCAGCACCTTCCCTGGTGCTGCACTGGGGGCTCCCTGGGCACCCGTCCAGCCTTGGGGGAGAAGGAGGTGCCAGTCAGCCAAGTGGTGTGGCCCCAACACCCATGAGCCTGCAGCTGTGCCCTCCCCTGGGCTAGGGTCCTGCCAGGCTGGGGGGCAGAGGGCAGAGAAGGCTGCCTAACCTGCCGAGAGCTCACTGCCTTGTGGATGGATCCCGGCGGTCGGTGAAAAGACTCCACTGGGGGAGAAGCACCAAGCCAGTGGTTCGTTCGGGCCCAGGCTGGCAGAGGGTTGGTTCCACTGCCCTGGTTCCCAGGGGCCTCTGGCCAGACCGCAGCTACTGACTTCCAGAGCCTTCCCACTTGGGCCCAGCACTGAAAAGAGGAGGGACTTTGCACAGCCAGCTTCCAAGCCTCCGACTCCTGCTGGAGAGCCCAAGCCCCAGGGCTTGAGTCCCTGGGAGAGGAGCTGGTCGCTCCACCTCCTTCGCAGCCCCCGAGCCCACGGCCTCCTCCTGCAGCCAAGACCCCGGAGGCGCTGCTGTCCCCGCTCACAAGGAGCAGTCCTCTGGCTTTAGTCTCCCTTCCACCAGTTTCATTTACAAGGGGTTGGGGGGGAGTAGGTGGGGGCCCCTGGGGTGGGACGCGGGGAGGCCACACTGGAGGGTTGAGGCTGCCCTGAGGCCCAGACCTCATGGGCGCCTGTGTCCCCAGGCGGTTGCGGTTCTGGAGCCTGGAGTTTGAGAGCCAGTCCTTCCTATACAGACAGGTGGGCTGTGTCCTGGGGCCCTGCCTGGGGTGGGGCCTGGGGCTCGGGTGGCTGCAGCACTCTTCACCTTGGGTCACAGGTGCGGAGAATGACATCTGTGCTGGTGGCCGTGGGGCTGGGGGCTTTGATGCCTGCTCAGGTGAAGATGATTCTGGAGAGCCAGGACCCCCTGGGCAGGCACCAGAGCCGTGTGGCTCCCGCCCACGGCTTGTTCCTGAAGGCGGTGCTCTACGAGGGCTTCGGTAAGAGGCGGCATGAAGCGGTCCCTGCTTGTACCCCGTTGACTGACGGACCCCTCCCAAGGCTGAGTCCTTGCCGTGGGAGGGGCTCTCAGTGGCAATGCTGTCCCAGCAGCTGGGACTCCAGCCTGTGGCCAAGAGGAAAGCCAGAGCCCAGCAGCCCAAGCCCCAGCCTGGCCCCGTGGGGAGGGAGGCTGAGAGAGCGTTCTAGAAGGCAGCAGAGGGTAGAGAGGGGCTTGAACTCTGGGGCGAAGGCAGGGGGCTCTGCAGTCCTGCTGAAGGCTCTGGCCTGGCCCCTGCAGAGACTGTCACGCCCCCAGGATGACCTGGGGTCTGTTCACAGGTCCTGCCTCTATGTGCCCTCAGAGTCCATAACACAGAGGTCACAGGTGACCCCTGACACGCAGCAAGGTCAGGGCAGCCGTAGCACACTAGGCCCAGCTGCTGGACGCTGCCCAGCTCTGTACACCACCCTGCATCACACAGGGACCACGGCAGGCCCCACGCCTGTCAGCCTGGACCTGCCACAAGTCCCCGCCTGCCCCGGGTGGGCTGCCAGAAATGGAGTGTAGGAGACAGGCGCAAGCACCAGAAAACGAGACACCCAAACAGCCTGTGGTTGTTTTTACTGGAAATCAACACCCCGGGAGCGCCCCCGCCCCATCTCCTGGGAGCCCAGGAGCAGAAATAAAAGGTGAAAAGCCCCCCAGGTCCGTTTCTTTCTTCGGCCAAAAGCAGCCACTCGGGCAGGTGCGTGGTGGCAGTGTGGTCTCTGCACAGATGAGGGTCGTAGCCAGCTGTGGGCTCCATACCCGAGGACACAGGGAAGACCCAGGGTGCACACAGTCCTGGCAGCAGGGCCTCAGCTGGCCTGGGGAAGGCCCTTCTTGAGCAGAGATGTGAGGTAGCTTCCCAGCTCCTCATCCTGCAGCCACAGGCAAGAGGGGCCATTGGTCCCGGTGAGGCAGCCCAGGGCGACTGGGTGACCCCACCAGTCCTGCACCTTACCTGGTAGGTCCAGGAGACCAGCAGCACCTTGGTGCCTGGGTCCTCTGAGTGGGCAGCGGCTTGAATGAGGATGGACTCCACGGTCACGGAGCCGTCCGGAAGGTGTTGCACGCAGTGGTCCTTGAGGACGCTGTGGGGAGGCACAGTGAGCCCCTGCCTGGCGCCCCGCCCCCCAGGTCCGGAAGGCGCGGCCGCAGCGTCTACCTCTTCAGGTGGCTGTACACGCGCACGGCTGTCTCCTGCTCTTTGCGCGTGTCGTGCAGGTGCACACGGCAGGTAAAGCGCAGCTGGTGCTCGGCCAGGCCCAGCTCCTTGAGGGCCTGCTCTGAGGACACAAGCCGGAAGTTCTGTGGGGCAAGGGCAAGGGCAGGTCAGGGACGGCGAGGGCGGACCCCACCGCCCCCAGTGATGGCTGGCACTCACACTGTCCTTCATGATCAGGGTGCCATGCAAGAGCCGGGGCTTCTTGGCGTCAGGGAGCAGCCCTGTGGGGCAGGGGCAGCGGTCAGAGCTGTCAGTGGGGCCGCCTGCCCAGCAGCTGCCCCACCCCCGCTCAACGGGCCCTGCCGCTCACCCTGTGCCATCTCCCGCTTCAGCAGCCCCAGTGAGATGCCCACGGGGATGCTGGGGCTCGTGGGCAGCGTCACCGTCTCGCCGTTGGCCGGCATGTAGCAGCTGACCCCTGGGCCGGGGTGTGGAGAGAACCTTAGTCCAGACTGGCGGGCCCCGCCTGCACCGACCCAGCCCGCATACCCTCCGTGTCACCCAGCCCGCCCTGGCCTGGGCTGCCTACGGAATTCCTGCTCGATCTTCTGCTTCAGAAACTCCATCTTCTTGGCCTCGCCGTGCACCAAGAGCACGTTCTCCGGCTCCGCCTGACCCACCAGCTGCATGATGCCCTTGGCGTCTGCGTGGGCGCTGAAGGACATGTACTCCACCTGCATCTTGACCTCCAGCTGCGGCATCACGGCAGGCAAGCCATCAGCACAGGTGGTGGCTCCCAGGGCCGCCCCCCGCCCCCTGCCACAAGAGGGTCCACAGAGCTGGTGAGAGAGGGTGAGGACTCACCACCTGCCGCCCCTCCATCTCCAGCTTGCGCTGCCCGCTGAGGATCTTGTGGCCCACGGTGCCCTGCACGCAGTAGCCGGGCATGATGACCTGAAGGAGGGAGGGATGGACGAGCAGCTCCCCTGCACCTCCCGCCTCCTACCTCGGGGCTTCCTCCCGGGACGTTCTCCCACCCGCCCCTCTGCCCACCTGAACCCAAACCCTTGGTGGTGGCCCCTCCCCCTTCTAGGGCCCACTGCAGACCCAGGCAGGCTCAGGGGTCTCAGCACAAGCCCGCCCAGGCCTGACCCCCATGATGGCTACTTGGGAAGCCGGGGGCTTTCTTGCCTGGTGCAGACAGGCCAAGACACAGCAAGAGTCTGAGCCTGGGTCAGACACCGGTGCCCAGGGTACCAAGCTGCCGCCTCCTCCTGACAGCAGCAGTGTCCCCCCAGCCAGGGGGAGGCCCTGCCCCTCAACCTCGCCAGCCCTCCAGGGAACCGGCCCTGGGGCCCAGACCCCTCACCATGTTCTTCTCGTTCCCTGCCCACTTCCTGAAGATCTGTAGGGACTGGCCGGCATGCAGCATCCCTGGTGTGGCAAACACGACCTTCGGGGCAGGTGTGGGACAGTCAGGGCATCAGATGCCCCCCTGCCCTCAGCCTTCTGACCGCTGGTCTTCCCGGCACAGAGGCGCCCCGCTCCCCTGCGCGACTTGCCGGCAGGGCCCCGGCCCAGCAGAACCCCACCCCAGCCGGCAACGGGCCGCACCATGGGACCCGGGCTGTCGGCAAACGCCCGATCGAAGGCCTTGATGTGCTTGAACTCAAACATGTTCCTCTGCACAAAGGTCTTCCGGATCTTCTGGTTGGTCCAGGGGATGAAGAGCTTGTAGTAGTGGTTGGCCTTCTCTGTCAGGCCCGTGGAGAAGTAGATGGGGGCCTTCAGGTCCATGCGCTCCCTGTGGAAGACGGGGCTGGTGGGGAGGCTGCAGGGGCAGGGCTGGCCTGCAGCCCCCATGTGCCCTCAGCCTGGGTTGGGTCCAGTGCCAGGAAGGGCGCTCCCCGCCCTCTCTCACCCCACGGCCAGCAGGGCCAGGCCTTCAGAAACCGTCGTGGCCACACCTACCAGAAGGTCTCGAGCAGGATGCAGAGCTCCTGAGCGCGGCCCAGCGCAAACACAGGGATCAGCACCTGCAGGGGGGGTGGGGGTGGGGGTGGGAGGCCAGCTCGGGAGGAACCCCTGGCCGCGCCACCTGGCCACCGAGCCCACAGCTGTGCAGAGGCCGACAGTTGCTCCTGTGGCTACCTTCTCAGGAGACCAGCCCTGCCAGCAGCTCTGATGGCCGGAGGCCCCATGCAGACTGCTGGCAGCCCCCCACATTCTGTCCCAGCACAGCCTGTCCCAAAGTGACCATGGTGGACACTCTGGCCAGCCCTGCATTGGGATCTGAGTCACGAGGAGTAGGTGAGCCCCCACTAAAGGGTCTTCGGGGGAATCTGTCTTCCCAGTGCTGAGCAAACTTTCCTCTCTCTGTGCCCAAAACACAGCACCCCTGTCCCTGACTGCATGCCAGGTCAGCCGAAAGACCCGTGTAGCATGGCCAGAGGCACACAGCCAGCCCCACCTGGGGCACCCGCCGCCCACCAGCTACCTTCCCGCCACGCTCCACGGTCTCATGGACCTTCTTTAGGAAGTCTCGCTCCCGGCAGCGCTTCGAGTCTCGGATGGTGGTGGCGTACGTGGATTCTGTGATCAGGAGGTTGGGGCGGCATTTGTCAATCCAGGCAGCTCTAGAACACAGGTGGGTGTGGCCAGAGGTGGACAGGCCACACGGTGGCAAGGCTGTACACAGCCATGGCCCTCCTGGACACTCTAGCAGGCAGCCTGCCTCCTCTGCACAGGCAGCACTTGAGGGGACAGAACATCCAGGGACAATGACACGCAGACTGCTCAGGAACCCAGCACACCCCTCAGGGACCCTGTCCCCCGGGGGGACCCGCCCAATAGGATGAAACAAACGTACTGGCCTACTTACCCCAAATGCCGGTCTGGGGTCATGTTATAATCCCCCTAGCAAAGAATGTGGCAATGAGGAGGGTGCCTCCTTCCTCTGCCCGGCCAGCCAGCCCTTCCTGTGCCCCAAGTGCTTCCACTGACCGTGTAGACCACAGACTCTGAGCCCACTTTAATCTGGAACATGGCCGCCCCCAGCACGTGGCCCGCATAGTAAGCCTTGATTTCCAGCTCATCGTCCACCTACAGAGAAGAGGGCTGACCTCAGGTCTGCTGGCTGTGCCAGGCAGAGGGGTCAGGGAGGTGGAGCCTGGGGCAGTAGTGGGCACAAATTGATGACATCATTCTAGCCTTTCATCATCCCTGTTTTTCATAAACGACATCTAGTTCTCAATCAAAAGCAGACACAAGGGCTTCCCTGGTGGCGCAGTGGTTGAGAGTCTGCCTGCCAATGCAGGGGACACTGGTTCGTGCCCCGGTCCGGGAGGATCCCATGTGCCATGGAGCGGCTGGGCCTGTGAGCCATGGCTGCTGAGCCTGCACGTCCGGAGCCTGTGCTCCGCAACGGGAGAAGCCACAACAGTGAGAGGCCCACGTACCGCAAAAAAAAAAAAAAAAAAAGCAGACACAAGAGATGAGACAATAAGGACAGAAAGAAGAGGAACAACAGTCCAGAGAAACAGATTCAGGGCTCCTGGAGTTTTCAGACACAGGCTTTAAAAGGATTGTGATTAAAATATTCAGAGAGAGAAAGAATTAAGCATGTTGGCAAAAAACTAGAAACTATTAAAAACAGTGGAAATTGTAAAACCAGGAACTATAATAACCCAAGTTAAGAATTCAAAAGAGCCATACTATCCCAGGCAATCTACATATTCAATGTAATCCTTATCAAAATACCAGTGGCATTTTTCACAAAACTGAAACAAATAATTTTAAAATTTGTGTGGAAACACAAAAGACGCCAAATAGCCACAAGAATCCTAACAAAGAACAGAGCTGAAAGAATCACACTCCCTGACTTTATACTACAAAGCTGCAGTCATCAAAACTGCATGGTAAAGAAAATCGGAGCTGGAGCAATCAGGCTCCCTAACTTCAGAGTATACTACAAAGCTACAGGAATCAAAAATGGTACTGGCACAAAAACAGAAATATAGATCAATGGAACAGGACAGAAAGCCCAGGAATAAACCCATGCATCTATGGTCAATTAATCTATGATAAAAGAGGCAAGAATATACAATGGAGAAAAGACAGTCTCTTCAATAAATAGTGCTGGGAAAACTGGACAGCTAGATGTAAAAGAATGAAATTAGAACATTCTCTAACACCATACACGAAAATAAACTCAAAATGGACTAAAGACCTAAATGTAAGACTAAATACTATAAAACTCCTAGAAGAAAACATAGGCAGAACACTCTGACATAAATAGCAACAGTATTTTTTTTGGATCCGCCTCCTACAGTAATGGAAATAAAAACAAAAAAATAGAACCTAATTAAATTAAAAGCTTTTACACAGGGACTTCCCTGGTGGGACAGTGGTTAAGACTCCGTGCTCCCAACGCAGGGGAACCGGGTTCGATCCCTGGTCAGGGAACTAGATCCCCCACACATGCCACAACTAAGAGTTCACACGCCACAACTAAGGAGCTGGTGAGCTGCAACTAAGGAGCCCGCCTGCCACAACTAAGACCCGGCACAACCAAGTAAATAAGTTAGTTAATTAATTTAAAGAAAAAGGATTCTCTGTTATTAAAAAACAAAACAAAATAAACTTTTATACAGCAAAGGAAACCATAAACAAAACAAAAAGCCTACAGAATAGGAGAAAACATCTGCATATGATACAACCAAAAGGATATTAATCTCCAAAATATACAAACAGCTCATGCAGCGCAATATCAAAAAAAACAAACAACCCAGTCAAAAAATGGAAGGAAGATCTAAACAGACATACAGATGGCCAAGAGGCACATGAAAAGATGCTCAACACCACTAATTAATACAGAAATGCAGGGACTTCCCTGATGGCACAGTGGTTAAGAATCTGAGCTCCCAATGCAGGGGGCCTGGGTTCGATCCCTGATCAGGGAACTAGACCCCACATGCATGCTGCAACTAACAGTTTGCATGCCACAACTAAGGAGCCCACAGGCCACAACTAAGGAGCACACGTGCTGCAACTAAGGAGCAGACGAGCCACATCTAAGGAGCCCACTGGCCACAACTAAGACCAGGTACAACCAAATAAATAAATAAAATATACTTTTTTAAAAACACAGAAATGCAAATCAATACTACAATGAGGGGGGCTTCTCTGGTGGCTCAGTGGTTAAGAATCCGCCTGCCAATGCAGGGGACACAGGTTCGAGCCCTGGTCTGGGAAGATCCCACATGCCGTGGGGCAACTAAGCCCATGCGCCACAACTACTGAGCCTGTGCTCTAGAGCCCGTGAGCCACAACTACTGAGCCCACGTGCCACAACTACTGAAACCCATGCGCCTAGAGCCCGTGCTCCACAACGAGAAGCCATGGTAATGAAAGGCCTGCGCACCTCAACGAAAAGTAGCCCCCGCTCGCCACTAGAGAAAACCCGTGCGCAGCAATGAAAACCCAAAGCAGCCAAAAATAAAATAAATAAATTAAAAAAAATTAAAAATAAAAACAATGAGGTACCACCTCACACTGGTCAAAATGGTCATCTACAAATAATAAACGCTGGAGAGGATGTGGAGAAAAGGGAACCGTCCTACACTGTTGGTGGGAATGTAAAATGGTGCAGCCACTTCGGAGAACAACATGGAGATTCCTCAAAAAACTAAAAATAGAGTTGCCATATAATCCTGCAACCCTACTCCTGGGCATATATCCGGAGAAAACCATTATTCGAAAAGACAAATAGACCCCAACGTTCACTGCAGTGCTATTTACGATAGCCAAGATATGGAAGCAACCTAAATGCCCATCAACAAATGAATGGATAAACAAGATGTGGTACAAGGACTTCCCTGGTGGTCCAGTGGTTAAGGATCCACCTGCCAATGCAGGGGACATGGGTTCGATCCCTGGTCCAGGAAGATCCCACATGCCGCAGAGCAACTTAAGCCCATGCGCCACAACTACTGAGCCTGCGAGCCACAGCTACTGAGCCCACGTGCCTAGAGCCTGTGCTCCGTAACAAGAGAAGCCCCTGCAATGAGAAGCCCACGCACCACACCGAAGAGTAGCCCAACTCACCACAACTAGGAAAAACCCGCATGGAGCAACAAAGACCCAGCGCAGCCGGGGTGGGGGAGGGAGAAAAAGGGACTTCCCTGGCGGTCCAGTGGTTAAGACTTCACCTTCCAGTGCAGGGGGTGCGGGTTCGATCCCTGGTCGGGGAGCTAGGATCCCACATGCCTCGTGGCTAAAGAACCAAAAACCATAAAAAACAGAAGCAATATTGTAACAAATTCAATAAAGACTTTAAAAATGGTCCACGTCAAAAGAAAAAATCTTAAAAAAAAAAAAGCTGTGGTACACATATACAATGGAATACTACTCAGCCTTTAAAAAAATGAAATCTTGTCATTTACAGCAACATGGGTGGACTTGGAGAGTATTATGCTAAGTGAAATAAGTCAGACAGAAAGACAAATACTGTATGATATCACTTATATGGGAAATCTAAAAAATACAACAAACTAGTGAATGTAACAAAAAGGAAACAGAATCACAGACGTAGAGAACAAACTACAAGTGGTGAGAAGGAAGAGAGGAAAGGCAAGACAGAGGTGGGGGATTAAAAGATACAAGCTATTACACACAAAATAAGCTACGAGGATATACTGTACTACAGGGAATATAGCCAATATTTTATAGTTACTATAAATGGAGCATAACCTTTGAAACCTGTGAATCACTATGTTGTCCACCTATAACATATAATATTGTAGATCAATTATATATCAATTTAAAAAATTCAACAAATTTAACAACCACTTACATATAGCCAAAAAGAGAATTAATGAACTAAAATATCTAGTAGAGACTAGCCAGCATGAAGCACAGAAAAATAAAAGGACGATAAAGGCTCTGGAGAAGCAAGACCTACATTCAGCCTGGAGAGAGCAATGGGCAGACCCGGAGGCCTCAAACCTGAGCAGGCGCAACAGGACGAGAACAGGTGGGGCAAGCATAGCATCCCGCCAAAGTCCACAGGAAAGGACATAATCCCACAAGCAGCCAAAGAAAAGATTCTCTTCCAAACAGCAGATGCGAAGACACATTCAAAATACTGATAGTAAATGCTGCCCGAGAATTCCAAACCTAAGGGGAAAAGTCTTCAACATTTGCAGACAAATAAAATTTGAGAGCATTCATCACCAGCAGACCCACAATGGTGTTCTTCATCCCACATACAAAGTGAAGAACACAGGCAGTAGAGGGGAACAGTGGGAAAGGCAAACAGAGACGGCACCCGGCAAATCTGACTTTACCAGCATCAGCGGTGAGGTCCCAGGGGTCTCGCACGCTGAGGGAATTAAAATACATGGAAACAAGAGCCAGTGAATCAGGGGAGGAGTAAATGCATTTGAGGTGCTCTGAGGCTTTTGCACCGTCCCGGAAAGAGGCAAAAGTTCCAAGTACCTTAGAGCTGTGTTGTCATGGATGTGTTTTGTAATCTCTACCACTACAAAAATTATAAAACAATATTTAATTACTTACCAAATAAGAGGAGAAATAGAGTTTTTAAAAATCAATCCAGAAAAAGGCAATAAAGGAAATAAAGCATAGAACAGGCAGCACAAATAAGAAGCAAATGGTAGGAAGATACAGCTAAATCCCAAACTATTACCCGTACAGTCCAAACCCTCCACCTACAGGACTGGTTATCAGGCTGGATTAAACCCAAACTACTTAAAACATGATGCAGAAAGAAAGTACAAAGATGGGAAAGGATGCCCCGTGCAAACGCTAACTAAAGGTGGGAGAGGGGGAATGGTGACCTGGTCACCAGAAAGGTGGACTCAAAGGTAAGAGCATTCTTGAGGAGAAATGCACTACTTCATCTTGACAAAAGGTTCAACCAGGATAAGACGACCCCAAATGCTAGACACATGGTAACAAGCAAAACCCAGACTCTGAGGAGAAGCAGACAACTCCGCGAGCCGTGGGATAAATTTCTCCACATCTGATATCACTTTCCTGCCTCCTCACTGGCCCGCGGACAACTGCCACCAAGCCACAGCCCACACTCCGGTCGGCGTCCCGCCCAGCCTGCCCCCCCGCCTCAGCCCCGGCGTGCTCAGGTGGCACAGGTGCCCTCTCCCGCCTCTTCAGTGCGCTCAGGCAGCGCCGGTGAGAGCGAGGCCTGCCAAGTGCTGCATCCGCCTCCAGGCAGCTCCCCTCCGGCAACACAGCGGGGTGGGGGTGGGGGGCCTGACCTGCACCGTCTGGTGGAGGTGGACGGCCACCACCTTCTTCATACAGTCCTTGATCATCTGGGACGTGAAGAAGTTGGCCTCACCCTTCTTGTCCACGGCAATCTTGCGGTAGTCCTCCAGCAGGATGGGGCAGATCGCCTGGGTGGGCTGGGTCATGTAGATGGGCCCGTCGTAGCCCACCATCTCGCTGAAGTAGGGGAGCGCCCCGCAGTGGTCCAGGTGGAAGTGGCTGGGGAAGCAACATGGGTCAGCCTGGAGGGCCCTCCGCACCTCCCCACGGGGGCTACCGTCCCCCCTCCCTCGCTCGCTGAGGGCCTGCCGTGCATGCCTCAGACACCCCGCCCTGAGAGCCGCAAAGCAAGAGGGAGCGAAGGGGCCGGAGCGCAGTCGCCCTGGGGCTCAGCGCCTGAGCGTCTAGCGGTACCACCAACAAGCAGTCACTCTGGGGTCAGCCTAATGCTCCAGGAAGGAACAAGGAGGGGCTCAGGGGGATGTGTATCAAGAGTCGCCACTTGGGTGGGTGGGCAGGTCCTGGGGAAGGCGCCCACCTGATGATCACGCAGTCCAGAAAGTCAGTCAGCCGGCCGCTGCGGGTGATGTAAGAAAAGTCGGGGAAGCGCCTCTGTGGGGTAGGGGAAGGGTCAGGATGCCACCGGGGCTCAGGAGCCAGTGGGGCAGCTGGGGCTGCAGGCACGGCCCCCGGCGCTTAGGGTGCAGCTGAGCCTGACCCCCACATCCCCACCCCGCAGGCCCACCGAGACCGCCAACTGCTCAGAGCCTCGGAGCGTCCAGGAAGCAGGTCAGCTGCCCAGCTGGTACCTGAGCCAGGAGCCCCGATCTGGTACAGACCGGCCCCGCGCAAGTGCCCCACCTTGCCCCCTCTGTGGGTCAGAGCCTGAGACGCCGAGGCCCGGGCCCACAGTTGGTGATGCCAAAGAGCAGGCTGGGTGGCGGCCGCCCACCCAAGGGACTCACATCGTCGCTGAAGCCCATGTGCATCCCGCAGTCCAGCATGACGTTCTTGCCCGCAATGGAGACCAGGATGCAGCTTCGGCCCACGTCCTGGCCAGCCCCTGAACGGGAGGACGGGTGAGAGGTGCTACCACGCTCCTCTCCCCGCAACTGCCCCTGCGAGGATGGCCCCAGCCCCAAGGCCAAGGCCCAGCCGCCTGCTCCAGACCCCTAAAGGACCCTCTGGGCCCCTGGCCCTGCAGAACCCTCTGTGGCTGCTGTGTGGACAAGGTGTGAGGTGAGAAGCATTGCCACCTCTGCACATGGGCAAGGGAAACGCACAGGGAGGGGACAAAGCACCAAGGCCACCTTGGACCCTTCCCCATGATGCCTCCAGCCTCGGGCCCTGCCACTCACCTCTCAAAGCAGTGGCCCACAGGCTTGAGGCCAGGAGCTGAGTAAGGGGTGCTGGACTGTGGTCCCAGCACTCAAGAGAGGCAAGCCAGGGCTCCTTGGGGCCTCACCACCCCTCCCAAAACCTTAGCTGGGGCCACATCTGAGCTGTGACCACCAGGCACCTCCTGGTGGTGCCACTGCAGAGGGACACTGCGTGGCTTTAGCCCAGCCACGGGGAAACATGGCCCTAGCTGTCCGGCAATGACCAAATAGAGTGGCCACAGTACAGACGCCCCACCGCTGGGCCCCCTCAGGTACCCCCAGCCCAGACCATAACCCGAATCTCATCCACAGTCCTGCCCTCCAAGCCCTGCCCAGATGCTCCAGGCCCAATGGGGCATATCCCGGCCACCTCATATGGCCATCTGTCACCTCCTCTAGGGTCTGGGCACCCAGAAGGAAAGTGACACAGCCTCACAAGGCCCGATGACAGCAAATGACCTATTTTTCATCTTGGATCCTACAAGCCTCCCTCTGCAAGGAAACTTCTGAACCTTCTGTTAGCACCATACACACCAGGGTGACCAGGCCACCGCCCAAAGTGGGCCGTGGCTGGTCCTCAAGAAGCTTCAGTCACCTGTGACAACGGCAGGTGAGAGCAGCCACAAGCTTCACCTGTGAGCCTCAGGCAGCCCAGCCACAGACAGTGGCCTCGAAGTCTCTCACAGGCCTTCTCCCCCCACCAGGATGTGAGCTCCCTGAGGGCAGGGTCTCAGCCTGCTTCCTACTGCACCTCCAGCCCCAAGCCATGCCCCGCTCAGAGGCACTGCAGACATGTGTGGGAGGGAGAAGGGCCGCCCCTCTTCACAGACGAGGATGTGAAGTCCCAGAAGTCACGGGATCCGCCCACGGCACATGGCTCCTGAGCATGGGACCAGGGACAGTTTTCCAGACTCCGGAGCTCAGCTCTGAGGCACTGGCCGCCTGCTCCCAACAGGAACACCCACAACAATCCCAGGGAGCAAAGACAGTGGCCCGAAGTGGGCAGGCAAAGTGGGGACAGAGCCTGGGACACACAGGAGGGTGTGAAGAAAACAAGGAGACACGTGGCCGCAGGGAGTTTAGGTTCCAGGTGTGTGTGTGTGTGTGTGTGTGTGTGTGTCCGAGAACACGGACAATAATCACCTAGACAAACTTGCATTCGGGGAGATCAGCGCCTCAGGAAAAAGTAAAGCAGGGAAGGGCACACAAACTTCCAGCCCTGCCTGAGAAGACGAATTCCGAGCAGGGTGGAGAGGGACAGCTGGGATGAGAGGGGCAGCTGTGCAAAGGCCCTGTGGTGGGAGAGACCAAGGGGGTCATGAGGCAGAAACTGGCAAAGGCAGATGGTGATGCATAAGTAGTTCTGCTCTGATGGTGCTGTGGCTGAGTGACCTTGGGGGCACACCCAGGTGCAGATTTGGGGTAAAAGAAGCAGTAAGAAGATAGGATCATTCAAGAATGAGCAGTGATAGAGCAACTAAGCCCGTGAGCCACAACTACTGAGCCCGTGTGCCACAACTACTGAAGCCCGCATGCCTAGAGCCCATGCTCCGCAACAAGAGAAGCCACCACATTGAAAAGCCCGCGCACTGCAACCAAGAGTAGACACCGCTCGCCACAACTAGAGAAAACCCGTGCCCATCAATGAAGACCCAACGCAGCCAAATAAATAATAAATAAATCTTAAAAAAAAAAAATGAGTGGTGAGAAAGGGGTCACCTGGGAAAGGGTCAGGCTGGAAGGAGGATCCTGCAAAGGCCCCTGGAGAAGAACCAGGCGCGGGGAGAGCGTGGGGCTGAAGCAGCCAGAGGGGACCCGGAGCCAACAACTAGGAGAGGCCGTTGGGGTGACGACACCTTTGGTGGGGTAGGATGTGCGCTGTGACCCAGCAGGCCAGGGTCCGGAGTGTTCACTGCAGCTGTCAACAGCTCAGTGTCCACGCTGGGGGCTGGGTGGGCTATTTTGAGGAGAGCTCACCACAAAAGAAAGGATGTGGAGCTGCGGGGGACATCCCTAGGAGAAGATGCTTCCAACACACGGCCAGGGCAGGGGGCAGGTTCCCGAAAAGCCCCTGGCACGTGTGCACGGAGACCCCAGCTGTTTCTGATTCCGAGTGATCTTTCCTCCTTCACACTGTTCTGTACTGCTTGAGCCTTTAAACTGTGCACTTACATCTTTTGCAAAAAGCAAAGTTTTGAGGATTTTTTTGTTTTGTTTTGTTTTTTAACGCTGCGGCGGTCAAGTAAAACAAGGGCTGACTTGGGGTGGACCGCAGACGGGTAAAAGGGTAAACGGAGGCTGCAGGGAAGCGGGACGCGAGACAGATGGAGGAGGTGGAAGGGCAGGAAGTGGCGAGGATGCAGAAGCAGAAGAAAGGCGCCCTAAGCACCGGTGCCGGGCAGGGGGCCGCGCGGCAAGGACGACACGTCCCGGCGTCCCCGGCCCTCCGAGCCTCCCACCGGCCTTTTCGGGCGCTCCTCCCGCGCCGCGCCGCACCGCGCCGCACTCACCCAGGGGCGTGACCCTGATCTCGGGCATCCTGTCGGGCGCGCTCAGCGAGCCGGCGGGACCACTACTGCCTCACGAAACCCGGGCGCCTGCGTCCCGGAATCCGCCATGCGCGTCCGACTCGCGGCGACGCACTGCGCAAGCGCAACCCCAAAGGCGCCAGCTTCCGGCGCGCCCGACGGAAACTCGGGCCCGCGCATCGGACCTTCTGATTGGGCGGCCGGCAGCCAATCCCGGGCGGTGGGTCAGTGGCCGGGGGCGGGGCCGCGGCCTCCACTGCGGCTGCGCGGGGCAGGTGAGGGTCGGCGTTGCAGGTGAGCCGGACACGGTGGGATCGAGCTGGCGCTGAGGAAACCCACCCCAACCGAACCGGGCGTGGGAGGGGGCGGCCGAGGACCCGACTCCCGCGCTGGCCCGGACCCCGGGCCCCTGAGCCATCCCTGGGCCTCAGCTGGAGCAGGACCCACCCAAGCCCCGGATCCCACCTCGGCGCCACCCGGAGCCCCCTTAGCAGGCGAGACTGGGGCTGTGGTGCCGGAGGGTTGCCCCGTTTTTCCTGGGGTCCTTCAGCTTGCTGTCAGCCACAGGGCTGCGGTGCTCAGGCCGGCCTCAGGACGAGCCCTGACCTTGGGACCGTGGACTGCCCCTGGGGGAGCCTTGGCGGTGCCCTGCATCACCTTCCCAGAGCTGGCAGGCTGCCCGCCCCCGGCCGCGCCGCCCCTGCCCTTCCTGTTTTTTCCAAGCTCTGAAAGGCTGCTGGCACCTTCTGTTGGCTGCTGGCTCAGGTTCTGGGCAGGAAGGCCAGGCCCACAGGATGTCTGGTGACCAGGAAGGTGGCCCTGAGGGCCTCAGAGGCCATCTGCTCGGTGGACAGAAGACTGAGGGCCTGAGAGAGGGGAGGGGTGTTCTAGAAACCTCCGGAGTGTTATCTTCCTGAGTCCAGGCCCGGCTGTCCCCCACACCTGAAGACAGGGTGAGCTCACCTCTGGGCACTCCACCCAGTGCCAGGCATGCGGCCAAGCCGTGGGGCCTGCAGGGCCTCAGCAGCACCTACTGGGCCCCATCAGATGCTCCCAGCAGCCTGGGTGGTGGGCAGGGGAGGGTGTGCGGGCCCATTTTCCCCAAAGATGTGGGACAGGATCTTAGAACAGTGCACGATTTGCCCGCAGAGTGGAAGGCAGACCCCGCCCAGGCACACCAGTGTGCTCTCCTGGCTGAGCTCTCACCACACCTCGGGCGACCGGGCTCCCACAGTGCTCCCAGCACCAAGAGCCAGGAACCCCCATGCCCAAAGGGGTGAGAGCTTGTCCTGGACATGAGGTGAGACACAGCTCAGTCCCCAGGGCCTGTCAGAGCCACACCGCAGTGCAGGCCCCAGGCACCCAGGGAGGCAGGGGCTGAGGTGCCCAGCGACACCCACTAACGCTTGGGCACTTGGGTGTTTGTGGAGTGACTATATGAATGCCAGAATTCAGAGCAGGCCTCTGGCCTGGGGCACTTCTGGACTCCCTGGGGCTGGGGGAGGGCCTGTGGCTGTCTTCAGAGCGTGAGAAAACCTGTGTGTGCTCCAGCTGCCCTTCTGTGTGCGACGGGTACAGTTACAGTAGGAGTGAGAAGACTGGTGTCTGTCCATCTGTCGGCAAATGCTGACCCCGCAGCCTCTGCTCTGTGTGTTGCGATGCAGCTTCAAGCAAGGAAGGGCGTGGCCCTCCAGCCTCAGCCCACAGTCTGTCTCTCCACGGTGCTTATCCTTTTACCTACTGTGTTGAACTTCCTGTCTTTGCTATTATCACACACACACACACACACACCTGCCACTAGGATGTTGCCTCAGCGGGGCCAGGCTGTCGGTCTCATTCACAGTGCACTGGAATGGGTGCCTGGCTCTGGGTGGGGACTCAGCAAATATTTCTCCAGTTAGTAGGAACAGACATACACTCAAGAGAGACAGACTATAAACCAGCGAGGAAATCTGAGCAGAGACGCCTCCTGCGAGTGAGACGTGGCAGTGGTTTGACAAGCCTGAGCGTCGGGGGGCCGTGCTAAGAGCCGGGCCAGGCCTGTGTGTCTGCGAGTGTGTGACCTGAGCAGAGCGAGGTGGGCTCCTGGGGAGGAGGGGCTGGCCTGGGGATGGGGGTTATTGTGGGCTTTCACTGGGGAGCAGCAGTAGCCCAGCTGTTTCTTTTCAGCTGCCCCTGCCCTCCCTCCCCGAAATAATGACCCAAGGAGGGAGCCTCCTCACCAGGAGACAACCCACAGCCTGACTCCCGGTGTGTTTCAGTTCCTGTTGAAATGGATGACTTGGAGTCAGAGTTTAATCTGAAAGTTGTCCTGCTCAGTTTCAAGCAGTGTCTCAACGAGAAGGAAGAGGTGCTGCTGGACCACTACCTCGCCAGCTGGAGGGGGCTGGTCAGGTGCGTGCGAGGGCCTTTCCTGGCCACGCATCCCACTTGCGCCACCTGCGTCCCGCCGGCACTTGTAGGCACCTGCCGGCCCGGTGCGGGTCGGCTGCCCTCACTCGCGGCCCAGAAGGTGGGGGTGCTCTCCCCCGCACCCCCAGCTGAGCGCCCGCCTCCCTTGCGCAGGTTCCTGAACAGCCTGGGCACCATCTTCTCGTTCATCTCCAAGGATGTGGTGGCGAAGCTGCAGATCATGGAGCAGCTGTGCGGTGGCCCCCAGCAGGAGCACTATAGCACCCTGCAGGCCATGGTGGCCTACGAGGTGGGCAGCCAGCTGGTGGACCTGGAGAGGCGCTCCCGCCACCCCGACTCGGGCTGCCGGACGGTGCTGCGGCTGCACCGCGCCCTGCACTGGCTGCAGCTCTTCCTGGAGGGCGTCCGCACCAGCCCTGAGGACGCGCGCACTGCCGCGCTCTGCACTGACTCTTACAATGCCTCGCTGGCCGCCTACCACCCTTGGATCATCCGCCGCGCCGTTACCGTGGCCTTCTGTGCACTGCCCACACGCAAGGTCTTCCTGGAGACCATGAACGTGGGGTCCCCCGAGCAGGCCGTGGAGATGCTGGGCGAGGCCCTGCCCTTCATCAAACGCGTCTACGACATCTCCCAGAGGCTCTACGCCGAGCACGCCCTGCTGGACCTACCCTAGGGGCTGGCAGGCCCAGGTGGGGTGGGCTTCCCCTAATCCAGAGCTGGGTGGGGGCAGCCGGGACCCATCAGTCCCACCGTGGAACTTTCTGGTCCCCCTGTGAGCTGAGCTCGTCGGGAGCCATTCAGAGCATCCAGCCGCTGCAGACAGGCTTCACGGAGAAGGCAGACGCTGGCCGTCTGCTCCACGCCCGGCCTCTCCTTTGCCTGGGCATCTTATCTTTACCCTCAGCTAAGTTACACTCATGTCCAGTCAGGCCTCTCCCGGGTGGATGAAGTGCAGGAAGCAGTCAGTGGGGGTCAGGATTAGTGTTCATGGAAAAGCTGCCCCTGCCTGGGGGTCAAGTCTGTGAGCTACGGGGAGTCGTGGGGCGCAGGACGCAGTGTCTGCCCAGCTGGGCTGCCTTGGGCCCCTCTGTAACGGCTGGCTGTCCCCAGGACAGGGAGAGAGTCCTGGGCAGCGGTCAGCACTGCAGGCTTTCCCCCCCCCTCGCCTCCTCAGCCAGGGGCCCACGTGTCCTCAGCAGTGACAGCAGGACCTGAAGCCCCGAGGGAAGGTCTGCCCTGCTGCCACCGCCCTGCACACGTGTCAGCTGCCACCTGCGGCCTAGAGTCTGCACAGCACAGCCCGAGAACCCCCAGGATCCCAGGACTCCTCTGGGCCAGTGCTGGCTTCTCCCTCCCCAGCATCCAGCGAGATGCTGTGCTCCCTCTTCCCTGCCCCTTACTGCTCCATCCCCGTGGAGCTCAGGAGACCCAGGATGACATAGCACAAGGGAGGGGGCCTCGACAGCTTTGCCTCAGTGACAGGCTGGCAGGTGGCCACACCCCTCCCAGCCATCACCCAGTGCTTGGGGGCCTGGCCCCACCCACTGCCTCTTCACTGTGAGGCCAGGACCTCAGGTGCCAAGGGGACATTATTCACCGTGCAGCGAATGCACATAAGTGCAAGCTTTCAGGTACCCTTAGAAGCTGTAATACGGGTGATGGCTTTTCCAAAATAAATAAACTGCACTTAGCAGAACTGCTGCTCTCCAGGACGGGGGTGTCGGGTGTGCCAGGTACCTGCTCCCAGGCAGTCAGGGCCGTGTCAACCACAGGGACGTGAGGTATGCCCCGGCCAGTGCTGGGGTCCTGCCCGTCTCTGTGCAAGCTTTAGCCCTGCCGAACCCCATCTGTTGCCAAGGTCCACATTATCCCCACTTTAGAGGTGAAAAAACTGAGTCACAGAATCACCTAAGTGGCTGAGTTGGAAACGCAGGTCTGAGGCCAGCCACACACCGTGTAGAGAGAAGGAAATTTGCCTGGACTGCAGCCAGTGGAGGGGGGCTGCTCACTGCTCATGGCAGTGGCATGGACAGAAGGAGGATGCCTGTCAGGGACGGTCCTCTCAGACGCTGCCCCAAAGCCAGCACTGAATAGCAGTGCCCAACACAAGCCACCTCCAAGTCCCCACACCCAGCAGGGACCAGAGCCTGGTGTGCCTGAAAAGGCCAGTGACTGGGGGAACAGCCTGGGATTCCCCCGGGCCAGACAGTGAGGGCTGCACGTGTGTGCACGTGTGCATGCAATGGTGCACGTACAGGCCCTGCGCATGCGTGTAGCGTGTGTGCTGTGCCATGTGTGCGCGCCCCACAGGGCAGTGGAGACAGGCAAGCACTGGATCCCTAGACCACGTCCCATAAATGTCTGCCGGGCCCCACCGCCATACCCCAGGGCCATCGCTAGCCTCCCCCAGCTCCTCTGGGTGCCTGCAGCCTGGTGTCAGTGAGGCCCCCAGCCCCAGACTGGGGGAGACGGGTCCTCAGGCACCCAGAGGCTAAGCGGGAGCTGCTGGCCTGGCCCCCAGGCCCCCGGCACACCCTGGGGCTGACCTGGCTGCAGCAGCCCACTTGGTTACAGCCTTTCCTCCCTCGCTTGCATGCCGCTCCTCGGGCCCAGCTGTGAGCCTGGCCCGCGCAGGCAGGGCCCAGGCCGGTGTGAGCACGGCCAGCCACGGGGCTCCGCAGCTTCTAGGCCTTAGACCCTCAAGGTGCACTGTCCCCAGGCAGGCCGAGAGCCCACGGCCTCCCCCTCGGGACCCTCCCCACCCTAGCCACGGGGTGGAAGCCGGGCCATCTGGCCATCCACTGTCCTCCTGGCTGGCCTGCAGGGCTGTGGGACACACACCCCCCAGGCTGCCCCTGGGCCTGCCGAGGGAGCCACCCCTGCAGTCTCCCACCCCGACTGCCGACAGTGCCTCCCCAGGGCTGGAGGGAGTGTTTCTGTGCCCACTCCCTGGGGCATTGGCACCTCCAAGCCTGTCTCACAGGCAGCCGGAGAATCCAGGCCCCTCTGGCAGATGGGTACAGGGTGACCCCTCTCCAGGAATAGGTGGGTGCCAGGGGCTTGGGCACAGGCAGGTAGCAAGGTCACAGTCAGCGGCTGCCCAAAGCCTGCCTGCCTGGGTCACTGTCAGCCAGAGAGCCTAGTGGTGGCATCAGGATGAGTCCAACGTGAGCACACCTGTGGGGCCCAGGAGATGGAGGACATCTCCAGGGCCCCGAGCTGGCAGGTGAGGACAGGCAAGCGCTTTGCTAAACAAATCCTCTGCCCCTCCCCGCCCCGACTCCCCATATCTGGCGCCCCGGTCAGTCTGCCCACTTGCCGTCCCTGCTGGAAGCTGCCACCTGCCATGCCAGGCCTGGCTCTCCTGGGCCTCGCGGCTGTCCTGGGCGTCAGGGCAGGGGCCCCGCTGTGCCTGTCCCGGCAGCTCAGCTGGCCAGGGGACTACATGCTGGGGGGCTCTGCCCCCCTGGACTCAGCTGAGGATGCTCTCGTCCCCTGGGCTGCTCTGGGTGCTGGCCACGACGATGGCCATGGAGGAGATCAACAGCGGGTCCACCCTGATCCCCGGGGCTGCGCCTGGGCTACAACTTCTTCGATACGTGCTGGGAGCCCGTGGTTGCCGTGAAGCCCAGCTTGGTATTCATTGCCAAGGCCGGCAGCTGCAGCGTCGCCGCCTACTGCGATTATATGCAGTACCAGCCCCACGTGCTGGCCGTCATCGGGCCCCGCTTCTTCGAGGTCGCCCTGGTCACCAGCTTCTTCCTCATGCTGCACGTGCGCCCCCCAGCCCGCGTCCCCCCTCCTGCCCGCCTCGGGAGCCCCTGCGTCAGGAGCTGCCTTGGACCCGCAGGTCAGCTACGGCGCCAGCACGGACCGGCTGAGCAGCCGCGAGACGTTCCCGTCCTTCCTCCGCACGGTGCCCAGCGACCGCGTGCAGGTGGCGGCCGTGGTGGAGCTGCTGCGGGAGCTGCACTGGAGCTGGGTGGCCACCGTGGGCAGCGAAGACGAGTACAGCTGGCAGGGCCTGTGCCTCTTCTCCGGCCTGGCCGACGCCAAGGGCACTTGCATCGCGCGCGAGGGCCGGGTGCCACTGCCCAGAGCCGGCAGCCCGCGGCTGGGCTCCGTGCAGGGCCTGCCACGCCGGGAGAACCAGAGCAGCGTGCAGGTGGTGAGGTGTTCTCCCCTGCCTGCGCTGCCGCACCCTCTTCAGCTACAGCATCCGCTACAGGCTCTCGCCCAAGATGTGGGTGGCCAGCGAGGCCTGGCTGCCCTCAAACCTGGTCATGACGCTGCCCAGCATGGACCGGGTGGGCACTGTGCTAGGCGTTCCGCGTCAGGGCGCCCAGATGCCCGAGTTCCCGTCCTACGTGCAGACGTGCCTGGCTCTGGCCGCGGACCCCGCCTACTGCGCCTCGCTGGACACAGGGCAGCCAGGCCTGGAGGAGCACGTGGTGGGGCCGCGCTGACCCCAGTGTGACTGCATCACCCTGGAGAACGTGACTGACGGGCTGCTGCACCGCCAGACCTTCACGCCTTCGCAGCCCTGTACGGCGTGGCCCAGGCGCTCCACAACATACTGCTCTGCGACACCTCGGGCTGCCCTGTGCGGGAGCCCGTGCGGCCCTGGCAGGTGAGGGCACGGGAGCTGTGCCACCAGCGCCACCAGGGAGGAGGGACGGTGGGAGCACGTCTGGGCTGGGGGGGGCTGGGGGGCCCCCCGCCCCCCCCCCCGCCAGCACCCGGAGAACATGCACAACCTGAGCCTGCGGTTTGACACTAACGGGAACGTGGACGTGAATCATGACCTGAAGCTGTGGGTACGGTGGGACCGGACGCCCACTCCCAGATGAGGTGGCACACGCAGGGAAACCAGGTGAGCGCCAGCCCTGCCTGAGGGAGCGGGGCCGCCCCCAGGGCTCGGGCAGCTGCAGCCAGCCGTGCGGAGCCTGAGCCCCGGGGCCCGTGCCCGGAGCCCGTGCCCCAGTGCTCGCGGCAGTGCAAGGAGGGCCAGGTGCACCGCGTTAAGGGCTTCCACTCCTGCTGTTACGACGGTGCCGACTGCAAGGCAGGCAGCTACCAGCGCAACCCAGGTGAGCCCTCCGGGGGGCCTTCCCACGCTGTCGCACGAGTGAGGGAGGGTCCCCGCAGGGTCGGGGGCACAGGCCTGGCTCTGAGGCCAGAGGCCGTGGCAGGGGCGAGGCTGGGGGAAGCCGACGGCCCCCGGCACCCCCCTCTCCTCCCCCTGCCCTCTGCAGCAAGTGTGACCAGGACCACAGGTCCCCAGACTGGAGCACCGGTGCCTCCCCCGCCGGCCCAAGTTCCTGGGGCTGCTTCTGCTCTGGGCCCGGCTCTGGGCCTGGTGCTGGCAGCCCTGGGACTCTTCATCTGGCGCCGGCACAGCCCATGGTTCGGGCCTCGGGAGGGGGGCCACAGGCCTGCTCTGCCTGGGCCTCGTCTGCCTCAGCGTCCTCCTGTTTCCCGGCCGGCCCAGCCCTGCCAGCTGCCTGGCCCAGCCGCCACTGCACGACCTCCTGCTCACCGGCTGCTGGAGCACACCCTTCCTGCAGGCGGCTGAGATCTTCGTGGGGTCAGAGCTACAGCCGAGCTGGGCAGACTGGCTCTGCAGCCGCCTGCGGGGCGCTGGCTGGTATCTTCCCGCCGGAGGTGCCGACAGCCTGGCAAGTGCCGCCCACGGAGGCGCTGGTGCACTGCCACGTGCGCTCCTGGGTCAGCTTCGGCCTGGTGCATGCCACCAATGCCACGCTGGCTTTCCTCTGCTTCCTGGGCACCTTCCCGGTAAAGAGCCAGCCCGGGGGCTACAACGGTGCCCGCGGCCTGACCTTTGCCATGCTGGCCTACTTCATCACCTGGGTCTCCTTCGTACCCCTTTGCCGACGTGCACGTGGTCTCCCAGCCCGCCGTGCAGATGGGTGCCATCCTCTTCTGTGTGCTGGGCATCCTGGGCACCTCCCACCTGCCTAAGTGCTACCTGCTGCTGTGGCGGCCGGACCTCAACACCCCTGAGTTCTTCCTGGGAGGGGGTCCTGGCAACGCCAGAGGGCGAGGCAGCAGTGGGGGCGGGGAGGAGACTCAGGGAAAAAACAAGCGGCCCCTGACCCAGTGACCTCACCCCAGTGAACTCATACCTAGTCAAGGTGCCCCCAGACCAAGTCCCTATGCAGCAACCTACAGACTGTGCCCCAACTCCGCTGTGACTCCCCAGCCCTACATTCTGCTGACCTTGACCCCACAGTGACCTCCAGAGTGCATAAGGGGCCTCAGCTCCGTGGGATCTCAACCCCTGGGGCCCCAGAGGCAGGCTCTGTCCCTGCCCCAGCCAAGCCCTGGCCTGCACAGGTGACCCAGCGCCACTGTTCCAGACAGAGGCCCATGGAGGCTTCCTCGGGGCCCCCCGTAGCCCAGGCTGAGCGCACAGGAAAGCCCCCAGCCAAACCATGTGAAGGCAAAGCTGGGTACCACTTGCCTGGCTGGGCCCAGCCTGGGGCCCCCACCCAGCATCCTGTCCAAGCATCGTAGGAGTGGGAGGTTGGTAGGTGGGGTGGGGCTTTCTTGACCCCTCTGCAGGGGTGTGTGCCTGACTGTGGGCCCCAGTGCAGGGCAGAGACCCGCTCAGGAAGGAGGGGGCACCCAGCTTCCTTCTCTCCCTGGCCAGTGAGCCAGTAGAATGTGGTCAGTCCCCTCCAGCACCGCGGACAGAGCCCGGCCAGGGTCGGGGGTCAGCACCAAGGCCAGCACCAGCCTCAAGGACGACCCACCCCACCCCACCCTCCACCCCCAGCACCCCCCACCGGAGCCAAGAGCCAGCACCACAGACAGAAGACCGCCCGCCAGGACTGCTGCGGCCAGGGCCTTGTCGCTGAGCTGGCACCCAGAGGACAGCACCTAGCCAGTCCTGGGTCAGCTCTCGGACGGACCCTGGGGAAGCTGACCCGGCCACTGCACCCCAATCTCCTAAAGTGGGAAAAAAGAGACACAGATCACACGTCGGTCCCATAAAATTAAATGCTTTTTAGTGTTTAAAATAGCATTTACACAGAAGCAGCTCTATTAACTACCTGGACGACGCTCCAGCCTGCACAGTATCTACAGTGCAGACGTGTGCAGGGCAGCGACGCTGGACGGAGGAAGCAGCGTGCGTGCGTGCGTGCGTGGGCGGCCACCCCAGGACCGCGGGGAGGGGCGAACTGGCCACGCCCTCTGCCCCAGACCCCGCCCCGGCAGCAGCTGTGTGCATCTGTGGCCCTTGCCCTCAGGGTCACCTTCCCTCTCCTGCCATCTCCCCCTCACCGTCCTCCCGCACACCTTCAGACACACCGTGTGTCCCTGCGGGGTGGGGGTGAACACATGAAACTCTGCTCCAGTGGCTGGGGGTGGGGGACAGCTGACTTGGCCGCCACCCCGTGGAGCACACAGGCCAGGCAATAAATAAATAAATTAGATCCCTACCCTGGGCAGCCAGAGAGAGGCCTCGGGGCTAGGACCCTACCCCCGAGAAGGCCCCCCACCCCGGCCTGGGCAGGATGGGAGGTGGGGCCTGGGAACCGGGTGAAGAGGGGGGCCCAGGCCTAGCGGCCACCTCTCAGCTCAACCTGAGGCCCCGTGCACAGCACTGTGGGCGAGTGCGGGTCCCTGAGGCACACGCCAAGGGGGGCAGGTCAGACCTGCCTGAGCACAGGGAGATGGAGGCCCCCCCACCAGGGTCTGCACAGACACAGCTGCTCTGGCCAGGAGAACGGGCTGCCATCCAGGTTACGGTGGCCTGGGCTGCCCTCAGCCCCTCTCCTCCAGCCTGCTGCCACTCTGGCCAGGCCCAGACCCCATGGCACGAAGCACAGGCTGGTCTGGCCCAGGAAGGCCACGAAGGCCACAAAGGCTCCAGGTGCAGCCCCTCCTGCAGGGGCAGCAGGACCACTGGCTGGAAGCAGTGGCCAGGCCGGAAGCACTCTCTCCTTGGTCACATGATATCGACAAAGAACTCACAGGGGTTCCCCATGGCCTTCTGGAAGGACTGGCGGCTGCCTGTCAGCTCCGGGGGGACAGCGGCCAGCTCCCGGACAGGCGGCCCCCCAGGCGGCCCACCCACCACCGAGTACGCCTTTGTCAGGGGGTGCAGCGGGGGGAGCCCTGGGGCGGCGGCCGAGGCCTGGCTGCGCGGGCTGCTGCCACGGCTGAGCTGGCCAGCAGGACGCTCCCGCCAGCCGCCGCTGCCCACCCCGCTTGGCACTGTGTGGTCCGACTCGCTGCCACTGCCCCCAGCTCCAGCCGACCGGCTCTCCTTCTCGCGCCCCAGGGCCCGACGGCTGCTCCCGCCAGCGCTCCGGGTGGACCCACTGCTTTTGCTTCCTGGGATCAAGAAGGGGGGAGAGGAATGGGGTGGTCAGTGCCGGGCCTTGCCTCTTCCAAGATGGCCGGCCACTGCGAGGACAACCAGGGGCAGAGCCTGGTGGTCCTGAGCCAGGGTGCAGGTGGAGGGGGGAGCCATGCAGACAAGAGGGCTGGGCCGGCCCCACCCAGGGAAGCAAGAGCAGCTGCAGCAGGCCGGGGGGGGGGGGGGGGGGCGCGGGGGGGGCAGTGGCAGACAGGCAGGGACACCAGGGCCAGCTCAGTGCCCCCACTCCTCACCCCAGTGCCTGGACCGAGGGCCTGGTCTTGCAGCTGAGAAACCGAGGCCCAGAGAAGGCCGTGTGTGCTTGGCGCACCTGCCGGCCATCTTGGGCTCCCCACCCAAGACCCGCCTTTCATCTGACCCTGGAGCCCTGGCTGGCCACTCGGCTCAGCCCCTCCTGGGCTCAGGAAGTGTCGGGAACCTGAAGACGCCCACTGGCTGGGGATGTGCCGGGAGGGACGCCGGGCAGGACCCTGGCTTACCGGCCCCGAGGGTCCGTTCCGCTAGTCCTTCAGTCTAAGGCTTGCCCAGCACAAAGCAAGGGATAGATGAGTTACAGAGCAGGCCCGGCTGGGCACCCACACCCTGCTACCAGGGTGTGACCCCACCGGCTGGGCCTGTCCAGGGTCCACAGGTGCCCAACACGGCTTCCCCTCAGACACCACTATCCTCCGATCCACTCTCCTGTCTCCCCGTCCCTTTCTGGGTCCACCGGGCCAGCCACCAGACCTCTCCCCAGACGCTGGGGGCACGGGCCCACGGGCCTCACTGACCCCACTCAGCCTCGGGGCACTTCCAACAGGTCCCCTCCTCAGGGACACCCCAAGCTTCCCGCTCAGCTGCCCCACACATCCCAGCATCGGACTGGGCCGTCTATGAAACTGTCACCTCCGGCTGCAAGTGGAAGGTGGAAGTCTCTGTCCTCCACTGTGTCCTGGGGTCCCCGTGCCACTCCCCCACCCGGGCCACCACACCCCGACGCCCCCATCCTTCCCACACCACCTCTGGCCTTTGCCACGGCTGGAGCACCGGCCCCCACGCGCAACCCCTGAAGCCTCCAGGTTCTTCTCCCTGGCCCCCCTTCGACCACTCGCCCCTTCTAGAAGGAGCCACCCAGGGCCCAAGCACAGAGCGGATGGGAGCGCACAGGGTGGGGGAACCGGCACACAGGGCAGAGCTAGGCGGTGGGGAAGGTGTGGCGGCCGGGCGGGAGGCCCTCACCTTCACTCTGCTGACTGCCAGCACTGCCGCTGCCATAGCCGAAGCCGGGGTCCTGGTACGCGGGCGGGAAGCAGGGCGGGGGCCCCGGGTACTGGTAGGGGTAGCCCTGCCCCAGGGGCCAGGGGGCGGCCGGGTGGGGCAGCGGGGCCAGCGTGTCCTGATCCGAGGCCCCGCTGGAGCCGCTGTTGAGGTTCAGGGCCGCGAAGTCTGCGAAGGGGTAGGCGGGGGTGAGGGGGGGTGGGGCGGGGTGGGGGTGGGGGTGGGGGTGGGGTGGGGGTGGGGCGGGGTGGGGGTGGGGCAGGGTGGGCGGGCCCTCTGGGGACCCCGCCCCGCAGCCCCTTCTCACTGCTGCACAGGTCCCCGAAGACGTAGTAGCACTGCTCGGAGAAGGTGATCTTGTTCACCGTGTGCCGCAGGAAGCCGCGCTTCAGCATGCTGCTGGCGTACCTGCGCGCCTCCCGCCGCTCACGGAAGCCCTCCAGGTGCGTGTACAGCCAGTCCACCACGTCCGCCCCTGGTGTGGTGGGCGGCCGTCAGGCAGGGGCCCTGGGCTGCCCCGCCCTGCCCCCTCTGCTGGCCGTGGGACCCTCACCAATGACGGCGTTGGCGATGGTGATCTTGAGCCACATGCGGTCACGGATCTCCAGGCCTGAGTCCGGCAGCTGCATGACCCGGACGACAGCGCCCATGTCACTCTTCACCGTCAGCGGCACCTCCTCCAGCTCTGCAAGGCATGGCCTCCTCCTCAGCCCGAGTGGCTGACAGACGGGGCGGGGTCAGAATGGACCCCAGGCCCCACCTGCCGCACCCCCTCAGAGACTAGGCTCTGCTGGCCCAGTGACTGGGGGGTCCAGCCCCACTGCTTGACAGCTCCGAGGGTCAGGGAGCCGCACATGGCGGTGGGCGGGGGCTGGACCTTCGTCTCCTGCCCTGCAGGCGCTTCATCAGAATCTGGGGTCCAACCAAGACGAGGACCCCACGGGCGGAGATCGGGCCTCTTCAACCCCCTCCCCCGCGAGCTCGGGGCTATTAGTCATGTTAGCGGCAGGAAAGCCAGGTGAGGGCCCTGCTCAGACAGCCGCCCCGCCCCGCCCCGCCCCGCAGGCAGACCCCTGGGCTGGCCGGGCCCCTCCAGGCATCTTCCACCTCCACCACGTGAACAGAGGCTGGGAGGAGGGCAGAGCCCTGTCAGCGCCGCATCTGACTGCCGGAGCCTGGCATGGGCTGGGCCTCGGGTGCAACCGACCATCCGGGGCGCTGCAGCCAGGCCCTCGCCTGGGGCCTCAGTTCCCTGGTCTCCTGAGCCACCACTTACGCGGAGCGCCGGGCACCGAGCTGGTTAGTGAGGAGGTGCTGGTGCGCGTGACGGCGCTGGAGCAGGGGCTCGTACCGTAGCGGGGCAGGGCTCCGGTCAGCGCCGCCGTGTGCGACAGCCAGGCGGCCGGGTCAATGGGCCGAACGGGGTCAGCTGGGCGGCCACCGCGCGGCAACAGACGGACGGACGGACGGCGGGAGAGAGAGCAGAGCACAGGGACGCAGAGGAGAGAGGACCTTCAGGCCGCACTGGGCACCCCCCGCCCCCGCCCCGCTGGCCCCGTGGGGTCACTCACCCCTCGGGATGGTGAAGTAGCTCCGGGGCGTCGGGTCCCAGCACTTGGCCACAGTGAGGCTGATGGGCCTGCGGGGAGGGTGGGTCACACGGCGAGGCCCCGGGGGGACCCCCCCAACTCTCAGCCCCTGCCCTGCCCGCCCCGCGCCTCACCCTGTCTGGGACACGATCTCCCGCAGGACCCGCACCGCGTCGTCGTTGCTCATGTTCTCAAAGTTGACGTCGTTCACCTGGGGACGAGGGGTCAGCGCGGTGGGTGCGGGTGCCGGCCCCCCGGCCCCCCAGTGGCTCCCCCGGCCCCGCACCTGCAGCAGCATGTCACCCGGCTCGATGCGGCCGTCGGCAGCCACGGCGCCGCCCTTCATGATGGAGCCGATGTAGATGCCGCCGTCGCCCCGGTCGTTGCTCTGGCCCACGATGCTGATGCCCAGGAAGTGGTGCCTCTCTGCAGAGAGGGGGGGTGAGCAGGTGCCCCCCACCCAAGGACCCCGTGCCAGGCCCAAGGACCTGCCCCGCCGAGGCCTCACCCATGTTGAGCGTGACGGTGATGATATTCAGGGACATGGTGGAGTCCGTGATGCTGCTGAAGGAGGAGGCCTGCGGGGGGGCGCCAGGTGAGGGGCCGCGGGTGGGACCGCGGCTGGGACCCACCTGCCCGCTCGGGCCTCCACACCTACCCGGTCTGTCTGCCGCAGGCGCTGCTTCCTCCGCCGGCGCTTGTGCTTCCGGATGAGCCGGGAGGAGGTGCTCTGCTCCGTGGAGCTGCTCAGCCTGGCGGGGTCGGGGGGTGGGGGGATGGGGGTGGAGGGGGTGGGGACAGTCGGCGCAGAGTCAGGGCCTGGCCACCCCTCCCCCACGCAGCTGAGGAAACTGAGGCCAGCGGGGCGGGGGCGGGGCCAGACCTGTGGAAAGCCGCCCCCCCCAAGACAGCGAGCCACCAGCAGGGCCCCCTGCCCACACGTGCACACGCACGCAGACACACCCTGCGCACACGCCCCGCCCCGCACCCCAGCCCTCGCCCACCGGCTGGTGTTGTCGTCCTCCTCCGAGTCGATGAAGCTGCTGGACTCAAGTTCACTGCTCAGCACGGTGGACGCGCTGTCGGGGGGCAGCCCCAGGTCCCGCCGCCGGTCCCCCCTCGGGTGCCCGTTGGTCCGGGCGGCTGTGGGGACAGCAGGGAGGGGGGCTGGCTGTGGGGTCCCCTGGAGGTCACGGGCGGCCCTGCAGCCTAGAGCACCTGTTGACCTGGGAGCTGGCAGGGTGACCGCTGGGTTGCTGGGGGGGCCACTAGGGTCCTGGAACCTCTGCCAAGGGACCCCCGCTGGACAGGGCAGTACCTGGGGGTCAGCAGGGGCTTGGGGCGCCCATGGGGTCCCGGGGAGGTCAAGGGTGTGGCCTCGTTACCCTCCTCGCGGTTCCGGCGTCGGGCTCGCTCCCGCCGGTGGCTGACCAGGGACTCCGTGCCGGTCTCGTTGTCCATCCCATCTCGGCTGCCGGCCACATTCGGGCTGTGCCGACGAGGGGGGCTGGGCTGGGGCGGCCGGGCCACTCACGCCGCAAACGCCCTCTCAGCTCCTCTGCTGCCCTCGTCTGGTGGGACCCCGACTCCAGCAGGGGCCCCCATCCACCCGCCGGCGCACTCCAGGCCTCTCCGCCCGCCCCTCCTCTGCTGACCAGCGCCTACTGACCGTGGGTCCCTGCTCAGGGACCTGCCCCTCCCCACCCCTAAGAGGCCTGGCAGGACACAGGCCCCTCAGAACCACTGGGCTCAGCGCCACCCCTCAGAGTCCTTACTGGAAGGAGGGGGGCCGGGAGTCCCCGATGCCGCCTGTCCGCTCGAGAGGCGGAGGCAGGTCTGCGTGGCCGTCAGTGCCCTGAGACCCTGCATCCGAGTGTGTGCCCTCAGCCAGGACCAGCTGCGGGGGAGAGCAGGGCTCAAGGGACCGGCTTCCAGGCGACCCTTGGCAGGGCACCGGGGCACAGGTGACCAGCCTCCTCCACTCCCACCAGCCCAGGGCCCTCTGCCAGCATCCCGTGGACTCACCCAGGAGACCACGCGGCCATTGAAGCAGGGCAGCCTAGCATTGTCGTCGGAGATCTCCTCCTTCACAACCCTGCAGGCAGATGCAGCCGTGAGGCCACTGCAGTGGGGCCTGCTCCCAGCACTGGGCTCTGGACGAGGGGCCCCAGCTCGTCTGGGGTGCAGGCCACACTGGGCGTCCAGCCACACGCCCAGATGTCAGGCTGTGCAGATGCCCCCACCCGGCATTTCCCTTCCCAGGAACCTTTACCATCCTTCCAAGGGCCCCTTCCAGGGTCCAGGTCCAAGGGGACCCAGACACTCCCAGCACCAAGAGTCACTGCCTGGACGGCCCTAAAATGCGAGTATCTGCCTTGCTCTGCGCCTCTGTGCCCCCCCGGCCTGTGCATGGTGAGGGCAGAGCCCACCCTGCCAGCCTAGAACAGGGCCTGGTTCACAGCAGGCCTCAGCACAGATGCAGGCAGGTCGAGAGGGCACAACACACAGACCGACACGCACACACTCCAAGGGCAGGCGGCCGCCCCCCTGGCCCATCGGCCCAGCCAGGGAGACAAAAACAGACCCCCACTCACGGCACCAGCCCAACTCGAGACCTGGAAGGGCAGCCAAGCTCAGGGCCAGCTGGGGCCACAGAGAAGCCTCAGGCCCTGGAGGCCAGCGAGCCCCACCAGCCATACCCACTGCCCAGCGGCTAGCCCTGGCCTATCCCTTAATGCTGCCCCCAGTCAGGTGGGCTTGGGGTGGGGTGGGAGAGGCAGGTCACCAAGGGCCAGGGCAATGCTAACTGGGAAGGAGGCCAATGACCCTGGGGTCAGAAACTGGTTGGGGAGGTCCAGGTGTCAGGTTCAAAAGGGTGAGGAGGGCAGCAGGGGAAGGGCCACGGGGCAGGGCGGGCAGTGCTGTGGCCCAGACACATCCCACACTGCGGCCTCCCCTGAGTCCCAGAGGCCCGGAGAGCAAGGCAGGCAGGGTGGGGCCTGTGGCAGGAGGTGCCCCGAGGCCCCGCCCCCTGGAGGCCAGCCCTGCCCAGCGTGGCAGTTTCCTACACTTGGGCTTGGGCCCAGTGCAGAAACAGGAGCCGGGAGACCAGGCGGGAAGCGGCCTTGTGGCCCGCTGGGCCCAGACACCGCGACTCGGCTAGTCCTTGCCAGCAACAGGTGGCACAGGACGCTCCCATCCAGAGAGCAAGGCTCCAGTCTACCCCACCCACCAGGAGAGGGCCCAAGACCTCAGGGCAGAGTGGACGGAGGAGACGGGCCAGCCTGGGAGGGAGGGGGCACCCCGCCAGGGTCCTTCGGTGACCCCCCCCTTCTGTGCCTGTGTGGCATCCCAGGGCCAGCCACACAGGTACAGATGAGGTGGACAGAACAAGGGACAGAAAGAGTCATTTCTCAGGACCCCCCCTCTCCCCAGTGAGGAGCAGACACTGTGTTTGTGGCCCCCACTCACACATCACAGTCCGGCAGAGCTGAGCTCTGGGGAGGCCGAGACCCAGCCCAAGATTTAGCCAAAGAGGCCACACAGAAGTTTGTCACCCCAGGAAGACCTGCGGTGGCCTGGGGACACTTGTGGTTCTGCCAGCTGCAGCCAACAGACAGGGGGCTGCAGCAAGCCCTCCCGGGGGCCCAGCAGGCCCCAAGCACTGTCTCTGAGTGACTGCGGCGACAGAGACATGGGAGGGACCTGGTTCCCACTTCACAGCCCAGGTGGCCCGGCCGGCGGCCTCCCCTGCCGCCCCCCCCTCACCCTTTCTGACTCACACCACGGGGCCTGCCTGGCTCCCCCAGAGGTGGACACCCCAGGCAGGGGGGCCCAGGGGCACGCTGAGTGCCCACATGGCCAGAGCCTCCAGGTGACCCACCGCCCGGGGCTGCCTGAGGCCCCCATGTAGCCCACCCACACACGAACGCCCCTCCCAGGGCCCAGAGGCGCTGCTTCCCTGGCCCTCTCCAGCCTGCGAAACACACACCTTGCAGCCTGCACTACGGAGCATCCTGCCCTCCACCGGGCGTTGGGGTGCTGAGGGGCAGCTAGGCCGGGACAGCAGGGAGGGAGGGGCAGGTGTCCCAGCCCCCAGGACAAAGGGCACAGGGGCACACGCTGCCCACCCCCGGCGATGGCCAGGGATAGGGACAAGGTCGGGGGTGGGGTTGGGGGAGGCCTTGGCCAAGCCTGGGGAAATGCCCCCCACACAACCCCAGGACTCCCCTGAGGTCTGAGAGTAGACCTCAGGAGAAGTGGTCAGTGAAGACAATGAACCTTGTGGTGGCCACCCAGGGGCACCCCCGTTGGCATCTTGCCCACAACCTCAGGATTCCTGGCGAAATCCCAGTTACCCTAGAACTTGGGCTGCCCAGCCCCGCCCGCTACCCCTGCAGACTCGCCCCGCCGAGGAATCTGCTCAGAGCGGGGCCCTTGGAGCTGAGCCAGGGGCCCAGGGGGACCCCTGGGCTCCCAGAGGCCCAGTGAGATGGCCCCAACTATGTCCCCAGAGGCACAGTGTTCCCCCATGGGTCGGGGTCCTCAGCTCCCACAGAGCTTTCCTCTGTCCCCTCACTGCCTCCTGCCCAGGCCCAGGCTCTGCAGGCCTCGGGGTGAGTGGATCCAAGTCCTCGAAGCCCTGCCACAAGCTCTGGGGGGTGACCCATCTAGACTCTCCCAACACCACTGGGGGCACTGACCCCAGATGGTGGGCAGAGTGGGAGCTCGGGCAGCCTGCGCCAGGCCAAGCGCAGCCCCCCACTGCACCCCCCAGGGCCCACAGACAGATGGCCCCACAGACCGGAGCTCCTGGCGTAGAGATGCAGGGGCCAGGGCCACTGCCAAGTCCAGCCGGGCCTGGAATCGGCAAGGCAGCCCTGGCAGCAGAAACCTGTGAGCCAGACACCCTCACCCTCTGCCACTCAGCCCAAAGGCTGGGCCCAGACGTCTCCCTGCACTGCCGCTCACCAAACCCAACGCCTGGCACTTCCAGGCCAACCGAGCACAAGCCCAGACACCCTCCCCAGCTTCGCTGGGACACAAAACCTGTGACCTGCATGGGAAAAGTAGGAGGTGGGCGCAGGACTTGCCACCCACTTGGCCAAAGATGCCCGTGGGGAGTGGGACCCGGCCCAGAGCATGGGGCGGTGGCCACACCTTAGACTTAGTAAGGGAAGGGGTTCCCTTCCTGGCCAGCCGTGGCCAGGAACAGAGGCCCCAGGAACTCAGGGCCCAGCCCACAGTGGGCTGAGGGGTTGGGGCAGGAAGCCCAGGCTCACTAGGTGCCCTCACAGTGCCCAATCTGAGGCCACCCCTCTTATGAGGGGGCTGCTGCCCCAGCCCAGCCAGGACCTGCCCCCACTTTCCCCAACCTCCAGCTACATCCACTAGGTATCTAGGGTGAGCTTCCAGCGCTCGTTTATACTAAAGTGTGAGTGACTATTCAGCCCCTCCCAGAGGAAATTTATTACACTGAGTAAATGATTCTACAGAATAAATAAAACTTGGAGCTCTGTAGGTAGACCTCAGGGGAGGGGAGGAAGAGGAAGATCCTCTCCAAGGGTCCCTGAGGCCAACAGGCCACAAACCAGAGGTCTCGGGGGTGGGGAATAAGGTGAGCCTCCCCTGCTCTGTCTGCGCATTGCGCCTTCCAGAGTCACCCCAATCCCTCCCCGTCCCAGCCCAGCCTACAAGCCCAGTCTTGTTCTCTCCCCCCTCATCCCAGTCATGCTGAGACAACCTGAAGAACTCCTACTCGTGCTTCAAGACCCAGATCTGCCTGCCCACTGACCTCCTAGGCCAGGGCACCCATGGGTCCTGCAAATCCTCCAGCAGGCCCAGCCTCTGCTGGGAGTGCACCTTGATGGGGGCAGGGGTCTCTGCAGCTCAGCAGCTACCAGACGGAGGACCACGGTCAGGGCCCTCAGGATGCACCCCAGATCATGGTCCAACCTAGGGGGTTGGGCACACACTGTGCCTCACATTCCCTGCTGGCTTTGCTTTGTGGCAGAACATGTGTGACTTCAGTAATTTTTGTTGAAATAATAAACTAAGTTAAACACAAAAGCACCCTTTCACATACCCAGTGCTCACAGCCAAAGCACAGCAGACCCAGAGCAGTGAGACTGTAGGAGATCACCCAACGAGGGCTGGCTCCCCAAATCAATGCCCTACCCAGGGGAACCCAGCCTGGGGGTGGCTCCTAACATGAGCCCGGCAGGGCTGGAGGCTGCCAAGAGCACATGCCCCCTTCTCTGCCTCTCCCTGGTGTTGGGGAGGCATGAGAGTCCAGCTGCCCACATGTCCCTCAGGCCTTCCTGAGAGCCACAAAGTAGCCTCAGCTTGACCTGACCTGGGCCTGCCCAAGGCCCATGCAAACCACAGAATCCAGGAAATGGCTCAATGTCAAAGTCCCGAGACGCAGCCACAGACAAGGACACGGGCTGCCTGAGGGCACCCAGGCACACCTGCTCGGCGCACGAGGCCTCTGGGTGCCTCCCGCCCCCCCCCCGCCCCCGCCCCAGCACCGCTGAGCAGGGGACTCAGGTTACCCGTGGCTGTGCCGGGTCAGGCCTCAAGCGGACAGCCAGCCTCCAGCTCACCGCTCACCGTTCCAGAGGCCCAGCCCAGCACAAGCGGGAAGTCCCCACAGCCAGAACAGCCACCACTAAGGGCAGACATGCGGACGCTGACACAGAAGCTGCCCCGAGTCAGCAGTTGGCCTGGGCCGCTCCCAGGAACCCAAGTGCCATGTGGCTCAGCAGGAACAGAAGCCCTGTGGCCAGCAACCCCGGGGCAGGGGTGGGTGGAATAAAGCCCCACATTGCCCAGTGACCCTTGACCTCTGCCCTGTCCCGAGGGCCCTGGAGAAGGGGGTCAGGAGGAGGCTATCCTGAGCCTCCAGAAACGTCTGCAGACCCCAGCAGACAGATCTGTGCCCCTGTCCCAGATCACCTCATTTCCCCCATGCTAACTAGGGAACCCACTGGGTGGCCGGCACCCTGTCCCCACCCCGACCCCTCCCCTCCCAACACTCGGACACTCCTCTGACCCCAAGCCCCATGAATCGCAAGCTCTCCAGGCCGTCCCTAAGCATCTACCCTCCACATAAGGGGCCAAGGGCCCTGAGCCTGACAGGTGCCAAGGTGGTATTTTCGAGGTCGACCTGGACTACAGACCTCCACCGCAAGTCACACTCAGGACAGGACCCAGGGCAGGTGGAGAAGCCAGGACCCTCGCGTGCCCACCGTCCAGAGCTCTCAGGCTCCTGGGCAGGCAGTCAGGGGCCCAGGCGTCCCCTGCTCAGGGCACAGACAGGTGGGACACACCGCACCGGGGCGCGCAGGCACGGGGAGGCACCGCCCGGGTCACAGCCCCAGGATCTGCCCTGCCTGGCGCAGACAGGTGCCCACACGCGCGCCCGCGCACAGGCCCTGTGGCCCACTGACCCGAAGTCCTGGTCCATGGACTTGAAAAAGAATTTGTAGGCGTGCACGGGCCGGTTGCTGAGCACGTTCTTGAAGTCGGCCAGCGTGACGCGCTCGGGCGCCACGGGCAGCTTGACCAGGTACGGCGTCTCCTCCTCGTCCATGTGATAGATGATCTTGGTCTCCGCCATGGCGCGGCGCTAAGGCCCGGCCCGGGCCTTGGACGCGGGCGCCTCCCCGCCGCCGGCCCGCGCCCCGCCCGCGCGCCGCTCCCGGCCCAGCCGCGACCAGGCCCCCGCGCCCCCGCCCGGCCGCTCCGGCCCCGCCCGCCCTGCCGGCCTCAGCCCCGGCCCCGGCCCCGCGCACACCACGGCTGCTGTCCCGCCGCCCGCGGCCACCCATGCGCCCCCGGCCCGGGACGCAGGCAGGGAGGGCGCGAGGCCCGCCGCGTCCGTGCGCCCCGCCGCCGCCCCCTCGGGCCGCGCGTTAAAGGGACCGCGGGCCCTGCTGCGCGCGGCCGTGGGGGGCGCCAGAGAGCGACGGGCCTGACGTCACCGGGCTGCCCGCGGCAAGGGGCGGGGCTGCGCACGCGCGGGCGCGGCGAGGGCGGGGCCTCCCTGCCTGCGGCCAGGCCGGGATCCCGTGGCGCGCGCGTCCCGCGGACGCCGCCGCGTGCACAGGCTGGCAGCCCTCGGCGCCCGGCTCTCGGCCCTTGGGCGGCCGGGGCGCGCCCCGCGGGGAGGAGGTGGGTGGGGGCCCTCAGGAAGCTCTACACCCGGCCTGGAGCCCTCGGAGAGGTTCCGCGCGGCCAGGCTCCGGTCCTCCTCCTCTTAAGAGTCCGGAGGCGCCGTGGTCACATCGGCGGGCTGCGGGGGCACCGCGGGAAACTGAGAATTGTGTCCGGGCCGGAGCCGAGGACAGTCGGTCACATTGCGCCCCCGCGCCAGCTCCAAGCTCTGCCGGGTCACACGGGGGCTCCGAGAAACACGGGCCAAGGGAATGCCGGTGCCCCCGTGGACGAGGGAATGCAAGTGTGAGCACGTGTATGTGATGCTCAGGCGACAGCGGGGTCAGCGCGGGCAGGTGTGCGCACGCAGGGGCACGGTGCTTCTGGCAGCAGATGTAGGGATTCTTTTCCCGGCCGCTCTCCATCGAACCTGCCTGGGGTCCTCCTGCCTGGGGTCAAGGGAGACGCGGAGCAGCGCCCCTCCGGCTGTGAAGGGTCCAGCCCAATGGGGAGAGCGGCTCTCCCTACCCCCACCCAAGGAGGAAAACTTGAGGCCACTAGAAGGAGGCCCACGCTGGCAAGAGTGAGAAGGGAGAGGCCCTAGGATGCGGCCTGAGAGTTTTGCCAGTGGGCGGCACATGCTGCTCTGAGGCCCGTCCCCAGCGCCCTGCCTTGAAGCTGGCTGGAGCTGAGACTCTCCCATCTGTCAGGTCATGACCATCCTCACGCAGTGGGCCAGCACAAGATGAGACCTCATTAGTCCATCACTGACTGGAGGAGCCAGAGTTTGGCCATAAGTCCCTGAGTCCAGGCCGGGGACCACCCCCAGGTGAGCCTAGGCAGGGGTCCTGACCTCCACTCCCCTGGGCTCTGTGAGGTGGGCACCCGCTCAGCCAAGCCTGGGCCTTCTCCCTTCGGGGCTCAGTTTCCCCAGGCAGGACTGCCTTAGAGGAAGGGTCCGCCATGGCTCTCTTCTGGGTGCTCAGGGTTAGGGAGGAAGACCCTGAGAGCTCACCGGGGGACCAGATCCCCCAGGCCAGGCTGCCAGTCACACAGATGCAGGGGCTCTGATGCCTCAGCTGCACTCCTGCCCCTCAGCCCAAGGCACAGGACAGAGGCTGGTAGCCAGAAGCCAATCCCGGGACTGATGCTCACGTGGTCGGGCTGGGGCCCTGCAAGGGGCCTGAGTCTGTGGCCAGAACCTGAGACCTGACAGGAAGGGCCTTGTCCAGTGGCATGGGGCCACTGGGGCCGGGGGTCACTGGGCTGGGGGGAGTCACAGCTCCCGTTGCCACTGTGGGGTCCTTGTGGGGGTGTGACGAGAGAGCAGCTATCTTGAGTTACTGCCCAGGTGTTTCGCTGTATGACTGTCCTGCTCACACCCAGAGCCTGGACGTTCAGATGAGGACCAACGCTCAGGACTCCCACCCCAAGCTCCTGCCTTGCTTTTCCTGGGCACCTTTTAAAATGACCACTCAGAGCTGAGCCCGTGCAAGTCAGTGACTGCTGCTGCAGCCACCTTACAAGTTCTAGGTGCTTGCTACCCTGCTGGCCATCTCCTGCTCACTGGTGACCTGGACGGAGGACTGCCCTTCCCCTGGCTCCCCGAGCACACACCCCCCCACCCAGCGCGTGCACGCGCACACACACACACACCTAGCATACACCCCCACCCAGCACGCACACACACACACACCCAGCGTGCACGCGTGAACACACACACACCCAGCACACACACACACCCAGCGTGCACACACGCCCAGCACACACACACACACGCCCAGCGCGCACACACACACACACCCAGCGTGCACACACACACACCCAGCACACAGACATCCCCCCCCCCCCCGGATCTGTAAGGAACACATTTCGTGACTCTTTCTTTGTGTGAGGGCTTGAAACTGGGCCTTCATCAAAACGACCCCGGGGTTTTCACCTCCCCCAGGTGCGAGGGATGCAGACGGAGCCCCCTGTGGGCCACCCCCCCCACCCCGCGTGGGTGGCTCGTGCTTCCTCATTTGGAAGGTCATGATCTCAGCCCATCGCTCTGGCTTTTCCAACTTAGGGTGACAGTCGCCCCTCCTGCCCCCTGCTGTCCCTGAGGGCCTTGGAGGATGGGGTCAGGGTTAGAGAAACAGGCTGCTTCCTACCGCGGCTCCCTTCCCTCCCCCTCCTGTCCTGCTGGCACCCCTCTGAGGGCTCTCCCGCTACCTGCTTCCTCCCCCTTTTTCCTCACTCGTTGAGCCCATCCTGGCATCTGCTTCTCTTCTCAGAGGACTGAACTAATACAGTCTGCCCTCTGTCCTCAGGTCCAGTAAGCCCTCAGAAGAGGATCTGAAACTGCTTCACAACCAGGAGCAAGTGCACACAATCAACTCTGACACTGCCCTTCTCAGGACACCCAGACCCAGACTTTCCACCCAGAGGAATGGGTGATGACAGTAGGACTTCAGATGAAGGAGAACACTTGGGGGTCCCCAAGGGCCAGACTCTGTCCCCCGGGGAGATGGAGGGGAGCTGTAGAGGCATAGCTGGGGCCAAGTCTAAAATCAGATGTGGTCTTTATTGAGATGATAGCAATTCCCCAGGATGAGCAAATGTGGGTTGTCAGGAGTGGTAGCACCGGCCACTCTAAGACCATCCTCACCGCCCCCCCCCCCGGCCCCCGTCCTCAGCCAAAACGCAGTCCAATGAGGCCTCAGCCTGGACTCCAGCCCAAGGAGGGGCCGAGGGAAGGGAGTCAGGCTCAGAAGTCACATGGAGCCTAGTGACTGTCAAGGCAGCTTGCTGGAAACAGGGCCGAAGCAGGGTGGGAAGCAGAGAGGGGGCCCCAGGAGGCCGGAGGCAGCGCAGAGGGACACTAGCCCCGGGCCTGGAGTGCGCAGTCCTCGGGTTACCATGAAGAGCCCAAGACAGCCTGGCAGTGAAACTCGGGGTGCCGTCGAGGGGAGCTGGCAGGCAGCTCCCCTAAGGACGGGGCAAGGAAGGGGTGGGAGTGCCAGGCCTGAGGCTGACCCCAGCTCCAAGAATCCCCACTGAGCCCCCTCACGGCCCTCTCCCTGCAGAGGTGGGGCTCCCAGCCCCCAGTGGGCAGAGGCCAGGAGAGCCTGAGAGACTGGTGAACATCAGCGGGGTCGTGGCCGTGCGAGGAGGGAAGAGCACCGGCCGAGGGCTGCGGAAGGGGCCCGGCTGCAGTGCCGGCAGAGTCCTAAGGAGCCCACGATCACAAATGAGGATCAGGTGGCCCCCAAGGGGGGTCTGGAGGCAGCCTCACCCTGCACCAGTCCAGGCCAAGTTCCAGGACAGCGGGACCAGCCGCTGGAAGGGGGGCCAGGCGAGCTGCATGGGGGTCAGGAAGAGTCTTCCGAGGTGGACAGACAAGAGCTGGCAGAGCTGCTGGCCCAGCCAGGGGCCCGGGGTCGCCTTATTTGCAGTACTCCTTCCTGAACTCTGGAAGCCAAGGGGACAGGCGGGTGTCTGCCCTCTGCCCCTCTGCTGCGGGGGAAACAGGGCAGACTACCATCAGGGCTGCCCAGGGACTTCGGGGGCGCTGAGGCGGCAGGGGACTCCTGCCCGCAGGGCTGGCTGGTGCCTTGGGGCTCTGAGTGGGTGGCAAGGGGTACAGCCCAGCTCTGAGATGGGCAGGGGTCTCCCCCCGCACCTCAGCTCACCTTTGTCCAAGTCGATGCTCTTGGCGGGCAGGGGGCTGTGGGACAGCTCAACCCTCTCCTTCAGGAGGTTGTTTTTGTAACCTGATGCAGGGAGAGAGCAGGGTGAGGTCTCAGAGACGTGCCTCCCTCACTCCAGGCCTGGGAGCCACAGTCTGTCCCTTTGGTCTCCCTCACCTAGTCGGATGTCCTCCCTCCTGTAAAGAGCCTGGTCGCCGGCAGCCACAGCAAACTCCACCATGTTCACGTCCTTCCTGGAAGCGGGAGGGTGGTGGGAGGTTAGAGCGGTGGGCAGGTCTGCCTGGTCCCCGGGAGAGCCGGAAGGGGCACTCACCCCTTGGACTTGCACTTCTTGTCGGAGTATTCGTAGCCTGGGGAGGGAGAGTCGTGTTGGGGGCAGCCTCCCCCTTCCCCAGCCCCCCCCAGCCCAGAGGAACCCTCGCAGCCCAGGCAACGAGGCTCATGGGGCCCTCTGCTCGGACCACTGCGCCCCAAGTCCCGCCTCCGGCCGGGAAAGGCTTCCCAGTGCTGGCCTCAGCCCCCGCGTTGCGAGTCCCCGCCCGCCCCCCCACCCCACCCCCGCTCACCTCCGCGGCGGCGCTGTCGGGTGGCCAGGATGACGGTGATGAGCAGCAGAATGAAGAGCAGCAGCGTGGCCAGCACGTAGCCCAGCTGCTGGAAGAAGTGGGCCCGGCCCTCGGGGACGATGACGTTGATGACGCTGCGGCCGCGCGTCAGCGTGGGGTCTGCGGGGGCCGGGCGGGGACCGTGTCAGGGAGCGCGCAGCGCGCCTACCCGGGCCGGCCTCAGCCCGCGGGGCCCTCCCCCCGCAACGCTGGAGTCCCTGATTTGGGGCCGGAGGGGGCCACAGACGTGCCTCCTGCACCTGGGCCGGGCGCGCCGCTGTGGCTGGAACCGTTGCCCGGCGAGTCCCGCGGGGGCGGCCGGGCGGCGGGCTCGGTGACCTTCAGGTGGAAGACGCGGCGCTCGTGCAGGCCGCAGTAGTGGTGGTGCAGGTGGCAGGAGTAGGTGCCCTCGTCTGCCGGCTCCAGCGGGTCGATGCGCAGCGAGAAGTCGCCGCGCGCAAAGGCGTCCGCCCCCACGGCCACGCGCTCCCGCAGGAAGGGCGGCCCGTAGGCGCGGCGCTCGCCCGACGCGTACAGGTCGAGCAGGCGGTCCGCGCGGTCGTGCGGCACCCCGGGCGGCTGCCGGTCCCAGTGCACCACCTGCTGCGCCTCCTCCAGGTGCCGGTCGGTCCACACGTGCGCGCGGTTCACGCACGTCAGCAACGCGGGCGCGCCGCGCTCCACCGCCAGCACCTCCTTCTCGCCGTCCCAGTGCGCGCCGGCGGCCCGGGCTGGGGGAGCGAGGCCGGTCAGGGACCCCGGGCCAGGAGGGGGCCCGGAGGGAGCGGGGCGGGGGGTGGGGGCAGGGGTGGGAGAGCACAGGCCGGGAGTGGGACACACTCACGGTCGTCGGTGACCTCGAGGCGCACGGCCAGGCTCTCGTAGAGGTGGCAGTAATGGTGGTGCAGGTTACAGGTGTACAGCCCCTCGTCTGTGTCCTCCACCGCTACGCACCGGGGGAACCCAGCGATGAGCTCCGCGGCCTCGCCCGCGCCCCCGCAGCCCCGCCCCCTCTCGGTCCCTCGGGCCGTACCGCGGATGAGCAGCGAGAAGTTGCCGTCCTGGAAGGCGGAGGGGGTCAGCAGCAGGCGGCCGCTGTCGCGCGGCTCGTACACGCGCTGCTCGCCCGCCGAGTACATGTCCACGAGTCGGCGCGCGGGGCCGCCGGCCGGGCCGCCGCTGAGGTCCCAGTGGACCACGCGCTGGCGGTCGTGCAGCCGGTCTTGCGTCCACACCATGCGCGGGCTCTGACAGCGCAGCACCGCCCGGGCGCCGGCTGCCCAGCTCACTGCAGACTCGGACACCACGGAGCTGCCGGGGGTCGCGGGCCCAGCTGGCCCTGGTGGAGAGGGGAAGTGACCGCGGGAGGGGTGAGACCCAAGGGGACAGATACAGGATGGGGCTAGCAAGGGTTCCCAGGGGAGGGTGGTCACTAACCTGAGGACAGAAGGACAGAAGAGCCTGGAAGGAGAGGAAGCAAGAGTCATACTGTGGAGGGGTCACCCACCCGAACCGGCCCCCACTCGGCTCCCTGGGCCCCTTCGGTAGTCCTTGCTGAGGTGGGTGCTAGTGACACCCTCTTAACAGGTGGAGGTAAATCCAGAGAAGCCGGGAGGGCAGAGGCGGGGGTCTCCTTCCCCCCCACCTCTCCCAGGCGCCCGCTTAATCCTCATGGCCATCTGCCCAGGCTGCGGGTGAGTGGTGGGGCCAGGCCAGCTCTGTATGTGTGCCTGTCACCAAGCGCCACATTCAGGAATGGTGGCCACCCTAACCATCACTGCAGCAAGGCCACAAGAGTACCAGCGCCTGACACCTCTGGCTGGTTTGCGGGGCTACTGCACGTGCACATCCGGAGTGGCACCTGCCCGGGGTCCATGCCTCACAAGCCCGCCCTCCAGGGTCCTCAGACGGCTGGCGCCCCACCCAGGAGCCCCCTCGGCCTTCCCGAGGGGCAGAGGTCTGAAGCACGAAAAGGCTGGAAGTGGGGAGTGACCCCACCATCTGCCACCCCACACACCAAATTCCTGCTCCAGAGATGTGGCCGGGTGCCCAGCCGTATGGAGGAATGTGCCGGGTCAGCAGGCCAGCCCGGCAGGGGTGGGGTGGGGGGGTGAGCTCCGAGGCCTGGGAGCAGACCCTGCGAGCCCCCCTCAGTCCCCCACCCACTCCCCTCCTGACAACAGAGAAGCACAGGCCTGAGGGGCGTCCCAGAGAAGTCGGGGGGCGCCAGGGAGCCCAGGAGGAGCCCCCGCCTTGGCCTCCCTCCCTGCCCGGCCCATCTCCAGCGTCCAGTGAGGGGAAGTTCTGTGGGACCTGACGTGAGGCCTCACCACCTCCACGTCCTGGGGGACTTCTCGTGGTGAGCAGCTCCCTCTGAGGCCCCCAGACCCACCCCTTCCCAGCTGAGGCACCCCCGCAACCCTGGGCTCGGGCTCAGACCCACCGGCGGCTCCCGCCCCCCGACCCCGCCCCCACACCCGAACTCACTCTGCAGAAGCACAAGTTTCCAGAGCAGGACCCGGGCCCGCAGCTCCATGGCGCCTGCCTGGCCCGCCTGGCCCGCCGGCGCTTTGTCTCACTCAGGCTCTAACTCTCCAGAAAAACAGCCCGGCCCCCTCCCCCTCCCCCTCCCCTCCCCAGCACCCGCTGTGACATCACGGAGCAGACCGCCCCCTCCGCTCCTGCCCGGCCCCTTGGCCTCCCCGCCTTCCCCTGGTCCTTGGTCCTTGGCCGGCCTGGTGGGAGGTGTCAGGCCTTGGCCACTGTGTTCCCAAGGGTGAGGGGAGTCACTCTGGCTTGGGTCCTGGAGAAGGTGGCAGTAGCCCAGCCCAGAAGGGGCAGGGGGGCCTGAGGGTATGGCCCCAGATGCCTCGTGGGTGTCTGTGACATACATACGGAGCCCTTCTGGGGCCACTGCCGGTCTGGGGTTCTGGGGGGAGTATCTCCTCACCAGCACCTCTGTAAGTGAACACGGGCCAAGGCATCCCCCCACTGCAGGAGAGCAGAAAGGCATCCTGGGTCTGACCCCAAGGACCCCAGGCTGCCAGACCACCAGGTCTTCCCGTTGGCCCTGTGGTGACCCTTCGCCTCTGGGGGCTGCGTTTCCTCAACCGTGAGGTGGGGATAAGAGTCGCACGGGCCCTGGGGAGGTGGGGGGCCCCTTCCGGAGAGCATGATGGGCACTGCTATTCATCAGTGCCCTCAGCCAGCCAGGGGGTGAGGGTGGGGCCCCTGAGAGCTGAGCGGGGAGCCGGGTGACCCCCTGTCCTGGTGCCCCCACCCCATCTGCCCACCATCAAGAGCAGAAACACCACCCAGACCCGGGTACGGTGTCCCCAGGATCAACCCCCACCCCTCCCAGGGGGAGGAAATGAAGGGGGGTATGGGAGCCTTCCCAACAGAAGGCACAAATCTGAAGCTCTGGGAAAACTTACGAAGTCACGTAAACAAATGTGAAATAACAGAGCACGCACTGTGTATCAAACCCACTCTTTCTAGTTAAGCAAACCTCAAAAAAAAAAAAAAAAAGAAAAAAATCCACCAAACTACCACAAAAACCCACGGTGCATTTTTGGACTGCCCATTTGGACTGAATTATGGTCACAGGCCCCAGGCCCTGGTGGGCTGGAGTCTCTCTTGAACCCTGCCCTGGTCCCCAAGTCCTCAGACAAGCAAGGAGCCCAGCCCAGCCAGACTCTTGGGCTCCGGGCAAGGGGAGGAGGCTGCTGCTACTGCAGCAAGAGGGAATGAGGGTTGACAACAGGTAGGACCCACTGGGAGGACACAGGGCTGTGAGGACGCCCCACCCCCAACCTAACGGACCCATTTCCTCAGCAGGATCCAGACCCTGGGAGGCGGAGCCCCCTTTCCAAACTGGAATCAGGACTTGTCTCTGCACCCCACCCCCAGCTCCTCATGGGCCTTTCATTCTGGATAAACAAGCCCTGCCTGGCTGGCCTTGAGGACTGGCCTCTCCTCCTGTTTTTCTAACTGGTTTATATTAGCACTGGTGGCCTCCTTCCCAGCCCTCCTCCCTCCTCTGCGCCCCCGCCCTTGTCTGTCTCTCTCCATCGGCCTCGACCGCTCTATTGCTCCATCTCAGGCCTCTGGCTGCCAGGCTGTCTCTCCTCCATAGAGGGAAGATGTCCAGGCAGGGCTGGAGGGAGGCAGAGACGGCCCAGGTCCGGCCCCTCAGTCTGGAAGGGGAGCGGGGTCAGCTCCCAGCGCTGAGCTAAGAGCCTGGAAGCACCCGGGCCACACCCTCAACTCCCTGCAGAGCCCTCCCTCTCTCAGCCCTGCGTGGAGGTCGGTGGATTCCTGGCATCGCAGATCCAGCCCTCGGCTCAGCCCCAGTACAGAAGTCTGAAGGAGGAAGCACACTCCTGGCACCACTGGGCAAGGATGGACAGGGCAGGGGAAGGCTGCAAACCCCTCCTCCCTGCCCCATCCTGTTCTCTCTGCTTGAGCCCACCTCCCCGGTCCTTGGCAGGAAATAGCCGCAGATGAAAACAGAGGCCCAGGAGAGAACAGACTGGAACTAAACGGCTGCAACATCACCATGGTCCTCCTGAGCTCCAGCCCAGCCCCAGCCAGACCAGAGCCCTGGACCCACATCCCCCTCTCCTAGGAGTCCAGGCCAGACAAGGCGGGTCAGCCAGCGAGCCCCACTGAGACAGACTCAGACTCTGGCTCCAATCCTGGGGACCCGGACATTCCAGGCAGCCAGGATCACTGGGAGGAGAAACCACAGGCACTCAGAGGCACAAGCAGACACACAGACACGTGTTCACACACGCTGTCATTCAGCAAACGCTGCGCACCTACTGTGTGCCAGGCACTGGGACTCAGCACCGCACCGGCTGCCAAGCTCCTGCCCTCTTGTAGCTGTTAGAGGGCAGGCAGCCTGCAGACCCAGCTGCTGATGAATGAGGGCATTTTAAACGTGGCGAGATTAACGCAGGTAAGGGGCTCCCTCCGCCAGACCAACCAGGACAGCCCCTCGGGGACCCACACCAAGTGAATAGCTAGGCTGGGGCCCAGGAAGCTGCCTGCCGGGTAGGGGAGAGCGTGCTGGGCTCTCACGTGAAGTACGATGAGGCCTAAGGGGGTTTACATGCGGGAGAGATGTGGTCTGATGATGCGGGAAACGCCAAGATGGTTAGTTTAGACCCGTCAGGACTTACACGAACACATCAGGGAAATGGACAGAGTTCTGAGATGCTCCCCAGGGCACCCAGCCCGTTTCCTCCCCCAGAGTGTGACCAACCTTGGCGGGATAGCCCTTCGCACCCACGTGACAGACGTGACTGCCAAGTTGCTCCCTGAGGCAGAGTATGCATCTCAGCCGGACAAAAAGCCTCAGCTTCTCTGCCTGCTGGGCTGTGAAAGGGCCCATGGGGTTGACCCAAGTGCAAAACCCTGAGGCCCCAGACACCCCCCCACCCCCCCACCCCCAGAAGAAAATGGATCTCAGTCCTACAACCGCAAGGAATGGATTATGCCACCCACCAGATTAGCCTGGAAGAGGACCCCAGGTGAGGACACAGCCCTGCCGACACAGGTTTCACCTGGTGAGACCCTGGGCAGAGCTCCCAGCAAACTCACATCCAGACGCGTGCCCCATGCAAGCCGTGCGGTAATGAACATGTTGAGGGAAGCTGCTGAATTTGTGTTGATTTTTGATGCAGCAACAGGAGACAAATACGACTGTCTCCCTGAGCAAAGCAGGGGCAGGACTTAAAAGGACAAAAGCACAGGTCTCAGGGATGGTGTCTTGTTAGGGACTGGCTTGTGGGCAGGTCGCTGAGCAGCAGGGTCCCTGGGGTGTCCTTGGGAGCTGCGCTGACCCATCAGACGAGGTGAGGCCAGAGCGTGGTGCCGTGTCACAGGCCAGGGGACTCGCCATTTCCCCCTCACGCTGCTTTTCTGCTCATTCTGACCAGGTCTCGTACAAGCACCAGGTCACTTGTGAGTGTGTTGGTCCTTCTTCTGGGGACCTGGTGGCCTGCCCGGTGCCGGGGCTCACCCCGTGAGGCAGGGGCTCTGCAGGCCCCATGTCCGAAGAGCTGGGTGTCCCGTGGAGGCTCTCTTTCTCCTTCCGGTGGAGACCACAGGTCAGACAGAGGCTGGGAGATCATCAATCCACTGAGACACTGATTCGAAAATACAGACGAGAAAATCTGGAAATATAGATCCATTATTTCATGGGCCAGCCAACCCTTTTATCTTGAGAAAATGTCAGGGAGCCAAGATCAAAGATTTTAGTGGTTGTGGTCAAACCCACATCAGTGGTTTCCTGCGTGGCATTAACAGGGTTCAGGCACCCCTCGTTGTACTGCACTTCGCAGACTCTCCCCTTTTCACAAACTGAAGTTTTGGGGTGACCCTCTGTCAGGCAAGTCTATCAGTGCCATTTTCCCAACAGCGTTTGCTCACTTCATGTCTCTGGGTCACACTTTGGTAGCTCTCACATTATTTCAAACCTTCCACCAGCAAAAAACTCTGACTCGCTGAAGCCTCAGGTGATGGTCAGCATTTCTTAGAGACAAAGTAGTGTTAAATTAAGGCATGTAAAATTAAAAAATATATATATGGGGCTTCCCTGGTAGTGCAGTGGTTAAGAATCCACCTGCCAACGCAGGGGACACGGGTTCGGGCCCTGGTCTGGGAAGATCCCACATGCCGTGGAGCAACTAAGCCCGTGCGCCACAACTACTGAGGCTGCGTGCCACAACTGTTGAAGCCCGCGTGCCTAGAGCGCGAGCTCTGCAACAAGAGAAGCCACTGCAATGAGAAGCCCGTGCACCGCAACGAAGAGTAGCCCCCACTTGCCGCAACTAGAGAAAGCCCACACGCAGCAACGAAGACCCAATGCAGCCAAAAATAAACAGACGAATTTTTTTTAAAAATTAAGGCATGTACTTTTTTTTTTTTTTTTCTTTCCTGCGGTACGCGGGCCCCTCACTGCTGTGGCCTCTCCCGCCGCGGAGCACAGGCTCCGGACGCGCAGGCTCAGCGGCCATGGCTCACGGGCCCAGCCGCTCCGCGGCACGTGGGATCCCCCCGGACCGGGGCACGAACCCGCGTCCCCCGCATCAGCAGGCAGACTCTCAACCACTGCGCCACCAGGGAAGCCGCATGTACGTTTTTTAGACATAATGCTATGGCACACTTAATAGCCTACACTTTAAACATAACTTTTATATGCGCTGGGAAACCAAAAGGTTTGTGTGCCTCGCGTGCCTGCGGTGGCCTGAACCGAGCCCGCAGCGCCTCTGACGCCTGCCTGCGTCCCCTCTGTTTGGCTCGTTCTGTTCGTGAAGGTGCAGGGGCGCCGGCCAGATTGTATGGGTCATAGACTTGAACCGTGACCTCAGGCTCCAAGGTTGGCCACTGTATTTTCTTCTCTCCCATCACGCCAGAAGTGTTTCCTTACCGTCCTTATCGATTCATCAGTTTTGCAGCCAGGAATCAAGGACCACAGACCTGACTCCTAGCAGATTTCACCCGTGGTGCCTCTCATTGCGGGAGTTACAAAGTTACAAAGTCCCCAGGTCCCGCTGGTTGCTGGCGCCTTGGGAAGGCCAGGGCTGACAAGCTTAGAGCAGCCACCAGGCTGGCTTCCTGGGGGCCGCGAGCGCTGCTTCCACGTGGACGGGCACCCTGGGTCCCTGGCGCCTCACCAAGGAGATTTACCTTTAAATGCGATGCTTCCAGCAAGGGAGCCCCTTCACCACGGGTTCTGGTGACACCGAGGCTCCCTTCAGCAGCTCTGCTTTATGAAGAGGGGCTCGAGCTCCCCACAGAGGGTGTGCGGGAAGCCACGGGAGGGAGGGAGGGTGGTCCGTGGTGTCCTGCCTGCAACACAGTCCCTCAGCCACCCCGAAGCCTTGACCTGGCCTCCCTGCGGCCCTCGGCATGGCCACCAACGCCCCTCGGCCCTGCAGCCTGGAGGGCTCCCACCTCCCCTGCCTGCCCAGCCTGCCAGCCCAAGGACTCCTCTGCTGTCGGGGTTAGCGGGGTGGGAGGAGTGGGGGTGAACCAACCACCAGACTCCCCGAGCTTCCTGGTCCCGACTGGACCCAGGGCCACCCCTCGGGTACCGTCCTGAGTGGTTCCCTCCTATCACTTCCAGAATTTTCAGTTTTTCTGAAGAATCACTGGCTTCACATCTGTATTAAGAGTTTCTTGTGATATTTTCTCCTGAACTCTGAGGGCCAGTTGAATGAGATCCATTTACAGACACTTCATTACAGCCTGTGCTGTCTCATGCCCACACCACCTCAGCGAGACACGTCCAACTCCTCTGCCTGTCCTGTGGACTCGGGCCGGACTGCAAGTTCCGGGTCATCTGCTTCTGGTGCACAGGGGCCCCCGGCCCTGAGCTGGCCCCTGGGGACAGTGTGGCAAGTGTCGGCCTGTCTAGTGAGGCTGTTTCCTGTCGCGTCAACAGTCAGGGACCCCGGAGACGGCTCCCGGGAGGCCACCACTGCCGCGCGGCTGCACAGCATGTCCAAAGGCCAGAGAGCGGAATCTCTTTTAAGGTGTCACGTACTTCCCCAGGATTCAGTCACGAGAGTGTGTTTACCTCACAGAGCCTTCCGACCTGCAGGTACTGGCGGGGAGGGCCTCACAACACAGCAATCAGAGCCATCCTCGCCGCACACGCGAACGTGGCAGCTTCCCACCAACGCGAGATCGCAAAGTTGCTCCAACACAGTCAGAACAACATTCCTTTTGTGTATAAATAGTCTGACTTTCCCATATTACGGGCTTCGTAAACGGGGGCTTCCAAACTTGCGAAGAGGCGGTTAAATACGGTAGTGATAAATATATTCCATCGTCTGCACTGCTCTTCATTTTATCCAAGGGAGGAGGCCTTTGTGTTGCCAATGGCGGTCTGGGGGAACCCCAAAGACAGGTGAGGTTTAAGACACATTGTCCGTTTTTCCAAGTCTGGATCTCAGGCCTGGATTTTGGGCAGGCACATCGTCACTGTTGACCACACACAAGACATGATGATCACGTTGGCTAGAGTTTTAACCAATCCGGGTGACAGCATCTAAAACGAGCACAGCACTGAATGATTACTGGCAGTGTTTGCCATCTTAGAAACAAGGACCATCTGGTAAAACAGAGTCAAGTCGTGGTGGGAACCTGAGGGGATAAGGGCCCAAGTGGGGATAAGCCTGGGGAAGAGAAATGCACTCCCTGACCCAGCAGAGGAAACAACAGATTTTCTTTTTGTTTAGAATATGCTGTGCATGTAAAAGACAACTCTTTTCCTCTTTATTATATAATATATACACTTCCTCCATTTAACAATATTGATATCTCTCTATGAATGTTTACTATAAGTACACAAATATTTATACTGTTATTGACAAATTTAAACGGAGAGCTTTAGTTTACGTAACTGTATGTATTACACAGCGTATGTTTTAACTTCACGGTCCAAATTAGACGTAATTTGGACAAAGAAGGGCTATTTTTAGACAGTAACGCACTATTTCTGTAATCGCTCTCTCTGTGAATTTCAATATCTTTAGAAACGCTCCGGGTATTTGCTGCATAACAAGCACCTGAAAACCACAAGCCGGGGGCAGGGATGCAGAGGTGGCGCACAGGGGATTTTCCAGAGCAACGAAACTCTTCTGTATGATCCCCCATTAGGGGGATTCACGGCACTATGCGTTTATCAAAATCCAATGAACTGCATGGCACAAAGAGGGAATCTTAATGTGTGAAAAGTCTAAACAACTCATTTAGGTGGTCAGGTAATCAGAATGTGGCCAAGAAATCTGGCTGACTCACAAACGGGGCAACACCACTGAAGGGGTGTGGAAGTACCAACCTGAGGGCCTCGGGAGTGAGCAGAGCCTGTGACTAAAGGCAGAGGGGCCTGCGCGCAGCACCGTGCTTGAGCTGACACGAGTGTTTCCCACCGGCTGTGGTTTATCAGCTCTGATACTGCCGCAGGGGACGTGGACCAGGTTATGGAAAAGCAAGAGGGGCTGGAATGACCCGCGAGGTCGGGATCACAGTTGGAGACACTGCTGTGAACTCATGTTCAGCGCAACACAAATAAAGGCGGACGCCTGTAGCAGCAGTTATAGGTGTGTGGATGCGTGGTCGGCTCTGTCATCTGAGAAGGCCCAGCAGCAGTGAGCACACCCAGCTCCAGATCAAAATGGTTTCTAAGACCATTTCCCATACAAGGAACCATGGCTCCTTGGAGAAATGGCTGGTCTTAGGGTGCGGGAGGGAACACGAGATAAGCCTGGAGTGCCGAAAAGGAAGGAAGTGCTAAAAAGTGAATGATGGGGGCTTCCCTGGTGGCGCAGTGGTTAAGAACCCGCCTTCCAATGCAGGGGACATGGGTTCAAGCCCTGGCCCGGGAAGATCCCACATACCACGGAGCAACTAAGCCCGTGAGCCACAACTACTGAGCGTGCGCTCTACAGCTCACGTGCCTAGAGCCCACGCTCCGCAGCAAAGCCACCACAATGAGAAACCCACGCACCTCAACAAAGAGTAGCCCCCGCTCACCGCAAATAGAAACTAGAAAGCCCGCGTGCAGCAACGAAGACCCGACGCAACCAAAAATAAATAAATAAAATTGAGTCTTTAAAAAAAAAAAATTACCTGAACTTTTTCTAACACTAGTTGTTAAACTCCACATTTTCCAGCCCAACATTTAAACAATATTAATGTTTATATGACATAAAGTCTCCTTGGCAATATTTGCTCTCTGCCAGAATTCACATCTCTCTGCTTGTTATCCAACGATGAACAATTGTCCCAGGTTTTATTTTTTTAGCTGTGGATTCTGCAAGAAAATGACTTTTTTTTTTAAAGCATTAGAAGTTCAATTCCTTTTTTCTTTCTGGAAATCTAACGTTCTCTATTTTAAATCTATGAAAGCATGCATTAGTCTATTTAAGCCATCAGCACGGGAGCTTTATAATCAATATACATTATTTTGGTTTCCAGGAAGACAGGAAGTTATACTAAAATGCTCAAGAGAATGTGCCCAGTCATACAGCCCAAGAACCTAATAGAATCTCAGCCGAGACCCTGGGACTTGGGCCTCTGCATCCTCCATGGCTGCCCAGTGGATGGGTCTCAACACGCTTCGTGTGCCTCAGCCCAATGTGGATGGGTCTCAACACGCTTCATGTGCTTTAGCCCTCATATTGTCCCATCTTTGGCCAGTGAAGCCCTTTGCACCCTCCTGGTGCCTCCCGTGGCCTCTGACATGAAGAGACACGGCAGGTTCTCATGCGCTTCCTGCCACAGGTCTGGCGTTAGGGTTTCCAGGTAAACATCGCACAGGACATACTTAGAAGTTATTTGTTGCTTATCTGAAATTCAAATTTAACTAGGGGCCTGTATTTTTATTTGCTGAAGTTGGCAACCTTACCAGGAACTAGCCATGTCTCCAAAGAGTCCTGGCTCCCACCAGAAGTGGGGGAGGGCACTTAGAGCCACTTCTGGGGGTCTTGGTTGGTAGACCTCACTCTCAAACATAAGCACACAGCCAAGTGCCACCAGAGGAAGCCCACTGATGTGGGAAAGAGAGGCCAAAGTCAACAGAGGAACGCACTTGGCAGAAACAGAAACTAGACTTGGCCGTGGGGGGCAGAGAAAATGTGTAGCATTAACATCCCCACGAGGAGATGCCACCACACCCATGAAACATAAACAGGGCACCACTAAAAACACTCAAAAATCAAGTCTCTTAGAAATTAAGAAGGTAACAGAAATGAAAGAAATTCATTAAATGGATTAGAAGAAAATGTTGAATATGCCAACGAGATAAAATATAGAAGAGAAAGTCATCCAAACAACAGGCGTTTCATAAAAAGAGAAGAAACAGAGTGGAAGAAATGATAACAAACGGTTCGAGAAAACGTCCCCAAACTGAATCCCAGAAGGTTAGGAGTTTCCAGATTGAAATGGGCTCCTGTGGGGGCGAAAGCAGATCCACACCAAAGTATATATGTCACTGGGAGTGTCTCCACCAGTGAAGGAAAAGAGGAGCTTCGAAAGAGAAAATCACAAAGGCTCTGGACTCAAATTGCATTCAATTTTCTCAACAGCAACACTGGGAACCAGAAGACAACAGAGTGACACCTATGGGGTTTTATAGGAAATAATTTCCAACCTAGAATTCCATATCCAGCCAAACTGTGAACCAAGAAACAGGACCCAATAAAGATGTCTGCAGATTTGCAAGGTTTCAAAATTTTCTCTTGTGTTTCTTTCCGCAGGAGACTGGAGGATGTGCTCTTTCAAAGTAAGGTAAGGAAAAAAGAAAAAAAAATAAAAAATGAAGAAAAAAAAAAAGGGAAGGAAAAGGGAAGATGAGGGATCAGGGGAGCAGAGAGTCTGAGAGAATCCCCAGGGTGAAAGCTGGGCCTAGATGTGATGGGCAAACAGCCAGCTGGACAGGTGAGAAATCCAGGAAGAGACTTCACTCTGAGATGAATGAACCTCAGCTGTTTCTGGGAGCTGGGCTGAGAACTTGGTGTTGAAATTGTGATGAGGGCACAGAAAACTAAAGCAACTGAAAAGGAAGAAAAAAAACAACACAATTACTGATTCCAGGGAAAACAAAAACTCACAGGGAAGGAAAAGCAGTGACAGTGTCTCCACGTGAACAGACACTCACGTCCCCCAGCTCACAGGCCACCGAGTCAGAGGAGGGGCAGTGAGGAGGGGCAGCACATGACACCCACGAGGAAAACAAAATGTAGTGCCACGACAGGGGACACAGGTTCGAGCCCTGGTCTGGGAAGATCCCACATGCCGTGGAGTAGCTAGGCCCATGCGCCACAACTACTGAGCCTGCGCTCTAGAGCCCGTGAGCCACAACTACTGAGCCCACGAGCCACCACTACTGAGCCCGCACGCTACAATTACTGAGGCCCGCGTGCCTAGAGCCTGTGCTCCGCAACAAGAGAAGCCACCACAATGAGAAGCCCACACACAACAAAGAGTAGCCCCCGCTTTCCGCAACTAGAGAAAGCCCGCACACAACAACTAAGACCCAATGCAGCCAAAAGTAAATAAACAAATTTATTTTTTAAAAAATTAAGTTTTGGGGCTTCCCAGGTGGCGCAGTGGTTGAGAGTCCGCCTGCCGATGCAGGGGACACGGGTTCGTGCCCCGGTCCGGGAAGATCCCACATGCCGCGGAGCGGCTGGGCCCGTGAGCCATGGCCGCTGAGCCTGCGCGTCTGGAGCCTGTGCTCCGCAACGGGAGAGACCACAACAGTGAGAGGCCCACGTACGGCAAAAAAAAAAAAAAAAAAATTAAGTTTTGGAGTCAAATAGAGCTGAATCATGGCTTCGCAGCCATGTGGGCAAGTTCATCTCTGTACTTAAGGGTCCTCCCTTATCAAACAAGGTTCATTATAGATTTGTTGTGAGGTAAGTCCTGTGAAGAACCTAGCACAATGCCTGTGGTGGAAGGAATCACTCAAACATGTCAATTACTAATAGTTTAAAAACATAATTCTTATTCTACAATCTATCTCTGATGCACCTTTTCTCAGAAAGCCATTCTAGGATGTACTCTGTGAAAACAAGAAAGTAAACCACAAGGCAGGAAAACACGGCATTCCAGAAACAGAGGCTCCAGCTGATGAGGCCAAGGGTATCCCAGGGAGACCCTGCTGGTGCCATCAAGGGCCCAGGGCAGCCCAGACAGGGCGCCAGGAGGGCGGCTCCACCTGAACAAGAGTCACTTGAGGAGCTGGACGGAAGTGAGAGTTTTTAAATTCCGTCAGCAAGTTTGGAGCTGAGTTAGTGATACATAGAAAAACGTGCAGAAGAAAAAACAAGACTGGAGGATAAAGAGCTGAATGAGAAAGGAGATACAAGCTTGCTGAGCTGTGGGGCCATTTAAACTGTGGTAGACTACACCCGGAGGAGGCCGAGGCCAGCAGAGGAGCTGAAGTTGCTGCCCTGGCGCAGGCTCGGGGTGGGTGAGGTGAGGTGAGGCAGGGGCTGACAACTCCACACTGAGCCAAGTACAATCCTAACTGGCCGGCAAATCAACAAATAAGAATTCAACTGTAAATACAAAGTAACAAAACCAACAAGAATAAGCAAAGCGAACAGGCTCCTCTTGACGGGGAGAGGGTACCCTTGCCCGGATTCACAGGGAAGCTCAGGTCTGAGCCCCAGAGGACCTGGAGGTGACCCACCCACCCTGTTCACGTGAGGGCTTTGGTGTTCCAAGGCCTTGGGGACTCCAGGATAGACCCCCAGTCTTGGTGGCCTCTGGGGCCTCCTCCACCCAGAGGGGCCTCGGGGTGGCCAGGTCCACTCGGCAGGACTCCAGGCTGAATCAGTCTCCTCGCCTGCACCTCAGATCACCTACACTGGGGTGGTGAGGGTGTGGGGTGCCAGGTCACGGGGCAGTCACCCCTGTCCTGTGCTCCCAAATTCACTGGGTCAATCTACACTCCACACAACACAGGCACGATGAATGCCGGCGACCTGGCTCACCCCGATCGTGAGTCTTGGCCACAGCTCAGAGGCTCCCACGGAGGTGTCACAACTCCCACCCGCCTGCAGGTTGAGGCCGTCCCTCCTCTTGGCCTCAGGAGCCCCGACAGCCCCGCCGCTGCACAGCTGAGGCAAGGGGGCTGCCGGCCTGGTGCTGCCCCACCTGAGTCTGCGGTGCTTCCCTCCCTACTCAGCCGGGAAGGATCCTCAAAATACACAGAGGCCGCCCACACCCCACACAGAGAACTCCAATTTGGGAGGTGGCAGTCTCAGCTGGGGTGAACTCGAGCCCCAGCCCTGCTGCTCGGCTGACGTGTGACCCCCAGGTCAGGTGAGGGACCCAATGCCACGGCTCAGCCCGCTCATCCAAAAATGGTCCAGCAGTGCCCTGTGAGGCTGAGGACAGCACTAGACAGAATCTGACAGGGAGCAGGGGCTGCGGCTGCCAGCCAGGCGGCAGGGGCTGTCGCCCCCTGGGCCCCCACCCTCAGGCTAACTCCAGACCCAGGTCTGGACTCCTCTGCCCCATCCTGGGGCCGCAGCTCAAGAGCCCTTCAGTGGCTTTTTCCAAAATTCAGACCCGGAGAGGAATGTTCCCTGTCTCCTCTGTCCCCCCAGGTTCCAGCATCCTTCCAGGCAAGTTCAGCGGGCCATGGCCAGGCCAGGGGAGTGAGGCCAACCTCTGCCCCACGCCGAGGCCCTCCATCGCCCTCACCAGCCTGCAGGCTCCTCGGACAGCGGGGAGCACAGCTATTTGCATGCAGTTCGGGGGCGCACACGTATATGCGTGTCTGACTGGGGCAGGGCCCCAGCCAGCCCCTCCCAGGGCCCGGCGTCCAGCCTCACATCCTCCCGCAGGGCTTGAGCCCGCCTGGCTCCCTCTTTGGCCCACTGTGTGGGCAGGAACGCCCAGGCCAGAAGACACTGGCCGTGCCCCAGGCATGGAGGAGCACAGGGACAAGGGGCGGCGGCTGAGCTCACTGAGGTGCCTCCACACTGGGTCCAAAAGGCAGATCCCCAGTCAGTGCCCAAGACCACCCCCATCGGCTCAAGCCCTCGCTGGGGCCCTCCTCTGGCTGAACCCAAGCCCTGGGCACTGCTACGGGCTAAGCGCAGACCACAGGCCAGAACCACATCACACAGCACGGGCCCTCCCTCTGCGCCCCACCTCAGGGGGTGCCCAGGGCTAGAACAGGAGCCGCGGGGAGGAGCTGGGGGAGGGTGGAGGCCCTGTCGGGAGGTGGGGAGAGGCCTCTGGTGGTCCAGGGGGAGCTAGAGTAAAAATAAAACCCCCAAACCACCTCCTGAGATCATGCTTGGAGCCCAGGGCACCCAAGCCACAGGCAGGATGAGGTCTGCACACACGAGCTGGGGCAGGGAGAGGGCTGCCAAGGTGCAGGGCCTGCAGGGCAGGGGAAGGGACAGGGACTGGGGAGACAGAGCAGGGCTGGGCCAGCCCAGGAGCTGACCCGACAGGATCGGTGACCTCAGGAACAGGGGCCTCGACCATGGTACCACTGATGTCCGGGGCTACCTGCTCTCGGGCAGGGGCTGCCCTGTGCACTGTAGGGCATTTCACAGCATCCCCGGCCTCCACAAACTGTGACCCCCACTGTGACAACCAAAACTGTCTCCAGATGTGGCCGAATGCCCACTTAAGAACCACTGTTGTGAAGGAATGGTGAGGCCGCGTGGCTTGGAACCACTGGGCAGCCTGCCTTCTGGGGGCGCCCCAGCTGGCACCCACCTCACAGTGGAGGAGGCTGGAGCAGGTGACCCGGGTGCCAGGGCCCTGTGGCGCTCTGCCAGCTGGCAGTCTCCAGGCGTCTGGGTCTGCACCCCCCTGCACAGGTCGGCCAGTTGTATCCCCAGCACTCATGGCCCCAGCTGAGCTTTGTCTCCAGACTCAGCCAGGGAAGGGTGGGGTGAGCCACGGGGCAGCTCCCACACGGGAGCTGGAAGAAACACCGGGAGCAGCTGCTCAGCGGCCGTGGGCGTCAGCCAAGGGCGTCACTGGCAGGCCAAGGCCCTGCTGGGAGGCCTGGTGGAGCTGGGGCCGGACTTGGCACCAAGAGAGCATGATAATCCCACCCGAGGGAGGCTCCACTGCTGAGGCCCAGACCCTGGCCCTGGGACCCCTGCCCCACCCACAGTTGAGGAAACTGAGACCCAGGAAGGATGCCCGTGTCCTGGTCCTCAGCCGGGACCCCAAGGGCTGCCAGGAGCCTAATCATTGCCCCCTAGTGGCCACCCATAGAAGCAGTCCTGTGCCCTCAAGGGCCTCTAGTCTCCTCCAGGTCAGGGTCAGCTTCACGCTTCTCATGCCCACTCTGTGCAGCTACTCTATGAGCCCATCTCCCCTGATGGACAGGGACTCACACAGGCCCCACGGTTAGACGCCTGCTTACCCGGCTGGCAGGCACGCACAGGACAGGGGCCCACCTGGCTCACTGAAGCATCGGGGTTGTCTGTTCCGTTCCAGGAGAAATGCTGGGAAGCCCGTGTCCAAGCACACCCCCTGCCCCCAGATCTGCTAAACCTGCAGGGAACCCAACCCAGGCCACAGACGCATCTCTGACAAAACACGAGGAGACCGCACCGCCCTGGTGTGAAGCGGGACGGGGGCATCAGCAACAGAACTGTGTCCCTCGCAGACGCCACTCCAGGGCTCAGGAGAGACGTACCCACCTTCCCCTCCTTGAACCCAGTATCAGGAGCAGGGCAGACGCTGAGGATGAGAACGAGCCTCACCTGCACTCACGGACTCTGACCAGGCTCCTCCGCCTGCAGTCCAGCCCCCCAAGCCTGGATAGAGAGGCCCAGGGGCCCCTCACTATTAGCGATAACACGTTCCCCTCCACGCAGGAGAAACCTGGAATTTCTGAGGACCACTAGCTCACACTAAGGCTCTACGCTTCCCCAGCTCCATAAACGGCACCCCTTCCTCAGCCAGCCCAACCCTGAACCTTCCAGAGTGGGCCATCCCTTCCTGGTGAGCCCTTCGCCACCCCCCTTCAGGGCCCCAGAAGGTGGCAGAGGCCAAGGAGCTCACAGCAGGCCACGGGTCCCCAGCTGCAGCTGAGCAGGGGACTGCACTTGAGGACCAGGTAGCAGGGCCTGAAGGACCCCACCCATCATCTGAGGTCCTTTCCTGCCTCCCCTCCCCGTCTCCCCAGTGAGGCCCTCTCTGCCCCCTCAACTGTGCGAGTCCAGCTGCACGCATGTTTTTTTTCCAGTAAATAGGTCTCACAGCACCACACGACGCACAGTTGGTTGAACCTGGCACCACAGAGGAGCGCTGACTATGAGCTCTGCTCGGGTTTTTCGACTGCACAGAGTCAACCGTGTACCCTAATCACATCACCACCTCCATCGGGGCACTCCCTAACCTCCAAGCTGGTCCCCTTGGCACAGTTCCCATCTGCGTGCTCCTCAGGGGCAGGGCTGGGACTCTTCTCAGCTGTCCCCACGCACCAGTTCGTGAAAAGCCAGGCTGTCACTCCTGCAGCCCTGGCACCAGGACAAGGGCCAGCTCGGGGAAGGGACCGCCAATCTGCCACCCAGGGCTCTTGTGTCTCTTGTAACAGCAGACGCTGGCGCCAGCCTCAACCCCAAGACAGCTCACCCCAGGCAGAAGAGGGTCCAGGCCAGCAAGGATAACTAAGTTCTCTGAATATTTATTACAATGGGTCATCAGCAGTGACAGGGCTGGGGGAGGGACACACGAGACTCATTTGCCCTTCAGGTAGATCTTGGGGGTCTGCCAGCCTGCGGGGGCTTCCTTCAGGCCCGCCTTCAGCCAGATGCGCCTCAGGTCTCTCTCGAACCTCATCTGCGAGGGCAGAGGGAGGGAGCACCAACAGGTCTGCGGCACAGCCACGCACCTCAACCACCCTGCCCAGCTCTGGACCGAGGGCCCGCGCTCACCTGCTTCCGTCTCAGGCGGCCCTCCCTGACTTTCCGCCGCAGGAACCGGGTCCTCTTGACCAGCTTGCGGTACTTGTGATGATTCATTTTCCGCCGGCGGATCTTGAGCACGTTTTTGCACTGTATCTGGGGTGCGTCCCAGACCTCCTTACCCCCCTGCTCGACCCCTTCCCCCACCCGGCTGGGCGGACACTCATAGACTTGGGCTGGAGACACAGTCCCTGGGGCCCCAGCGTCCAGTCTGGGCAGGAGGTAGCGAACGGTCAGCCAGCTCTCCAGGGGGCTGACAGACATCTTCCTGGGGACCAGCATCTCCTTAAGCTCCATGTGGACCCGCCGGTCAGGGAGGGAGGCAACCCCACTTGGGCCTATTGGTTGCATGCTGTAACGAGGCCTGCAGGCATGCCTGCCCAACACCCCGCAGACAGGCCAAGGCCCACTGCAACCTGCAGGAGACAAGATGGCCCAGTTAGTTACCGCTCGTGGGGCTACACGACCTATGCACGGCCACCGGGCCTGGGGAGCAGAACCTCCTGAAGCCCTGCTGACATTCTCAGGCCCAGACTTCCCCTCTGTGAAATCTGGACGTTTACGAGGTAGTTTGTGGCCGGGCCCCGCCTCCAGCTGGTGAGGCACAGCAGCGGGGGGAACTGAGCTGCTGACGCCACATTCCTAACCCAGGTGCGCCTCCCGCCCATCTGCCCCCACGGGGCCTCTCACCTGCCCGGGGAACAGCCCTGAGCAGCTGGGAAGTCAGGCGCACCATGAACATGGTCCGTGCTTGGCGGCGGCCCCAGGCACTCAGCCGAGCTGGAACACAGGTGCACGACTAGGTCACTCCGGGGACTCCGGTCTCGCCCTGATTCCCGCGCCCCGTCTCCCTCACCACCCTATTCCACCACGAGAACGCTGCTTCGAGCACGGCTCCCTCCCTCAAACCCTCCGCCGCTCCCAGCTGCGCGACTCTGGGCAGGTACTGACTCCCTGAACCTAGTTTTACCCCGAGGCGCCCACCGCGCGGGTGGTGTCGACGCTCGGGTCTTAGGCCCCGAGCCCCAGCCGACCGCGGTCGCCTCCGCCGTCCCTGGAGCCCACACGCCGCTGCCTCACGCCGACTCTTCCCAGACGCAACCGGTAGTCTCAGCTGGCCATTCCGCCGCCGCGCTAAGGCACTTCCGGTCCGTACCTAAACTGGCCCCCAGCCCGCGTGGGCCGCCCGCTGGTTCCTACGGCCGGCGCCCCGCTCCGCGTCGGTGCAGGTCCCACCCGGCCCAGAAAGCGACGGTTTCCGGCCGGAGGAGCCGCCCCCCGCGCCCCGCCCCAGCTCCTCCCACGGCTCGCCGGCTCCGCCTGTCCCTTGCGGAGGCTAGAAAACTACATTTCCCACAACCCCGGGGGGCCTTCTGCGCCTGCGTGGCCCAAACTCCCGTCGCCCCCCCAATGGGTCAGGGGCCCGTTGTCCTGGGAGGCCGGAAGTGGCGTTTCGGGACTGCGGAAGGGACGTTATCCCGTCGACGGAAATAGGGTTTGCAGGGGCGACGGAAGTGGCCCGAGATACTGCGGCTGCTGGGGCCGGAGGCGAAGAACCGGAGCTGCAGGGTCTGCGGGGCGTGGCCTCCACCCCCGAGCCCTCCTCCCGAGGGTGGGAGGGAAGCTGGCAGACAGGTGACGGCGGCTCGGCCCGGGCTTCTGCAGCCCGGACGCCAGGAGTGCCGTGCCGGGCGTTGGGGGCAGAGTCGGGGCGCCGTCAGGAAGGACTCGGGGGTCTTGGACCCGCCGCCCCATCCCTTTGGCTTGCAGCCTCCTCTCTCTGCCAGTCTGGATAAGCGGAGGAGGCCCCGCGTCTAACGCTTTTTGCATAGGTGGAGTGTTTTTTCCTTCCTCAAAGCAAACAAGCTCCCATCCTGTGCCCATGGGAAGTTTTTGTCCGAAAACCAAAAGCAGCCTCCGTGGAGCATGGTGTTTGGCTAAGACCCAGCGTTGCTCCTCAGGGTAGGGGGCTCCGAGGGCACCACTTCACCCATCTAGGCCAGAAAGGCTCCGTTGTCCTCGCTGAGGTTGGCTAGGATGGCAGGATCTCAAGAATGGACGTGCGGGGGGCTCCTGCTGGCACTGGGATGTGGGGAGTCTCATTGGCTCTACTGGGAGGCTTGCTTGCTTCCAGTGAGTCTTAGGCACGAAATGGCCAGGCCTGGACACCCCCAGGCCCCAACCTGTCTAAGCAGGGAGTGGACGATAGGCCAGTAGGAAGGCAGAAACCGTAGGCTCCCGGCCCAGCTCCGTAACTGAGTCACCAGAGGACACCCTTCTGCCCAAGGGACTGCTTCCGGTTCCCAGGTCGGAAGGTCTCTGAACACGTCCTGGAGCCCACCCCTCCCTCCAGCTGCACGGCCTCCCCAGGCTTTTGTGGTTTGATCATAAGAGTGAGCCACCTGCACCCTGGGCGCTGACCCTGCCGCTTTCACACCTTCTTGGCTGTACTGACTTCAAGCACCTTTCTCCAGGCCCACTGGCTCCAGGAAGGCCACGCCTCCCACCCGCACAGCAGTGCTGGTCTGGGGAGAGCCAACACGGGGCACAGGACAGGCCCAAGAGCCCTCGATCTGCACAGAGCACACGCAGCACCCAGAGACAGGCCCGACGCCCACCCTGCTCACCTTCACCACCAACCTGTCTACTCGCCCGCCACCCACTCTGACGGAGGACCCCACCGGGGTGATGCTCCTCTGGGGTCCTTGTTCCTGGCTGCCACCAGCCTGACAAAACCTGACAAAAGCACATTACAAACCAATGTCCCTCAGGCACTAGGGACTCCAGACCATTATGTCCTTTTCAAACCCTCCCTCTACCCCACCAGCAGCAGACAGCTCAGACTCCTCACAAACCCTCACAGAAGAGCAGGTGCACAAAACTCAATACAAAACCCAACGCTTTAATGAGATGAGAGACGGCAGCACAGACGTACCACTAGAACAGGTACTGCCAGCTGTGCACGGGAGCAAGCAAGCCCGTTGACAAACCACAAACCCTTTAACGTTCCAAATATCCTGAGTAGAGAGAATTGTGTTTATTTAACCACATAAAATGCATATATAGGAAACTTCTCTATTTAGGAGCTGGTGGCCTGCACTCAGCATTGCACAGATAAAAATATACGACTTTCAACACAGATCTAAATACCTTCACATTTAAAAAATCAGAATTCTCTACACAAGTTTTAAGCTGACGGAATTCAAGTTCTGAGTTTTTGTATATAGCTTTAACTTGTATTAAACATGTTTATTTACAACGTGGACAGAGTGAGGGGCTGTTAAGGCCATTTTCTCATAGTGAAACATTGCAAAATACGTACATAAGTACAACCTAATATAGGCAAAGGTTCGAAAAGTCATTTTCTTGGTTTAACGTAATTGAGTATCGGTATGGAAGTGAAGAGACAGCCTGTCGTAGCACCAAGCTACGCCACTGGGACGTGCGCACCCCGCCTTTGCAACCAGCAGGGCTGCTGCTGAGGCGGGCGGGGTGAGCTGGGCCCGGGCCACACTAAAGGGCGGCTTGCTGGCCTCTCCATTCCATCTCCAAATTCATCACACAGTCCCGAGTCAACAACCATTTCCAGAAAGAGTCACGCCCCAGGGCCAGTGGCCGAGGTGAGCATGCCGAGGGCCGAAGGGCAGACCTTCAGGGAGCCTGCCCTCACCTCCGGTGCCTGCTGTGCCCGGGGTGGTCCCGCTCGTAGCGATGGCCCGCTCGCTCGTAAGAGCGAGAACGCTCCCGTCGCTGGTCTCTACAGTAATGACTTTTCTTCTTGTATTTTCCAGAATTATCCGCCCGTTCCCGTGAGCGGCTCCGAGAGCGGGAGGAGCTCCGGCTCCGAGACTTGTGTGGCTTCTGGGCAGAGTACTTGCAGTCCTTGGACCTCCGGTAGCTCCTTACCTTGGAGCCTTTGTAGGGAGCGCCCCGATGGGCCTGTCTGGGTGGGGAGTCACTCCGGCTCCGTGAGCGGCTCTGTGACTTGGACCCGCCAGAGGTAGAGCCGCTGTCGCTTTTCCTGTGAAGGAGACCACTGGGTGGGTGACCGCCCACCCCGCCCACCTCTGGGTCAGGAGCAACTGTCCTGAGGAGAGGCCACACCACCTCCCAGGGAAGACACCCACCCTGCCAGGTGCAGCCCCAAGTGCCCTGAGCGGCACACACCTTCTCTTAGGAGAAGCGGATGGCGACGGGGACCTGGAGTAACTCTGCTCGTGACTCCGACTCCGACTTCGAGCCCCTCGCCCCCTCGGCAAGCTGAGAACAGGGCGGAGAGCAGAGTTTCAGACCCCACGTCTTTGCAGCCAACCCCAGCGGCCCGTCGGGGCACGCGGACACTCACCCGTTCACCGGGCTGTCGGCCTTGGCTCTCTTCACGCCCTCCACTTTCCTCCGGGCATTCTTCACAGAGAGTGGGGAAGGCTTGTCTCCTTGGCCTTCCTTGGGGGATTCCGCTAGAATCAAGTATGAGAAGTTACAACCCGACAGCTGTTCTGCTGAGAAACGGGTCAGCCAAGCAAGGTGGGGCCTCTCCCGCAGGACTGCCGCTGCCGACCGTGACTCCCTGCTCCCCGCCGGGCTTTGAACCACCAGACGCAGGAAGGTCACCCGTCCCGCTCCTCCAGGACTGGGGAAAGGCGTCACACCTAACTCTAGAATATGACAACATGATCTACTGCTCCAGATTTATGAGATTTTCATTAAAGACAAACTATTTGGCTAGACTGGGTAAACAGCCATTTCAGGAGCCTGTGCATACCCCTTCCTAATGAAAACAGAAAAACAGACTTCCTAGGAGCCCCCCAGAGTGCTCAGACTAGCTGCAGACGTGATTCTAAGAGAAATCTGGAGGAGAGGGCCACCCCTGAGAGGAGCACACGCGCACCCTGACGCTCACCCGGCTTGGGGGCAGGTGAGAACCGCGACGCGCTGTCCAGCACCTGGGTGCCGCCGGGCAACAGGCCCTTGGCTTGTGCCTTTGCCTCGTCGAGGGCGTACCTGCGCTTCTCCACTTCACCTTCCAGGTGGGTCAGGTCAACCTAGAAAAGCCAGAGTGCAGGATTCAGACCAGATGCTTCCAGTCAAACACAGAGGAACACGTGACGTGAAAAGACACAAAACCTTTTTCCGAGTATATAGCTGCAGAATTTTTAAGCAGATTTCTTGAATTTCTTCTTCAGTTGCTCCAAACAAAAGAAACCAATGGGGACGATTGGGCAAAGGGATCTGTAAACACAAAAAAGTAATCACCGTTATACTTTTTTTCATTGCTGACAAGATTCTCAGGGCAATAAAAACAAGCCTGCCAGTCACCAGCAAGTAGGCTTTTTACTGGCTCCAATGAGCATAATTTGAAGCACAGTATGTAGAAGTTCACTGGGGTCGGTGAATCCCCCGGGGTGGCCCAGCACTGACCTCCAGCGTCCGGGCAGCAAGATAGATGCAGGCACAGGCGATGCTCTCAGGCTGGAACCTCACAAAAACGTCTGTGCGAAGGCTGTCATTCATGTAGTTCCTGAAAAGCAGATGCAGGAAGAATTGCAACGCCCGTGGCAATGCCCACACCACCTGTCTGCACTGTCTACGTCAAGTCACTGCTCCACTAAGTAAGTCTACTGCCAGGACTTAGAGCTAGACAGTCCTGTGAATCTCACAAGTTCATGGAGAAACGTTCTAGCTGCTTCTTCTGAATACACGACAGGAAGACAGGGAAATAACTGAAAAAATTTTTTAAAGCTGGCTGAATGTCAGACAATACGTGTTGCTATGAAAGAGAACCGACTTTAACTTTACTTTTCCCTCTCAACCTTTGGCCTGTTCTCATGCAAAACACAGTGCCTCAGAAAGATGTCTACTGTGGCAGTTCAACGTATCTGATTAAGGAAACCTAAATGCTCAAAATCCATAGTGCAGAGAAACATGCAAACTCAAATGAATGGGCTCAGCACAAAGCCTGCGAGGGCCTTTCTGAGACAAGTCGTCCTCTTGCACTCCTTTTCCGGGGAGAGGTGCTCACGGCGTGGCTTCTTCCACACGGGGAGTCCACTTGAAAAGGGGGGAAAACGCCCTTGGGTGTATGGGAACATCATGCAGAGGGCTCAGTGCCCCAAGGGAAATCCTCTTCTCAGGCTTATCAAAGAACCGTTTCCAAACTGTCCCATTTCAACAAGGAGTCTTAAAATGAACATTCATAAAATCACATAAAAGCAACAAAATACTACAAGTTTCATCACAATCAGGACATTTAAAAAACTTTATCACATTTTAGAAGATATAAAAATACAAAACATTTGCATTTAAAAAAAAATTAAAGAGTTTTGACATTGGCTACATTTTCAACATTTTCATTTAGATATATTTCTCTAAGATTTAATAGACCAAAAGTCAGATCTCACCTTAACTTTATCAACATTGCAAAAACAAAAGACTAATTTCACAAGAAAACAGTTGCACAGGTCACGTATTTAGTGCTCGTAACATCCCCCCATGGTACCAGGCTCCATCCAGAGGGGAGCCAAGTCGTGCTGGGGTCTGACTGATGCACCCCCCACCCTGGTTATCTCTGCCCAAAATCCTGGAGAAGGTGACCTACAAACCCACGGAGAAATTCCTCAGTGATAAATTGTCCATCTGCCCACTAGCAGCACCTGGCTCTGAAGGTCTCACTCCAGGCACCCAGAGGGGACCAAGGAAAAGCCTGTGTGATGGAGCCAAGGCCACATGTCCCGAGAGTTGCAAGTAAACGGTTCAAACATATGATAAACATAACCGTCAGTAACTTTTTTGGTTCTAGTAAGAAAAACTTTAGTACTCAGATAGTGATAATATTATTAAACCGTTTACTCTTAGGTCCTAAAAAAATACAAATAAAGTCCTCAAAACATATATTTAAACGTAACTGCTATTTTTGAAATAAGTCACAATATAAGAAGTGTCCATGGAATGATTTAAAGATGCACACCTTTTACTAGACTGTGTCAACACTTAGTGCTGAAAAAGCAACTCTAGGACTTTCAGAAATAAAAACACCATCCCACACTTGTCTGAACTCCCACCAGCCAGTTTTCACAGCTTCCCATTTTTTTTAAAGAGAAAGGTACTGCATCTTTATTGCACAGGTAGAGCAGTTTCAAATGGACAAAATTCATGTCAAGACAGTTATCAACTCTAATCAATACAATTACCAAGCACGACAGAGGATTAACAAGAAGCACAATCGTCAGAGAACCACAGCAGCAGTGGGCCAGCACTAGACTATCGTGCGCATACCACCATCTAGAGCCAGCCTTCGGCGGAGAGCCTGCACTGGATTGGCTGAGGACGGCCGCTGTCCCTGCACCGAAGCGCTTGGACAGGAGAGGAGAAGTCTTAGTCACTTACCCTCAGAGGCTACCCTTTGATTGAAAGAGTACAGAAAAGAAAAGTCAAAATAGGTTCTCCATTAGACACAGCACAGCACCAGACAATTCAGGCAGCAAAAATATGACCCTTACACACTTCACTCTGTGGGAAAGCACCCAGCTCTGAACTGTTACTTCAGGCTTCACTTCTAGCAAATGCATTGTTAAAATCAGTCCCCAGACTGTAGGAAGGCTTTACACCCCCTCTTCCTCCCATAGGATTCCCTTGACCAAGGCAGTCAGAAGCAAGTTCACGCTACCGTGAACCTCTAAGTCCACATTACCGTGACCCTCTAAGTCCACACTGGCAGCTGAGGGAAAGACCCCGACGTGCCAAGTCCATAGCCCCCAAAGGGCAGCCCAGTGACTGCTCTCCTCAAGGGGCAGGGCGGGTATGGGCCACCTTACCGTTCCACCAGTGCCTGATATCTGGGGAGTCTGGCTGGAATTTACATGGCAGGAACACTGGGCACTCAGACAACTCCAGCCCACAACCAAGTCATGGGACCGACTACCCACTGCCCAAGTGCCTCAAATCAACAAACTCCTGCACTGCCCTGGCTGGTCTCATAAAACAAGGAAGGCCAACTCACCATGAGGTCTGGACCAGGTGTCGGTTACGCTCACACTCTAACACCTGAAGGTACATAACGATTATCTGGAAGATATGGGTCAGGCAATTATTATCAAGCACCTTGAGAACCCAGAATTCAGATCTTGAGGGCATCCATGCAGCAAATAAGGGCCTCGTCCTAGATCCCAGGGGTGGCTCCCGGTCGCATGCCCCGTGCACAGCTCAGCTGGAAGGGAGCTCTTGTGCACAGCTCAGCTGGAGGGGAGCTCTTGCCGACGCGCCCGCTCCCTGCTTCTGCAGCCAGGTGCCACGAACGCGCGTGAGAACCTAGCTGCACCCAAGTCTGTCTTGGCCGGAACAGGGCTGATGCTCATTCTCGTCTTCGACACACTTTCCACCAGTGAGATTAGCCTGCCCTGAACATTTCTGTACCCCAGTCACCAACGTATACAAAACGTGGTGTGAAAATACTTTCAGCAAATGAAGAAAAAGCTCTTAAACGTGTGGTGAGTAATCTACCGAGATTCTGAACTAATAACAGAAAATCAAACAAGAGAAGATATGAGGAAACCCCAAGTAAAAAAAGGATGGAAACAGAGATGAAAATAGCACTCTTCACGTTTGAGTGTAACATAGAAGATATACATGGTATCGTATGCTCAACTGATACACAGTGCAAAATAGCTTTCGTTCATCTCCAAATAAAGAGTTCAGAATTCTTCCAATTCCCCCATAAAAGAAAATAAGGTTATTACTAAAGCAGCTTTAGAAAAACAGCTGTTGAGAAAGAAAAAGTAAACTGACAGATTTCATTTTTACAAGTTCATCACCATTTTTGAAAGCTCAAACTTAAAAGATGCAATTTCCAAAACTTTTAGAAACATACTATTAAAATAAACATGATACAAGAAGGCTAATAAGAAAACAGTTATTTTCCAATTATAGATAAAAACTGGAAAACCAAATCAGGGACACATTTAATCCTTTTCAGTTTCCAATCTAGGTGAGAATGAAGCAATGACTCTGGTGGACTCACGTGGCAGCTGGGCCTCATACCCACCTTGTGAGGGTGCTTCACATGGACGCAGAAACCCAACTCTTTGAGAACTCGCCTTTCTGCCTTTATAATTTGATTCTTTAAGTTAACGTAATCTTGATCCAACAGTAGAGGCACAGGTTTTCTACAAATACAAAACACACGATCTGCATAAGGCTCAAATAAAACAAAGCCTATCAAATCCCACGGTTACCCCCAAACAGTGACAATCTAAACAGATACAGAGTCAGGAAGTTTGCTTCCTGTAACTAACAAAACCACACAGTTTTCCTCAAACCCCAGCGCTGACCTACTCACCCCGCCTCAATGACCCTCTCCCTGTTTTCTTTACGGATGATAAACGCCGCCTGAACAGAGTGGAGGGTCTCAAGATCTCATGGCCCAGGGACTACATGCCGTCCATCCGCCTCAAGATACAAGCAGATGTATTGAGGATGAAGGGAAAACCAAAACACCAACAGAAGCATGGCATTTAAACAGCCAAGGCTGCATCTTACAAAGGCCTTCCATTAGCTGGAGCATTGGAAAGGCTGGGCCAAGGATGCTTCTAAATATCCTGCAATGCACAGGACAGTCCCCACAGCAAAGAATCATCCAGCCCAAAATGTAAACAGTGCTGAGGTTGAGAACCCAGTTCTAGAGCATTCAGGCTGACGTGGGCAAACCACGAAACCAAGGCCACGGCCAAACTACAGCCACAGCGCCCTGTCCTCCTGACTGTGGTTCCTTCACTGATTAAACAGCATCTGTTGGTACACCCCCCATCCCCGCCACAGGCACCACGCCTCCTCCTGGGCACAGGTTTAAAACCTCACCCCCTAAACCTTGTTTCAGAAACGTTAATGTAACGGAATAACCGTGAAAACAGAGACGGATATGTACGACAGGTCTGATAAAAACTCACTTTTTTTCTCTCAGGTGTCGAAGGCGATGAAACACGTTGATGACGTCCCGTATCCGTCTTGGAGCCTCTTCTATCTTGGAGGCCAAGTGAACACAGGCCATTGACACGTGCTGAAACGTAAGCGATGCAACACAGAGATGTTTGTTCCAAGGACGACAGTCTCCAACAGCTGAAGAACGGCGGTTAAGAGCCGTGCACCCTGAGAAAAAGGCCACTTGGAAAAAAACCCTCTGCAGTACAGGGGGCTTCCCAACCCCCCAAGTACAGCGCTGCAATTGGAAGACAAGTACTCGTTCCTCTGAGCAACGGGCAACGCAACAAACCCAGGTTTCCTGTCAACAAGTTTCTGGGGGAAAGAAAGACGGGAGGAAGCCTCACCTCCATGGAATGCTTCACAAAGGACTTGGTGTAGAAGAACCGCTGGAACAACACCTGCCCGGTAGCCATGGCAACCTGCACAAGAGAAAGGTTCCATCCTTTTCAAAACCCAATTCAAAGGTCTCAAAGCTAAATTATTAGGTTTCACGAGACTCCTAACAAAGAATCAAAAACTAAAATGCTTCCGCGTCCACAAAGACTCTTCGCGTCCCGCTGCCTCGCCTCTCTCATCACCTCCGGTGGGCGGCAACGGGGACTCCCTGGGCCTGGGTCGGCCGGTGGGCCCGGGGCCAGGTGGGAATAAGGAGCGGGGTCGGGGTCCGAAGAGGGGATCGGCGCTGCGCCCGGGTGCCGGGCGGGGACACGGAGTGGGCTCCGGATAAGGCCCCCCCGCCAACAAAGGGGCCGGCAGCCTTCCCGGCGCCAGCGCGGCGGTTACCTCGGCCCGAGGCTCGCGGCCGCTCCCTCACCTGCGGCAGGCGGAGCAGGATGCCGGCCGCCTGGATGAGCTCGCAGCCCACCACGCGGAGGTCGGTCTCCGTGTCAGTGTCCAGGCCACTCGACATGGACGGCGTGAAGCGGAGCTTGTCGTCCGGCAGGAGGCAGTTCTCCAGAGTGATGAGCACCCCGGAGTACAGCCGGTCCCCGATTAGCACCCCCTGCGACCCGGGAGCTGTGCCCCCGGAGGCCGCCGTGCCGGCCGCTGCCGCGGGGGCCGCCGGTCCCGGAGCCCCGGCCCCGGCCGTCGCCGTCGCCATTTTGCGCCGCCGACTCCCTCTTGGGCTCCTTCCCGACAGGGCGGCTCCCCGAGACGCACTACGGCCGCGACCGCCCCGCCCCGCCCTGCCGCGTGCCATTGGTTCGACCGGCGGGCCACCCGGCGCTCCCTTGCTGCGATTGGCTTGGCCGCCTGTCCGTCAGCGGCGCGGCGGACGCCGGAACCCGGCACGGGCGGGAGCGGGCTCGTTACCCAGGAGGCCCTGCGGCGCCGGGCTAGACCGCGGTCTTGGCCACGACCCGGAAGCACTAGTCGCAGGTGCCAGCCCCGGGCATGCTTTATGTGCTAACCGGCCTGGTCCGGCCGTGCAGTACGTGCAAAGACCCGGGAGCTCTCTAGGTTCCCACCGCAGCCCCAGGCTCCTTAGGAGTCCGGCGGGTGCTGAGGGGAGCTTGGGGGGCCCGGGGGCGACCCCGCGTGGGCAGGGCCAGGCGGGACGCCCCCTGCCCCGAGGACCCGCGCGGCGGGACCGGGGGGCGGCTCTCCTTCCGCCTGGATTGCGTCCTTCGGGTATGTGGTTCAGGGCTTGAATGGAGCTGTCGGAGTTTTCCGAGGCCCCCGACCTGAAAGGATGGGCGCACGCGCTAGTAAGTTGTCCCCCAGCCCACACACAGCAGCAACGAGATGCTGTTTCCCTGAGTTAATTTGTGGCCGCCGGCGCGGTCAATTACTCTCTAGCCTTTACTGAGTCCAGGTCTTGGGGTACAGGTATTAACGCCAGATTCCCAAAGTTCTCGCCTTCAGAGCTGAGTCCAGAAAGGAGAGAGAGGGTAGCTGTAAACATTTAATTCGATGTTTCTACAAAGCCACAGCAGCTACAAAGTTGCAAGAGGCATGAGTTCCCCCAGGTTTGGGAGGAAAGGAGTCAGGTTGGGATGCCCCGGGGGCCATGGGAAGGGGCTTGTACTTTATCCTGCCAACAGCGGGGAGCCATCCAGGGGTTTGACCCTCCATTTCCTCATCTGTTGTATCAGGCGCTCTCGGGATTAGTGACCGCCAGCTTCTGGTGGTTTTTACGTCAGCTGACAGCAGTGTTGCTCTCGCCTCAGCTGCGACAGCAGCTGAGTTATCTAGTTATCCGTTGCTGAACAGTTATCCCAAACTTTCACCAGGACCAGTGAAAGAACCTGTGTGAGGATGATGGGAAAGCAAGACTGGGTGAGGGGGAGCTTGGGGTGGGGGGCAGGTTGGAGAGGAGATTGCAGCGTAGGAGCCTCGGTGGGGGCAGGTTCAAACACTTGGGAGCTGCCAGTGATTGCACCCAACTCAAACCTGCCCAAACCCAGTGGCTGCCATTGACTTCACTCCTGCTGAGACTTGATCCTGCAGCTCAGACCTGTGCGAACTAAGCGCCAGTGTCCCGTCTTCACCTCTGTGGGCAACTTGGCTACAGTGCCCCACCTCCCCTACCCCAGCCGGCAGCTCAGGGAGCTTTCCTCTCTGCGGGCCACAGCAGCACACTCCAGGAAACAACTTGTTTCTTGTGGGCCCTGTCTGGGCTGCCTGTCCATCCCCTAACAGTGATTGGCCAGAGGAAAGGGAAAAACTGATGGCTCTAGACAGTCAGGGCCAGACTCTGGAGCTGGGGACACGGCCACAGCACAAAGGGAAACCTGGTTCTGTGGCCAGGGCAGGGGTGCCAGGAACAGCCCACAGTTGTCTGCCACGTCCCCACCTGCCTTTATCAAGATGAACGAAGAGAAGGCAGCTCCTTCACAGCAGTGCATCTTGCACAGAACTTGGTCCGCCACGCCAGAGAGCTCTTTGTATCCTCCACCCTGTTGTTTTCAATATGAACCATTTTCTGACAAGGCGCGTAGTCAGGCACTGCACTCAGCATGGCAGAACAGGACTCAGGCACCTGCCTCCAAATGCTTGGTCCAGTGGCCATGTTTGGACACAGCAACAAGGGCTTCTTAAGAAGCCAGAGCAGTAATTGCAGCTGGAAGAGATGTTCACCCGCATGAGGATGGAGGAAAGTGGGCAGAGTGAAAAGATTTGACCGGCTCTGTACTGAGCTGGAGATGGGTGTTGTCTGAGGGCGGTGACTTCCAGGGCAGGGCTGGCAAAGGGTGGGGGACGGCATCGCCACAGGGCCCAGCATGGGGGTTCGGAGTGCGGTCAGGCGGGCATTGCCAGGTAAACGCAGGGGTCATCAGCCAGCAGACAGCGACTGCTCTGGTGGGCCTGAAGAGCTCTCCTAGAGCAGAGCGTGTGCAGGAGGGGAAGGAGGGCAGTCCTGGAGGGCAGGGAGCGCATGGTCCTCCGGGGCAAGGGTTGTGTCCCTTGGACTTGGGGACCAGGAGACGGCTTTGGTGAGAGCTGTCAGGGCGTGGCAGAGCTGCTCACAGACCCAGTGACAGGAGGCCAGAGCTGGAAGGGGCTCAGAATGCAGACGAGGCTCCTGGAGAAGGCCAAGGGGAGGCCCTGTTCCTGAGCAGGAGGGGCACACAAGTTCCATTCCAGCCCAAGAGGAGGGTGGACACCTCTGCGTGGGAGCGGTCAGAGGGGGAGGACAGGGCTGTAAAGGAAGCAGGGCTGGTAGACCTGCTGTGAGGCGGCCCCTGTCAGAGATTTCTGGGCTTGACTCCAGAACTAATGAAGTCAGATATTTGGGGGAGGGGCCGAGACCCTTACATTAAGGCTCCCCAGGTGATTTGATGGTCACCCTGCCTGCGGGGGCTAAGGCGAGCCCAGGACCCGGACAGCCACCCTGCCTGCTGGTCTGGGGAGTGAGGGAAACCAGCTAGTGCTCAGTGGCTGAAGAGCTGCGCCAGGGAGTCCCTGCTGGAAACCCAAGGAGGGGAAGGGGGAGGTCAAGCACCAGCAGGGCCTGCTGCCACCCCCCAGCCTGCAGGAGGATCTAGGGTTCCTAGGGGAAGCCTTGCCCTAATTACCACCCAGCACACGGGCACTCAGGCAGGGCCGACCCAAGGTGTTTGTGCCAAAGAACACAAATATTTTATTTACACAATCCATGTGAGATTTCTGAACCTGTGCCAAAAGAGGCAGATAGGGCCTTTTCTCTCAGGCCTGTTACTGAAATGTAAATTAACACAAATGCAAGTCAAACTTACTCATTGTTGACAAATAACTCTTAGTTCCTATTTTAGTATAATCATCACATGGGGGAAGAAAAAAACTTTTCCTAAGATGCTCAGCCTCAAAGGGCAGTCAGTGGGTGTCAGCATCCCCCTCAGAGGTGCTGTGCCACCCTGGAAAAAATGCCTTCGGGCTCCTTCCCATCCCCCAAGGCAGCAGCAAATCCTTCCTGTCGCCTCCTTTTGGCCAAAGCAGCCAAAGATTTAAAAGTCTTTGGTTCGTAGATGGCTAGATCTGCAAGTACTTTCCTGTTGAGCTCCACCTGGCACTGGGAAGAAAATTAGAGCCTGTATCAGCATCAGAAATGCATTTCAGTGAAACACAGGAAGACTTGGAACACGGCTAAGCACCCTGTGATTTGAATCACCTTAGCACACACCACTTGAGCCCCAGTGGGGGAGAGGGAGTGGTGAGTCCTGTTCAAGCAGGACGCGGGAGGAGAAGGGGGGCGGGGGGCAGCGGGGGAAACCAAGGGCTGTCAGCCAGACTTCTGGCCTGGGGTACCCTTTAAGGCAGATGGGAAGAGGAAACCACAATTTCCATTTCACAAACGATGAAAAATAAGACACAGAAAAGGTGTGTGAGGCACAAGCAGAGGAATTAAGATCAAAACCGGGCGCTCATTACATGAGAGAGCCAAAGTCATCTATCGAGTGAAGCAACAGAAAATGGATGGACAGTGCCAGTGAGTCTGGGGTGCAGAAAGAAGGGGGGGATGGTCTCCTGACATTAAAGGCAGCTGTGCAGGAGAAGTCAGTCCTGTTCTACCACCTGGGACCCCTGTGCTGTGGGCAGAGTCCCTCTCCTTTTGAGCCTAGTTCCCCATCAGTAAAACAGAGGTGTCGCACCTACACTTACCCCGAGGATCTTTGTGAAGTGCCAGACACAGGGCCTGGCACAAGGACCCATTCCCCCTAGCTTTTTAAGAAAAAACGTAAATGCACACAAAAGCAGAGGGAATACCATACTCACCAGATGCAAGTGACCAAGGTTCTGTGGCACATGCTTGCTTTATTCCCTCCAAGATGTTTCCCTCCTTTTTGACTATGATTCAACTTGATCTGCCACCTCACCAGAATTCATTCAGTGTAAAAACTTTGAAATTAAACTTTAAAGTTAAAGCCAAGTTTTTCTACCTTTTTCTCTTGACGGGGAAACACCAGGGCTTATGTCTTGGTGCCACATACCCTATTACCAATTCTGCTACCAGCGGGGCAGCGGCAGAGCCAGTGTGGTGCGTCCCCGAACCCACCAGAACCCCACTCCAAGAACAAAAGCAATGTTGGGCTGCTAACATTCCACTGCCCGCGCTGCTGGACCACGGCAACTGGACGGGTTATGAAGACGTTTAACGTCTCGGGAGGACCACATCCTTGACCATACCTTAATCAAGTTGAGGATGAATGCTGGGTACTTCAGGCCGTGTTCCTGGGAAGCAGCTGTAACTCGACTGATCCAGAGCTGAAATGAGAAACACTGAGATGCTTAAGAACCAGCTGTATGTTACATCCACACCTCTCAACGAAGATTGTCACTGGACTAAAAGGTTTTTTTTGTAAGAGCAAATACAAAAGTCAGTGTCCTATTCAGGCTGAAGTATAAAGAACAGTTAGCAAAAGCTGGTGCTCTTTATCCAAATGCCGGCTATAAAGCATTAACTCCACACACATCTTTAGGCGCCGAGGGAGGATACAAAGATGAGCAAAAGATTCTGGGGCAGACACAGCTCCGGGCGTAGCAAGGGTCCAGGTGGAAGCTTCAGGGAGGTGAAGGCCTGGAGGGGAGGAGGCAGGGGCCTCGAGAAGGGCCAGGATGACGGGGCAGCGGCGTCCGCTCCAGGCGCTGCGAGAGATCTGAGCGCTGCAGGGGAAGCCGGGCTGGGGAAGTTCTGCGTGCATCTGTCCAACAGGTTCCGTGTGAGGCTGCCGCGCCGGACCCGCTGCCACCCTCGCGCCCCCGACACCCGCACACCGCATCGGGCCCAGCCGGTGCCAACGGGGCTGCGCGCGAACCGCGTGCACAGGAGCGGCTCGCCGGGCGCGGTGCACCTGCGGCCGCGAGGCCCCGCGGGTTCGGGAGGGCTGGGGCAGCGGGGCGAGGCCGAGCGGGCCGCGCTTACCGTCCGCAGGTTCCTCTTCTTCAGCCTGCGGGCTCGGGTGCACTGCACGAACGCTCGCGTCACAGCCCTGACGGCCAGCCGGTAGCACCGATTCTTCCTCCCCCGGAAGTGCTGGTCAAGAAACGGGAGAGGAGGCGGTCGGCGGGACCCGCGCGCGCCGGGCCAGGCGGGGGCGCGGGGCGCACGGCACACTCACCCGCGCGTGCTTCAGCACCTCCTGGACCCGCCAGTAGCGGTCGGTGATGCGATTCCGCAGCCAGAGCTGCGCCGTGAGGAAGACCATGGCGCCCGCAGCCCGCGCCTCTGCTCACCAAGGTGAGCGTTGCACCTCCGCCGCCACCCCTCCCCAGCGATTCCGGGTCAGCTCTTCCCTCACCCAGGGGAACTTCCGGGTCTCTGCGCGTGCGCTCTGGGTCCGCGCCGCTATCCCTCTCCTGTGCGCATGCTCGAGCTCAGGGGGCGGTGCCGGGGCTGGGCAGGGCCTAGGCGGTGGTGGAAAGGATCCCGCCCCCCCCGCCCCCCCGCCCCCCCGCCCCCCTCCGCCCTCCCCCCCTCCGCCTCCCCGCCCCCCTCCGCCCTCCCCCCCTCCGCCCCGCCCCCCCCCCCCCCCCCCCCCCCCCCCGCCCAGGCAGCTGGAGGGCGGACAGCCGAGGGTGGCGTCCGGTGGAGTGGAGAAGCGCTGCCTCCCACCGAGGGGCCTGGTCCTCTTACGCCGCGGAGCTGTGCACTTTATTTTTTAAATGAAGTTATTTATTTATTTAGGCTGCACTGGGTCTTTGTTGCGGTGCGTGGGCTTCTCGTTGAGGTGGTTTTTCTTGTTGTGGAGCACGGACTCTAGGCGCGCGGGCTTCAGTAGTTGTGGCTCACGGGCTTCAGTAGCTGTGGCTCGCGGGCTCTAGACCGCAGGCTCAGTAGTTGTGGCGCACGTGCTTAGTTGCTCCACAGCATGTGGGATCTTCCCGGACCAGGGCTCGACCCCGTGTCCCCTGCATTGGCAGGCGTATTCTTAACCACTGTGCCACCAAGGAAGCCCTCCGTAAATGTTTATAAGCACATTATTGGGGTATTCTTCTGGTCCGTTTGAAGGGAAGTTGGAGATAGCTAAATACTTCACTGTGTATTTCCTAAGAACAAGGACATTCTCTTACAAATCCCAGCGCAAGGATCAAAATCAGGAAATTCAACATTAATGCAATACTGCTGTCAGGTCCACAGTCTGCATTCCAGTTCTGTCACATATTCTTACCGCTTTTTTCCCTGTCCAGGATAATGCACTGCGTGGAGTTCTTATGTCTAACTTTCAGGGTTAATCTGGAACAGTCCCTCAGCCCTTCTTTGTCTTTCTTGACCTTGGCATTCTTAAAGAGTACAGGCTACTTACTTTGTAGAGTGCCTCTCAATTTGAGTTTGATGTTTCCTCGTGATTAGAATCAGGTTACACATTTGTAGCAGAATACTTCAGAAATTATATTGTGTCCTTCTCGGTGCATGGCACCAGGAGGCCATGATGGCAGCTTGTCCCAACACGGGTGATGTCAGCTTTGACCATTTGGTTACAGTATTGTTTGCCAGGTTTCTCCACCGCATTTACGTTTGAACTAATACATAGTTTGTAGTGAAATACTTTGGGAGTCATCACAGGCTCCCCTGTCAGCAGATGTTGAGGTAGAAGCACGTGCGACGGGCCAGGTCGCTGAGGCATCTGCGAACAACACCGTACACCACATTTGGTCTACACTCTGTGAAAGGGAGCCACTGGGGGATTGCGCAGGACAGTGGATAGGATTATGGCTACTATTCTGAGAACAGCCCCTTGGGAGTCAAGGGATCAGGCGAGAAGAACCGTTAGGCTGGGGGCTGGCCTGGTTACGGCGGCATTCCAGGCAAGGCTGACGGTGGCCTGGACATGGTGGATGCAGCGGGGGAGGTGAGAGGCAGTCGGGCTGTGGGTGTGCTCTGAGGTCGAGCCCGCAGGCTGTGCTGGAGGCTGGCTGGAGGTCCATCCTGCAGCTTTAAAAACCACCCCGGGACTTCCCTGGTGGTCCAGTGGTTCAGACTCCACGCTTCCACTGCAGAGGACTCGGGTTTGATCCCTGGTTGGGGAACTAAGATCCCGCAGGTCCCACAGGCCACTCGGCGCGCCCCCAAAAAACCAAAAACAAAACAAAGAAAACCCACCCTTACTCTGAGGACTCCAGAGATGTCACTCCAGGCCTCATCTTTGCCCCATTCTCGTCTCCTGTGCATCTGCTCTCCCACCCACCCCTCCACCTCGGGCCCAGGCCCCGCCAGGAGTCATTGTTATGTCTCCCTTTCCCTGCCCCTCCCCACATCCAACCATCAGCAGGTCCAGAGGGCTGTGCCCACAGAACTGTCCCAATTCTGCCTGTTTCTCCTGCCCCCACTGCTATGCCGTCACCGTCTCACTGGTCTCCCGGGTTTCCTCCTCCCAGTTACAGTTCATCCTGCACTTGCAGGCCCCGTGAGCCAGAAAGACCATGTCACGTGAGCTCACGCTCCCCAAAGGCTTCCGTTGTCTCGGGGGTAAAATCCAAGTGCTCCCAGGGTCCCCGGACAGAGTCACTAATTTAGCAAGACGGCTCTCACTTTCAAAAGATGAAATCTGTCCTCTAAAGTTGTTCTTCCAGAAAAATCTAAGGACATTGATTTTCTATGAGGATGCAGGTGTGGACAATCAGAGACAACTGTCACTCTGTATCTGTCGCACTGCAGGGTTTTTAATTTACAGAGATGGCTGAGTGATGACAGGGAGAGGCTAAAGCTACTGAAAGCAGGTTTTTTTTTTTTTTTTTTTTGGCTGCGTTGGGTCCTCGTTGCCGCGCACAGGGGCTCTCTCTAGTTGTGGCGAGTGGGGCCTGCTCTTCGTTGTGGTGCACGGGCCTCTCATTGCGGTGGCTTCTCTTGTTGCGGAGCACGGGCTCTAGGCGTGTGGGTTCAGTAGTTGTGGCGCATGGGCTTCAGTAGTTGTGGCTTGCAGGCTCTAGAGCGCAGCCTCAGTAGTTGTGGCGCACGAGCTTAGTTGCTCCACGTCATGTGGGATCTTCCCACACCAGGGCTCAAAGCTGTGTCCCCTGCATTGGCAGGTGGATTCCTAACCACTGCACCACGAGGGAAGCTCCTGAAAGCAGATTTTTATGCCTTACATGTCCTGAGGGGAGGGCACACCACGCCCCACAGGGACACAGGCAGAAACAGCAGTGTCGATCGGGTGGTAAGAGCAGGGGCCCGGGGGAGGCTCAGGCCTTTATTGGGGTTCCCGCAGGAAAGGCAGGGCAGCGCAGGGAAACAGCTTCTGATTGGTTTGTTTGATAATCCAGTGGGCCTTGGTGCACAGAGGCAGGCCTGGCCCTGGGTGACTTCGGGCAGGGGGATGTCAGCTGGGCATGTGAGAGAAGGCAGCCGTTCAGGGCATGGGTCGGGACAACAGGGGAGAGGAGGACAACTGGCCCTGTCATTAGTGAGTGGGTGCCAAGAGACAAATACCGAATCTAAGGAAACACAGTAAGAGTGCCGGTGTGCCCAGGGGGAGCACCGAGGCTGACACCCCGGTGGGGGACGCACAAACAGGAGCCCATCGGGTTTTGGTCAGTTCTGTGGCCACGACTCAGCCTCTCCGCCAAAGAGCGTGCACAGGGCTGAAGCTACAGGGCTGACGTGGCCCTGGGAGTCTGGAATAGTTCCAGGTCAGCCACACGCTTCTTGCTCGGGCTCCAGCCACTGCTTCCTTCTTCTCCAGGAACCTCTGGGGTGTTCTCCCGTGCACCCTGGCAGGCGGCCTCAGACCAGCAGAGAGGAGCCTGCACGCCCTGAAGGCCGTGGGAGCTTGCAGCCTCTGGTCCTGCTCTGGCCCTGCAGCCCTGGGGCCCATGGGGCACCTCCTGCTCTCCACAGACGGCAGGCCCCAGATCCTGGGCCACCTCCCCCCACTGTGTCCTCTGGGTGGGGCTGGACCCCCGGCTCAGCAAAAGCTCTGCGGTGGAGCCATGGCCGCGCTCCACGGCAAGATGCAGGGGGGTCACGTGGAGCCAGCCAGCAGCGTCGACCTTCGCGCCCCTGGCCAGGAGGTGGCCGGCGACCTCCATGTGGCCTCCCCGGGCAGCGTGGTGCAGGGGGGTGAGGCCCAACGTGTCCCGAGCGTCCACGTCTGCTCCCCAGGCGGCCAGCAATTGGACGGCGAGCAGATGTCCACCGGCAGCAGCCCTGTGGAGTGCAGAGCGGCCGTGCCTGTCCTTGAGGCTTGAGTCGGCCCCGTGCTCAAGTAGCACCTCCATGTCCTAGAAGAGAAGGGGGCAGGGGCAGGGCTGGCCTGGGCGGGCCACACAGTGCTCAGCTGCCCTCAGCGCCCCCTTTCTCCACACTGCTTCCTTATCTGGTGCCGCCTATGGCACCTGCTGGGTCTCTACTTGGAGACCCCACTTGCCCCCTAATGGTCCTGAGCCGCCTGTGGCCCCTCTGCACCGCCCGGGGCCTGGCTGGACTCAGGCCCATGGCCAGTGCCCAATAAATATTTGGTGCTGCCAGCCCAGTGCCCTCCCTGGGCTTCCAAGAGCTGGTTACCAAGGGGAGTGACGTCAGGGCGGCACTCAGGGCCCTGGTGCCTGGCCCCTCCCCACCACCCGCACGATCACGCGGGGCCCAGGCCGAGACGTACCTGCTGGCGGCCCAGGTCGGCAGCGACACCCAGCGCTGTGGCCCCCGTGCCGTCCCGGGCGTCCACCCACGCCCCGTGCGTCAGGAGGAGGCGCAGCGCTGCCGACTGCCCGGCCACGGCCGCCACGAGCAGGGCGCCGTCCAGGCCCGCGCCACCGCCCGCCGCCAGCAGCTCGAGCACCGGCAGCCGGCCGCCCGCGGCCGCCCAGTGCGTCGCCATCCAGCCGTGTGCGTCCACCGCCGCAGGGCCCGGGCCCGGTGCGTCCAGCAGGCGCCTGGCCAGCAACGTGCGGCCCAGCGCGG